>NW_012101865.1:568588-596192 GCF_000951045.1 Mandrillus leucophaeus | reverse complement strand
AAAAAAAAAAAAACAAAAACAAAGCAAAAGCAAACATACTAAAAAACAGTATTAAGCATTCCAATTCATGAACATGGGATGTCCTACCACTGTCTTCTTTAATTTTTTTCACCAATGGTTTATAATTTTCAGTATACAAGTCTTGAAAGTCATATTTTAAATAATACCATGCCAGTATGTTTGGGCCAACTGCAGCCCTCTAGCACAGGTTTAAGAATTCTGTGGGTAATGCTGAGTGTCATGATAGAGAAAATTTCCAGTGCTGCTGAAACCTAACAGAATATGTATCATGTCTTGTTTTTTCTTTAGATAAAATCTGAGCTCCTTAAAGTCAAGGAAAGTGCCTTCTCTGCCTTTCCTGAGAATACCATAGACACACCAATTAGCATCCACCGAGTAACTATTTAAAAATGCAAATTTAGTCAGATTTCCTTGCTCTAAACCATTCAAAATCACTGCTATTAGGACAGCTGTTATTAGTGTGTTCACCAAAACCCTGCGGGACAGTTCCTGTCAAACTCTCCAATCTTAGTAGGAAGTCCCCTTCCTACTCCCTCCCCGCTCTCCAATCATTCCAGCCTTCTTTTCATCTTGCTAAAAAGATGTTTTCAAACATTTCTGAGTGCAGCCCACAGAAAGAAATTTATTTTACATTGCAACCCTGTTGATATATATAATGAACAAAAGTTTTGCAAAGCAGTATTTAGCTTTACTACTTTTATACATTGTATTCTAATATTTTTCTTATTTATTGTATAGACTTGGGGTCTCACTTTATTGGCCAGAGTGGTCTTCAAGTCCTGACCTCAAGTGATCCTCTCACCTCAACCTCCCAAAGTGCTGGGATTACAGGTGTAAGCCACTGAACCCAACCTTTTCTCTTTTATTATTTATTATTTTAGTTTTTAGATCATTCTTTTATAGAGCAGTATTTTATATTCTGGGCCTGGAACAGTGGCTCACACCTGTAATCCCAGCACTTTGGGAGGCCGAGGAGGGTGAATTGCTTCAGCCTAGGAGTTTGAGACGAGCCAGGCCAACAAGGTGAAACGCCCCCATCTCTACTAAAAATACAAACGTTTTCCAGGCACAGTGATGGGCACTTGTAATTTCAGCTACTTTGAAGGCTGAGGCAGGAGAATCACTTGAACCCTGAAGGCAGAGGTTGCAGTGAGCCAAGATCACGCCACTGCACTCCAGCCTGGGCAACAGAGTGAGACTCTGTCTCAATCAATCAATCAATAAAATTCTAGTTATTTATTTTTTTAAAACGTTTGTACCCGCTAAATTGATACTGTGACCAATTAGTGGGGTACAACATATAGTTTGAAAAACAGTGCTCTGACTTGGGGCAGTGGCTGTCACCTGCAATCCCAGAATTTTGAGAGGCCAAGGTAGGTGGACCACCTGAGGTCAGGAATTTGAGACCAGCCTGGCCAACATGGTGAAATCCCGTTTCTACTAAAAACGCTAAAATTAGCCGGGCGTGGTGGCGCACACCTGTAATCCCAGCTACTCAGGAGACTGAGGCACGAGAATCTCTTGAACCCGGGAGGTGGAGGTTGCAGTGAGCCGAGATCGCGCCACTGCACTCCAACCTGGGTGACAGAGTGAGACTCCATCTCAAAAAATAAAAAACAAAAACAAAAAAAAACCAACCAAACACCAAAACAAAACAAAACAAAAAACAGCATTCTAAGCATTTTCTTTGCCTCAGGGCCATTGTGAATGCTACACCATCTGGAAAGTTTTTCTTGTATTCTCTTCACCTGGATAGATTTCTTTTTTCAGCCTTTCAGAAAGTACACCTAGATAGATCTTAATCATTTTTTTAAGGTGTGAAAGTCTAAGGATGCGGGACTCTCTGGAGCTGCCTGCCTGTGTTTGAATCCTGAAGATAGTGATGTGTGACTTAATATGTGCTAAGAACTCGGAACAGTGAGTGGCGAATCGTAAAACTGCTTCTTATAGTGCAAGTTAGAAATGACACGACTGTTTGTGTAACTATGAATATCTATCTCTTCACACCTCCCACACTCTAAACACAAGAAGCCACAGAATTTGGTTAATTTTTGTTCATGTTTTTGTTTGTTTGGTTTTGGGTTTTTTGTTTGTTTTTGACAGGCTCTCACTGTGTCGCCCAGGCTGGAGTTCAGTGGCACGATCTCTACTCGCTGCAACCTCAGCATCCCAGGCTCAAACGATCCTCTTGCCTCAGCCCCTGATTAGCTGGAATTACAGGCATCCACCACCATACCTAACCTTTTTTTTTTTTTTTTTTTTTTTTTGAGACGGAGCCATTCTCCTGCCTCAGCCTCCCGATTAGCTGGGACTACAGGCTCCCGCCACCACGCCCGGCTAATTTTTTGTATTTTTTTAGTAGAGACGGGGTTTCACTGTGTTAGCCAGGATGGTCTCGATCTCCTGACCTCGTGATCCGCCCGCCTCGGCCTCCCAGAGTGCTGGGCTTACAGGCGTGAGCCACCGCGCCCTGGCCATTTTTTTTTTTTTTGAAACAGAATCTTGCTCTGTCACCCAGGCTGGAGTGCAGTGGTGCGATCTTGGCTCACTGCAACCTCGCCTCCCGGGTTCAAACAATTCTGCCTCAGCCTCCCAAGTAGATGGGACTACAGGAGCCCACCACCGCGCCCGGCTTTTTTTTTTTTTTTTTTAGTAGAGGCGGGGGTTTCGGCATGTTAGCTAGGCTGGTCTCGAACTCCTGACCTCAGGTGATCTACCCGCCTCGGTCTCCCAAAGTGCTAGGTTTAACATGATGTCCAGGCTAATTCTGCTCATCTTTATATTCCCAGCGTCTCACTTGGCCTGGCACGTAAGAGGCTCTCGGAATCAAAACGGAGAGAGGCTGGGGGTGGAGCCAGCTTCGGAAGTCAAGGCGGAGGGGCGGGGGCGAGGGCGGGGCCTCGCCCACTAGGCGGGCCGTCGGTAACGCGGGGCTCCGCTGGACTGCCGCGGGGCATACTGGGCCAAGATGGCTGCAATGACGAAGGCGCTTCCGCGGCGACTGGTGGGCTTGGCGTCCCTTCGGGCTGTAAGTGCCCCGAGCCGCCGAGGCGGCGGCCCTGCAGGCACTCTGACTGTCAGGGTCGGGGGCTTGGCCGTGGTGGCTGCTCTCTTAGAGGCGAGGCCGGACAGCTCTCAGGCCAGAATCGGGAGGGCGTTGGAGTCCTGGACCCTCCCTGTTCCCCTCAAATCCTTTGAAGGGGATGGGAAAACTGAGGTCCGGAGAGGTGGAGTGATTTGTCTAGGTCGTGGAGACCTGGGACGCCATCCTAGGCGTCCTTATTCCCCGCCCAGGGCCCTTTCCAATGACCCTGGCCCCTTTCTCCCTGTAATTGAGCTTCAGACCTCTCCAACTCTTCATTAGTGAAAATCACGAACACCCTTCCATTTCCCTCGCCTCCATTTCCAACTCTTGTTGCTTTTAGAGATGCTTGGGGAACTATCCCAGCGTACCGAGCGGGACTTGCGTTGACTGGAGCCAAGCTGTGATTCCCTTGGAATTGCACTTTGATCCTGTTCGATCCTGATGTTTCCCCTCTCCCATTTTCGGCGCAGGTAAAATGTAGGAGACCTAGCTGTGTGGAATAGAAAAAATAGAAGCTCAAGCTAGGGTGTCCCAATAGTTCTGCCACTTTCTAGGCTTAATGACATAGTTATTTACTTTCTCTAAACTTCAGTTCTTTCATCTATAAAACGGACAACATTCTCTTGGGGTGGTTTTGAGATTAGAGAAAATGTGAGTAATACAGTTGGCAGTGTTCTGGCTCTTAATAAGTGATCGGTCGGTGGTTGTATTTTTCCCTTAGAGAGCTGAGAAGGAGTTATAGCTGTACAGAGGGAAAAATACACTCCTGGCACTGGGTCCCTCTCAGAAAGCCACGTTAATATCTTTACTAGGCCATTCACCTGCACCACCTGGTCATGTGTAAAATGAAGATGGCAATTCCAACTTAGAAAGTTAAGAAAATTAAACGAAATAGTAGATATTAATATGCTTTTAAGAAATATTTGGTGTAATGAGATGGCCATCTATGGGGTTCCAAGCATAAGAACCAGTGTTAGTATTAGTACCAGATATGGGTTCCAGTCTAAGCTCTGTCACTTTCTAACTGTGTTTTTTGGGTAATCTTCCTGAGGCTTGGTTTCTTCACCTGTAGAGTTGGGTTAATAATAGTCCCTGCCTTGAGGTTCTAATGCCTGTGGTTTAACACTGGGTTTAGTCAGTATTCGCTGTTAATGTTGATGTAGGTATACCATACCTCAGGACACTGTGGCACAGTACTTGTGTAGTTAGGGGGACCCTCTCTGAGCAGAGCTTTACAGAGGAGAAATGGGATGTTTAACCAGGAGAAGACCAGACTGTGGACCGAACGGTGGTAAAGAGGCAACAGTGGCCTGGAGGTTAGGAGCTTGTGCTCTAGAGCCACACTGCCAGGTTTAGATGCTGCCTCAGTGACTAGCTCTCTATGTCGCCTCAGGAAGGTTACTTAATCTCTTTGGGCCTCAGATTTCTTTTTTTTTTTTTTTTTTTCCTGAGACAGAGTCTTGCTCTGTCATCTGTCACCCAGACTGGAGTGCAGTGGTGCAATCTCAACTCATACAACCTCCACCTCCCAGGTTCAAGCGATTCTCCTCTCAGCCTCCCGAGTGGGGCCTTAGATTTCTTACAGTAAAATGGGGATGACGATAGTTCCTACCTGATACGATTGTTGAGATGACAATGTGGGTTAATATGTAAACGGCTCACCAGGCATGGTGGCTCGTGCCTATAATCCTAGCACTTTGGGAGGCCGAGGTGGGTAGATCACTTGAGGTCGGGAGTTCGAGACCAGCCTGGCCAACCTGGTGAAACTCTGTCTCTACTAAAATACAAAAAATTAGCCAGGCATAGTGGTGTGCACCTGTAGTCCCAGCTACTTGGGAGGCAGGGGAATCACTTGAACCCGGGAGGTGGAGGTTGCAGTGAGCTGAGATCACGTCACTACTCTCCAGCCTGGAGACAGAATGAGACTCTATCTCAAATAAAGAAATAAATATGTAAATGGCTCTTGTATGTGCCTAGCAAATGTTAAGTGTTTAAAAACTGTGAATTATTTTGTGAAGAGCTGTTACGGTGAAGGAAGTGTAATTGAGTTTATAATGTTCTAATAAAAGCAACTTGGAAGCAGGTTTTAGATTCTTTTTGTTTTTTGAGATGAAGTCTCACTCTTGTCCTCCAGGCTGGAGCGCAATGGCGTGATCTCGGCTCACTGCAACCTCCTCCTGGGTTCAAGCGATTCTTCTGCCTCAGCCTCCCGAGTAGCTGGGATTACAGGCGCCTGCCGCCACGCCTGGCTAATTTATGTATTTTTGGTAGAGATGGGGCTTCACCATGTTGGCCAGACTGGTCTCGGACTCCTGACTCAGGTGATCCGCCCACCTCGGCCTCCCAAAGTGCTGGGATTACAGGTGTGAGCCACCACGCTCAGCCTGAAGCAGATTTTAGATTCTTTCAGCAACACTCAACTGTTATTTATCGAGCCCCTATTATGTCCCAGGGCCTTAGAAATACAGCATTGAATAAAACAAAGTCCCTGTCTCATGAAACTTATGTTCCAGTGAGATAGTTTTAGGGTGATATACTAGCAGAGGCTGAACAGCCCTGTTGGAGGGAGATTCAAGTTGCAGGGACCTTCTGATTTAGCCTGTTGACTTCATGAAATTCAGTGGCTCGTTGCCTTAGTCTCTAAGAAGCTTTGTTGGCTGAAACAAGGCCAGTCAGGTGAGTTGTACATGTTCCAGCTGCTTCCTAGCAGGGAATTCCTGAGGGGCTTCAAGGGGTTGAGATCCTTAGCAGATTACACAGTGTGCCTCCCGCTTTGCCCCATTGTGGTATATTTATTCGGATTAAATCTGTATAACAAAGTTGATTTGAAAAGTTACAGTATCAAGACAGGTAGAGGGAAGAGGGAAAAAAAAAAGTCTTGTGTTACTTGATAGGAAAGACTAAGATTTGGAGCAGACTTTATATAGAGGAGACTCAAGGCATTTTATAAAAAATGTTTTCAGCTACTGGGGGTGTCACCTCCCCTTAGACCCATTCTTGTCATCATCCAGCCTATGACTGTAACAGAATAGAGCCCTCCTGCATCTCGCCCACACCCCGAAAAGTCCAGGACTGACTCTTCCTCCCCACACTCAGTAATTGCTCTCTTCTGGGATAGCTATGTCCTTCATGGTTTACTTGTTATTTTAATGACTTTAAAGAGTGCCTACTTTGTACCAAACACAGTGCCAAACACTAGGGATGAAGTGGAGTTGGGACAGACAAGTTCCCTCAAAGAGCTTATGTTCTACTGGAAGAGACATTGAGCAGGCATTCTTTATCGTGCTTTGAAGGAAATAATTATAGCTCTGCAATAGAAAATAATGGGGATGGGAAGAGAGGCAGCTTTGCAAAGGGTGGTCAGAGGAAGCCTCTCTGCAACTGAAAGATGAGAGAGAGATGTGAGAAGAGCTAGGTTTTTTTTTTGTTGTTTTTTGTTTTAAAGCCAGATAAGCAGCCTTGGGGCAGAAGGAAGAGAAGGCAGGGAACTTAGCAACCTGTTGGGTGAAGGTTGGGAGTGGACAGTAGGGGCAAGTGATGATTCCAGGAGGTCAGAGGAGACAACTCATACAGAGTCTTTTCTTTTCTTTTTTTAATTGGAAGGCATCAAGTGACATATAGAGTCAGTTAATTTTTTTTTTTTTCTTTTTTTTTGAGATGGTCTTGCTCTGTTGACCAGACTGGAGTGTAGTGGCACAGTCATAGCTCACTGCAGCCTCGACCTTCTGGGCTGAAGCGATTCTCCCACCTCAGCCTCTTGAGTAGCTGGGACTACAGGTCCATTCCAGCGCACCTGGCTAATTTTTCTATTTTTAGTAGAGACGGGGTTTGTTCATGTTGGCCAGGCTGGTCTCGAGCCTCTAGCCTCAAGTGATCTGCCTGCCTTGGCTTCCCAAAGTGCTGGGATTACAGGCATGAACCACAGTGCCTAGCCTTTTGTTTTCGGTTGGTTTTTTTTGAGATGGAGTCTTTCTCTGTCACCCAAGATGGAGTACAGTGGCACGATCTTGGCTCACTGCAACTTCCGCCTCCCTGGTTCAAGCGATTCTCCTGCCTTAGCCTCTTGAGTAGCTGGAATCAGGCATGCACCACCACACCTGGCTATTTTTTGTATATTTTTAGTAGAGACGGGGTTTCACCATGTTGGTCAGGCTGGTCTCAAACTTCTGACCTCAAGTGGTCGCCTGCCTCAGCCTCCCAAAGTACTGGGATTACAGGCATGAGCCACTGCCCCCCACTGCGATACCCGGCCTTTTTAAACTACTTCTGACGTACATACAGCAGCATACAGAGTCCTGTAGGCCATGGTGAATAGGTGAAAGGGATGAATCAAGTTCTGGCTTAAGCAGTAGGGTACATGCGATGCCTTTTACAGAGATGGAAAGGATGGAGTCAGACGGGCTTTAGGAGAAATTAGAGTTCTGTTTCAGGACTGCTAAATTGAAGAGATGCAAATAGAGCTGTCAGGTAGGCAGTGGAAAAGGAGTCCAGACTTCAGAAGAGAACCTGTACTGGGAGCATGAATCTCTTGCTTGTTCCTGTTACTAAGTGAAAATATTTTTTTTTTTTTTTTTTGAGACAAAGTCTGGCTCTGTCGCCCAGGCTGGAGTGCAGTGGCATGATCTCGGCTCACTGCAACCTCTGCCTCCTGGGTTCACACCATTCTCCTGCCTCAGTCTCCTGAGTAGCTGAGGTGCCCGCCACCACGCCCGGCTAATTTTTTGTATTTTTAGTAGAGATGGGGTTTCACTGTGTTAGCCAGGGTGGTCTTGATCTCCTGACCTTGTGATCCGCCCGCCTCGGCCTCCCAAAGTGCTGGGATTACAGGCTTGAGCCACCGCGCCTGGCCGTGAAATATTTTTTTTGTTCTTAAATTCTAAAATAGACCAAATGTGAATTAAATGGTGAGAAATATTTCTCTTGTGTCATTATTAGTGAAGATAGATCCATTCTTTCATATTGGTCTCCCTAGGAATTGTGGCAATCTCTTGCTCATACTTTTTGTTTCCTCTTTTAAACCAAAGGTCAGCACCTCATCTATGGACACTTTACCAAAGCAAGTGAAAATTGTGGAAGTTGGTCCCCGAGACGGTCTACAAAATGAAAAGGTAAAGATGGAAATGAGCCAGAAAAGTGTTTCAGGCATCTGCTTTGAGTATAACGTGTGGTAGGTGCAATGGCAGTGGACAGAGCTATACAAAATGTGATTCCTCTGCACAAGTTAGGGGAGAGTAGAGGAGGCCAAACAGGGACAGGCATCTGTGACGGTTAAATGATCTAAAATGGTGGGGCAAGCTGGGTGGGTGGCTCATGTCTATCATCCCTAATTACTTGGGAGGCTGAGGTGGGAGGATGGCTTGAGCCCAGGAGTTTGAGACCAGTCTGGGCAACATAGCAAGACTCCATCTTATTAAAAAAAATGTATATACATATATATACATAAATTGAATGGTGGTGCAACAGGTTTGGTGTCCCCAGGTCCACAGCCCAGTGGGGTGGGGTAGGTGGTGTGGAGTGAAGGTGAGGGCATGCCTTTAGACCCAGCAATTCCATGTAATGGGATTTATCCAAAGCAAGTCATGAAGGCCAAATGTAGAGATTTAGCCTTGGGGGTGTTCCTTACAAACCTATTGGTAAGCGCAGAACTGTTGGAAATAATCTAAATGTTTCGTATGAGGAAAGTTGGGTCAGATACATTATGGACTTCTTATAAAATGAAATATATGAAGCCATTAATAACATAGGTATATATAAAGTGACTCAAGCAGGTTATAAAAGAGTGCGTGTGGCTGGGCATGGTGGTGGCTCATGCTTGTAATCCCAGCACTTGAGGAGGCTGAGGCAGGCAGATCACCTGAAGCTGGGAGTTTGAGACCAGGCTGGTCAATATAGTGAAACCCTGTCTCTACTTTAAAAAAAAAAAAAAAAAAAAATTAGCTGGGTGTGATGGCACACACCTGTAATCCTAAGGCTGAGGCACAAGAATTACTTGAACCCGGAAGGCAAAGGTTGTAGTGAGTCGAGATCGTGCCACTGTACTCCAGCCTGGGTGAGAGAGCACGATTCTGTCTCCAAACAAAAATAGTGCATGTGCGTGTTTGTGTGTGTGTGTGTGTGTGTGTGTGTATTTTTTTTTGGCGGGGGGAGACAGCGTCTCACTCTGTCACCCAGGCTGGAGTGCAGTGGCACAATCTTGGCTCACCACATCCTCCACCTTCCGGGTTCAAGTGATTCTCCTGCCTCAGCCTCCCGAATAGTGAGGATTACAGGACTCCACCACCATGCCCAGGTAATTTTTGTGTTTTTAGTAGAGATGAAGTTTCACCAGGTTGGCCAGGCTGGTCTTGAACTCCTAACCTCAGGTGATCCACCTGCCTCAGCCTCCCAAAGTGCTGGGATTACAGGCATGAGCCACTGCGCCCTGCCATGTATTTTTTTTTTCTTACACTTTTATGTAAGAAAAAAGTTTATATACATATGGGAACATTTATCTACACTAGGACCTAGATCAGCACTTTCTGTGAAGATGGAAATATTCTGGACGTGAGCTTTTCCATGTGGTGGCCACTACACCCATGTGGCCCTTGAGAACTTGAGATGTGACTAGTGTGGCCAAGGAATTGAATTTTTATTTTTACACAATTTTTATTAAATTGAAATAACCACATGTGACTAGTGACATATTGGACTGCACAGATCTAGAAAGTTACACACCAGGGTGTTAATAGTGTTATCACTGGGAGGTTCTAAGGGTAGTTTTCTTTTGTTTTTGGCATATTTTTCTGAAAGAATCATATATTGATTATTTTTCAATAAGAAAAGCTTTTTTTCTTTCCTTTTTTTTTTTTCTTTTAGCACGTCCATCCTAGCTTTAGTAGTGAGTGCTTGTTGGAAACAATAGTGTGTAAGTTCCCGGAGGGCAGAATCCTGTCTGTTCTGCTTACCACTATATCCCTGGCACCTAGCACAATGCCTGGAACAAGGAGGGCTTTTCAAAAATTATTTAACAGGCTGGGCATGATGCCTGTAATACTGGCACTTTGGGAGGCTGAGGCAGGCGGATCGCCTGAGGTCAAGAGTTTGAGACCAGCCTGGCCACCATGGTAAAACCCCATCTCTACTAAAATAAATGAGCCATGGTGGTGGCATGTGCATGTAATCCCAGCTACTCTGGAGGCTGAGGCAGGAGAATTGCTTGAACCCGGAAGGCGGAGGTTGCAGTGAGCCGAGATTGTGCCGCTGCACTCCAGCCTGGGCAATAGAGCAAGACTCCATCTTAAAAAAAAAAAAAAAATATATATATATATATGGAATAGATTAAGTTAGAGCAGTGGGAGAGAAATTGGAGAAGGCAGGTGAGGGGAGGACCTAGCGAAAAGGGCCTGGATTTTTTTTGTGTGTTCTTTTCGTTTGAGACAGGGTCTTGCTCTGTGTCACTCAATGCAGTGGCACAATTATTGCTCACTGCAGCCTTGACTTCCCAGGGTCCAGCGATCCTCCCACCTCAGCCTCCTGAGTAGCTGGATCACACACGTGCCACCACGCCTGGCTAACTTTTGTATTTTTCGCCATGTTGCCCAGGCTGGTCTCAAACTCCTAAGCTTAAACAATCTACCTGCCTCAGCCTCCCAAAGTGCTAGGATTACAGGCGTGAGCCAATGTGTCCTCCTGGACCTGGAGTTCTTAGAATTTTTTGCCTAATCCTGTAAATCTTAGGGAGCCATAGAAAGCTTTTGATGCAGGAGAATGGAAGACTGGTAGCTGCATTTTAGGAGGATTCCTGTGTAGGATGAATTAGTGGCATGAGACCGTGCCATGTTATATTCAGAATAATGATGGTAGATTTGGAAAGAGGAATCCATAGAATCTGGTGAGCTACTGGACATGGTGGGGAGGAAGATAAAGAAGCTGTACGCTGAACACATGAGGCTGAAGTCCTATGCCAGTTGGGAGACAGAAGAGAGGAGGGTGTGATACTTTCGGGGCCCCATCCCATACCCGCCAGAGGGTTAGTCATCTCTGCCCTTTCAGGCTGTCACACATTGCTCTCAATTTGTTTATGATGGGATTATAAATTAACACACATTTACTTATGGGAAAGCCTGCATGGCAGAATAATGTTTCCATGTAAATAACTCTTTTTCAGGTGAGAAGCTGCATTCACTGCAAAAAATTATCTATAGTATTTGAACTAATGGGTACTGCATTCTAAGGCTGTTTTAATACTAACTTTGCTGACCTGGTGTTTCTCCACTATAGAATATCGTATCTACTCCAGTGAAAATCAAGCTGATAGACATGCTTTCTGAAGCAGGACTCTCTGTTATAGAAGCCACCAGCTTTGTGTCTCCTAAGTGGGTTCCCCAGGTGAGCCCTAGCCCTCATGAGAGGCCTTTCTCCAGGGATGAAAAGTTTTGCATTTGCCTTTGAAGCAAGTAGAAGTCAAGAACATAGGTTTCCAAGCCCCTGGCTTTGAGAGGTCTCGGGTGATTCATAGCACTGTGTTGCAGCAAAAGAACATGGCCCAGGATTCAGGGCCTTGGGTTCAGTCTTGGCTCTGCTCATCTGACTTGCTCAGTGACATTGCTAAGGCCTTTCCCCTCCTCGATATTAGAGATGACCTCTTCTAACCCTAAAGTCTAAGACCCTCTCTGCCTGTCTGTGGTTTCTTTGTTTGTAAAAGAGGAAGACTGACGACAACTGCTTCACAAAGATAGTTAAGTGGAGAAGATACATCCTGTTACAAAGGAGTGTTTAACACAGAGCTGAGCTCAGTGCCTGGCCCAGAGTACGTTCTCAATAAATGGCTGGTAGTAGTATTCCTGCTGTTTCTGCATATGTAAAGCTGGCAGTATGGGCCCTATGCAGAAACTGGAATCTCACCCAAACCACGGGCCCTTGGGACTCAGCAGCAGTCAAACAGTGAGAGTACTGGAGAGACTCAGCTCTGCAGAAGGAATTACTCTCTAAGAGTTCTGGAGATCAGAGGCTTTGTGATGAAAAGGTTTTCTCTAACTGAACTCTGCCTGCTCTTGGTGATGACTTGACAGCGTCTCCCTTGGTTCCTAGATGGCTGACCATGCTGAAGTCTTGAAGGGCATTCAGAAGTTTCCTGGCATCACCTACCCAGTCCTGACCCCCAATTTGAAAGGCTTCGAGGCAGCGGTAAGAGGATAGCTTGTGGGTGGGGGCTCCTGAAATGAGATTGATGGCATTGGTCCCTGCCTTGTCTTGGGGCCTCAGTCCCCTGTCCTGGGACGTCCATCTGAACAGCTTGTCTGTCATCCAGACCCTGGGGCAGACCTGGCCCTGCCACTCACTGCTCTGTGATCTTGACGAGTTGACAAGCCTATAAAATAGGGCTAAATGATAATACCTGAAGTTGTGAGCATTTCAGAAGATAGGATGCATGTACATTCCTTAGCAAGAGCCTGATAAAAGGTAACTGCTTAATAAATGATAGCTCTTTTGATTATCCACTTCTTTAGAGAAAGGTAACCAAGCTCTCCACAAGTTTCAACAGTAGTTGCTGGCATCTGCCAACTTTCTTACAATTTTAGACAAGAACATCTTTGAAGATGTCGGTTCTGGATTTAGGCAAAAACCTTTATTTGGCTGGGCACAGTGGCTCACATCTATAATCCCAGCACTTTGGGAGGCTGAGGCAGGAGGACAGCTTGAGGCCAGAAGCTTGAGACCAGCTTGAGACCAGCTTTATGGACCAGACCATAAGGAGACCTTGTCTCTACCAAAAAAAAAAAAAAAAAATTAATTATCTGGCTGTGATGGCATGCACCTGTAGTCCTAGCTACTCAGGGGACTAAGGCACAGGATGGCTTGAGACTAGGAGTTCGAGGCTGCAGTGAGCCATGATAATACTGCTGCACTCATCCAGCCTGGGTGACAGAGCAAGAAAAAGAAAAAAAAGCGTTTTCTCAAGAGTGACTTCCAGGGTGGTGATGGTGGTGGTGGTGGTTTCCTTGGGGAAAGTCAAAGTTGTTTTTTTTTTTTAATTAAGAGAAATTACTGTGTTTGTTTCCTACTGCTACTGTAAGAAAGCACTACAGGCTGGGCGCAGTGGCTCATGTCTGTAATCCCAGCACTTTGGGAGGCCAAGGTGGGCAGATCACGAGGTCAGGAGATCGAGACCATCCTGGCTAACACAGTGGAACCCCGTCTCTACTAAAAATACAAAAAATTAGTCGGGCGTAGTGGCAGGCGCCTGTAATCCTAGCTATTCGGGAGGCTGAGGCAGCAGAATCACTTGAACCCAGAAGGCGGAGGTTGCAGTGAGCCAAGACCATGCCACTGCATGCCAGCCTGGGTGACAGAGCGACACTCTGTCTCAAAAAAAAAAAGAAGGCACTACAAATTGGGTGGCTTAAAACAACAGGAGTTTATTCTCTCACAGTTCTGGAGGCCAGAAGTCCCAAATCAAGGTGTCAGCAGGATTGGTTCCTTCTGAGGCCTCCGGGAGAATCTGTCCCATGCCTCTCTACTGGGGTCTGGTGGCCAGCAGTCCTTGGCATTGCCTGGCTTGTAGATGCATCTCTCCAGTCTCTGCCTCCATCTTCCCAGGGCCACCTTTTCTGTGTCTCTGTGTCTTTACATGGCCATCTTTTGTTTTTGTTTTTTTTATACAGAGTCTTGCTCTGTCGCCCAGGCTGGTGTACAGTGGCACAATCTCGGCTCACTGCAAGCTCCGCCTCCCAGGTTCAAGCAATTCACCTGCCTCAGCCTCCAGAGTAGCTGGGACTACAGGCATCCACCACCTCGCCCGGCTAATTTTTTGCATTTTTAGTACAGACACGGTTTCACTGTGTTAGCCAGGATGGTCTCGATCTCCTGACCTCGTGATCTGCCCGCCTCGGCCTCCCAAAATGCTGAGATTACAGGCGTGAGCCACCACGCCCGGCTGGCCATCTTTTTTTAAGGTCACCAGTCGTATGGGATTGGGGCCCACCCTATTCCAGTATGGCTTCATCCTAACTAATTATATCTGCAATGACCCTGTTTCCAAATAAGGTCACATTCTGAGGTGTGCTGGGTTTTAATCCTTCAACATGTCTTTTTAGGAGGACACAAATCAACCCATAACATTCACATAACATAAAATTTACCTTCAGAGAAATTTTTTGCCACTCTGTGTCAGTGTTCCTTAAACAAGAAAGTGCTGGCCAGGCGCGGTGGCTCACACCTGTAATCCCAGTACTTTGGAAGACCGAGGCGGGTGGATCACAAGGTCAGGAGTTCGAAACCAGCCTGACCAACATGGTGAAACCCTGTCTCTACTAAAAATATAAAAATTAGCCAGGCGTGGTGGCGGGCTCCTGTAATCCCAGCTACTCAGGAGGCTGAGGCAGGAGAATCGCTTGAACCTGGGAGGCGGAGGTTGCAGTGAGCCAAGATCGTGCCACTACACTCCAGCCTGGGTGACAAAGCAAGACTCTGTCTCAAAAAAAAAAAAAAGAGAAAAGTGCTGAAAGGAGTTCACCTGGATGTTGGCAGGTTGCTGCTGGAGCCAAGGAAGTCAGCATCTTTGGAGCTGCCTCAGAGCTTTTCACCAAGAAGAACATCAATTGTTCCATAGAGGAGAGTTTTCAGAGGTTTGACGCGATCTTGAAGGCAGCACAATCAGCCAATATTTCTGTGCGGGGGTGAGTCAGAGCACATTGGTATCGTTTCCTCTGTACCGTTCTGGAATGGGGCTAGACTCTGACTCAAGTGGTCTTCCTGCCACAAACTTCTTATCTTGGTTGGGGGCAGCCCAAACTCCACACCTAGATGTCTTTTCCCAAATAAGTGTGGTCAGAAGAAATCCTAGCAAGTACCTTCTCTCAAATCTGAATTTTGGGTCAGTTTACCAGCTGACCATTATGGCATGCACCTGTAGTCCTAGCAACTTGGGAGACTGAGGCAGAGGATGGCTTGAGACCAGGAGTTCGAGGCTGCAGTGAGCCATGATAGCACCACTGCCATCATGCTAGAGGAATCGAGCAGGACGGGACACTAACTGGAGTTTGTGGAGATCAGTTGAGTCCTGGCTTTATAACTAGCTCTTCACACATCCCTGGAGAATTACCTGGGCTTCTATGTTTCCAACATCACATCTCTAATATCAGTGATTCCAGGCATTGTGTGTGTATTATCTATAATAATTGAAACCTCATAATAGCCCAGCAGGGAGTAGGTTATCCCCACTTTATAAATGACAAAACTGAGGCCCAGGAAGGGTGAATAGTCTACTGTAAGGTCACAGTGCTGTGCAAATTGCAGCCAGAGGCCCGGCATGGTGGCTCACACCTATAATCCCAGCACTTTGGGAGGCCAAGGCAGGAGGATCACCTGAGGTCAGGAGTTCAAGACCAGCCTGACCAACATAGCGAAACCCCATCCCTACTAAAACTACAAAAATTAGCAGTAATTCCAGCTACTTGGGAGGCTGAGGCAGAAGAATCATTTGAACCTGGGAGGTGGAGGTTGCAGTGAGCCAAGATCACACCACTGTACTCCGGCCTGGGTGGCAGAGCAAAACTCTGTCTAAAAAAGAAAAAAAAAAAAAAATTGCAGCCAGAATGATCTTTCAAAAGTGCACATCTGGGCTGGACATGGTCACTCATGCCTGTAATCCCAGCACTTTGGGAGGCCGAGGCGGGCGGATCACCTGAGGTCAGGAGTTCGAGACCAGCCTGGCCAACATGGGGAAACCCCGTCTCTACTAAAAATACAAAAATTAGCCAGGCATGGTGGCGCGCCACCTGTAATCCCAGCTACTCAGGAGGCTGAGGCAGGAGAATCACTTGAACCCAGAAGGCGGAGGTTGCAGTGAGCCGAGATCACACCATTGCACTCCAACCTAGGTGACAGCGAGACTCTGTCTCAAAAACAAAAAACAAAATCCCACAAAAGTGCACATCTGATCACATCCCTCCCGGTTAAAAAGCTTTCAGTGACTAATCAAGTGCAGACTTTTTAATGAGGCTAACAAACCCTGTATGATTTGGTCCCAGCTCTTTTCAGTAGCGCCACTGTTCAAGTTCCCTTCTGGCCCCTGCTTCCTCCTCATGGTACACTCCAGCCCAACTGGAACTTCTTTCCGTTTGTCACATGCCTCCACTCTCTCTTGCCTCTAGACCTTTGCACGTGCTTTCTGTAGACTCAGAACAACCTTCCTTGGGAGGCTAAGGTGGGCGGGTTGCTTCAGCCTCGGAGTTTGTGACCAGCCTGGGCCTGGGCAACATGGTGAAACCCCAGCTCTACAAAAAAAAAAAAAAAAAAAGCCAGGCATGGTGGCATGTGCCTGTAGTCCCAGCTACTCAGGAGGCTAAGGTGGGAAGATCACCTGAGCCTGAGAGGTCCAAGCTGAAGTGAGCCAGAATCATGCCACTGCACACCAGCATGGGTGAAAGAGTGAGACTCTGTCTCCAAAACATAAAAAAGAACACTTCCTCCACATCATGCTTCTCGGAGATAACTCCTGCTCATCCTTCAGGTCTTCTTGTGGGAGTCAGTTCCTCTGAGAAGCTGCTCCAGTCCTTCAGCTGGAGTTAGCGCCCTTCTCTGGGCGCCCATAGTGTCGGGACATCCTCTAAATGTAGCACTTAGCTGCTTGTTAAATTCCCTCCCTGCCCCACCTCACTAGACCATGCACTCCCTGCGGGCAAAGCCCACATCTCTCCCAGTCCCTGGGGTGCTCCGCTCTCCCAGCTCGGGGCCTAGCACACAGTGGGCACTGAGTCACTGATGGGCAGGTGGATGAATGGGGAAGCAGGGGCTCTAGTAACATCAGTCTGACTTCCAGATCTGTGTCTTTCTAAGCATCTCTCTTACCTTTTTCTTGCTCAGCAGTGGTTGGAGAATAAGTGGGAGCATCAAAATGGAAAAGTACACTGAGATCTTTGAGTCTGAAATTATTTATCTATAGAACGTTTATTATGCCTCTTAATATGCAGAATACTTTGCTTGACTCTAAAGGGTTTTGAATACATCTCAGCTCCAAGAGGGTGGGTGGGAATAGAAGTCACCCACATCCAAAATCTACCCTCCTTACCATAGCCCTAAGACCCATGATCAGACCTGTGCCCACCTTGCTGACCTCCTCATCTCATACTTCCTTTCCCCTTGCTCTCTCTGCTTCAGCTATCCTTTGTTCTGTCTGGAGCACGCCTGGCTCTTCTGTCTCATGGCTTTCTCCAGGCTCTTCTCTCTGCCTGGAATGCTCTTCTCACAGACCCCCAGCTTCTTTCGGCTCCAACATCCTGTCCTCAGAGGGGTCTTTTCTGGACCCTCACTACAGCTGGCCTCCACTTGTTCTATCATTTCCCATCTTTCCTCTGTAGCACATCACTTCTGAGAGTTTCTCCATTACTTACTTGGTTGCTTTTTTATTGGCCATCTCCCTAACTTGAGATAAGCTCTGAGAGGGCAGGAACCTTATCAGTCTTGCCCACTGCTCTATGCCAGTGCCTGGCACATAGCAGGCAACTCAGTAAACATCAGGCGAATAAATGAATGAATGAATCCTCTAGCAACTCACTGGGGCAGCTCATCCCTTGGCCCTCAGGCCAGCACAGCCTGTTACTGACTCATATCCAACTTAGCTCTTGTTCTGAGTTTGGTTTTACCCAGTCTTTGGTCTCCTTCTGGAGTACTGGCCCCAGCTCCTCTGGCACGTAGTTTTGCTCCGTCTCCCCACCGTACAACCCAGCTGCTTACTCTCCTTGCCCTGTCTAGCTCCTCCTCCTCCACTTATTGTAAATCCTTGGCTGCCACTCCTGAGGCCTGTGCAACTTCTGCTTCCTGAACTGTAGGTCCATTGTCCCCCAGTTCCCTGCCATTGCTCTCTACTGCCTCCTGCTGGCACTGAGTTGTACCATCCCTGCCCTTCCTCCGCCCAGCTGCAGGTGTTGATTGCACACTGATCAGAAATGTGTGTTAAACGCCCTGCTTCAGTTCTGGTAGCCAAAGAGCTCAGGACACTGACCTCATTCCTCCCCTGTCTTCCCACAGGTACGTCTCCTGTGTGCTTGGCTGCCCTTATGAAGGGAAGATCTCCCCAGCTAAAGTAGCTGAGGTGTGTGCATGTGTCAGGGTGGGGGGTTTGGTGAGGGTTGGCCACCTTGTCTGCCCCTGAGCGCATAGGTTCCTCTCCCCACCCTTTCCTGCAGGTTCCTGATTTCATTCATTCACCCAGCTCCTTCATTAAGCTCCCCCCGTGAGCACAGCCCTGCACTTGCTCCCTGGAGGACCCCCTCCTAGCTGGACATGTAGTCCTTGAAGCCCCTGGCCTCTACCCAGCCTGAAAACCTCTGATTCAATTTCCAGTCTGGTCGTTGAGGTGATTCTCTGAGGAGAGGCTCCTTACCCAGGAGTTGCCACAGTTCCTTGTAGTGATTGAAAGGCCACAACCCTGATGTCCTCTGAACAGTCACCAGGTCAACACTGAGAAGAACACAGCACAGGAACTGAGTTTGACCAGCCCAAGAACTTACGTCATTTAGTCCTCAAAACCACTGTGCAAATTTGGTGTTATTATTCCCTTTTACAGTTGAGGAAACTGACACTAAATAATTTGCCACAGGTTACAAATGGTGAAATCAGGTATCAAACCCCATTTTGTCTCCCTCCAAAGCCCGCTTCTTCCCAGAATACTTTGTGGCATCCAGATAGGGGGAATGGTAACAGTAGCAACTGTTTCTTGAGAGTAGCTGCCCTGCTTCAGGTCTTAGCCTCAGTTGCACCAGTCCTTGCCATATGACCAAATGGTCATCACCATTTTTCAGAAGCAGAAATTGAAGCTCAGAAAAGTTAAGTTCCTTGCCAAGGCCCACAGCTAGTGAGCAGCAGAACTAGGACTTTAACCCAGCATCTCGTGACTTCAAGGGTCTGCTCCTTCCCCTGCACCCTGCTGCCCCCCTCTGTGCAGGGCCGCTGGGGGAAACGACATCACCATTTCATTTATCTAGCAGATCATTGGTGTCTTCTGGTCCCCCTGCCCCGCCACATCCCTCTGCACCTTGTCCAACAGCCCCATGCTGGCAGCAGCTCCTTGGGTGAGGCCATCTTTTTTTTAAGTTCACCAGTCATATGGGATTAGGGGCCAACCCTCTTCCAGTATGGCTTATTCCAATTGGACCCATATTGGACCTATTCCAATATGGACCCATTTTGCAGTGGTTTTAGAGGTGTGCAAATGGGCTTCTAAAAATTTAAATAGTGATGTACCTCTATTAAAAAATATAACTATTGGCCAGGCACGGTGGCTCACGACTGTAATCCCAGCACTTTGGGAGGCCGAAGCAGGCGGATCACCTGAGGTCAAGCGTTCAAGACCAGCCTGGCCAACATGGTGAAACCCCGTCTCTACTAAAAATACAAAAAGTTAGCGGGGCGTGGTGGCAGGTGCCTATAATCCCAGCTACTTGGGGGACTAAGACAGGAGAATCACTTGAACCCAGGGGGCAGAAGTTGCAGTGAACTGAGATTGTGCCACTGCACTCCAGCCTGGGTGACAGAGCGAGACTGTCTCAAAAAATATATATATTGTACATATATAATATAATGTATATAATTATATATAATTATATGATGTCTATAATTATATATAATTAATGTCTATATAATATACATTATATATCATAATATGTATATCATATGTATTGTATATAACTATATACATAATTATATACATTATTACATATACAATTATATATGTAATATATAATTACATGCATAATATATGTATTATATATTATATACATTATATATATACTATTAACTGGGCATGGTGGTACACACCTGTGGTCCAGGTTACTTGGGAGGCTGAGGTGGGAGGATTGCTTGAGCCTGAGAGGCCGAGATCACACCACTGTACTCCAGCCTGAATGACAGAGTGAGAACTTGTCTCAAAAAAAAAAAAAGAAAAAAAATGTAACTAGCATCTCAGACCCATGATTTCATGGATTTTATTGCTGAGGATAAAATGACACAGAAGGAATCAACTTCACTGACTCCAGCACCTGGGTCTGACAGTATGATGTGACGGTGGTAAGTGAAAGACTGAAGTGTGAGGGGCACAGGTAGGGAGGAAAACACAGGGGTTGGAGCTTCAGGACTGTGGGCTGGCTCCAGCGGCTGGCTCTGCCCCTTAAGCCTCCGCCTCCTGATCATAGGTAGAGGATCATCATTCCCAGTTGGAGTTGTGAGGAGCATGTCATCCGGTAGGAATTGAGTGCTTCATACACAGAAGTGTTCTGTCCAGGCAAAGGTCCCCTGTTTCTGAGTGCATGGATCCCCTGGCTGGTGGATTCTGTATCCTCCAAGTGCCTGCTTGCTTCCTTAGGTCACCAAGAAGTTATACTCAATGGGCTGCTACGAGATCTCCCTGGGGGACACCATTGGTGTGGGCACCCCAGGGATCATGAAAGACATGCTGTCTGCTGTCATGCAGGAAGTGCCTCCGGCTGCCCTGGCTGTCCACTGCCATGACACCTATGGCCAAGCCCTGGCCAACACCCTGATGGCCCTGCAGGTAATCAAAATCATATGCCCATTCTCCCAAAGGACATGGTGGGCAGGACAGCTTGTTATTATTTATTCTTTCAGCAAACATTTACTGATGCCAGTATGCCAGGTTCTGAGCGGGCAATGGTGGACATTGTCATGGTGACCCCGCTTAGATGTGAAGTGTACACCTCTGTGTTGGAGAGACAGTCACGGGAGTTACATGGCAATCCTACTGCATTATGATAGATGCCATGAAGGGAGGAAGCATGGGGCTCAGGAAGCCTAGAGGGGCCCCATCCCAGCTGAGGAGATCTAGGAGGATTTGCAGAAAAGGCCTGAGTGAAGCTTGAAGGATATAAAGTAAGCTACTGGCGAGGGAAGAGGAAAGGTGACTGGGCAGAACTGCACCTCAGGACTGATGTAGGGTTCAGGGAGGACTCATACAACGTACAGGGTTGTGAGTGTGCGGGTGTGTAGCGGAAGCAGGTGAGGAGACAGGAGGTAGAGAGGCCAGCAGAGGTCACTCAGAGAGAGAGGCTTTAATGCCGTTCCCCTCAGATTTAGTTTCCCTTGAGGTTTGCTTCTCATGGGCTGGTCCAGGATGGTGATCCATTGACTGGCAGCCAGATAGAAGGGACATTCTTGGTGTCTGACCACGGCTACCTTGCTGTAGCACTGGCCTACCCTTCCATCTCTAGGATAGTGATGGCAGTCCCAGACACTTTTTTTTTTCTCTCAATTATCCCCTAGAGGTTCGTGTCTAAGCCAGGTGAGTCTGTTACATCCTGGGCAGGTTTCCTCAGAGTTGTGGCTATCAAGGTTAAGGTTCATAGCTCTGTGGTCTCCTCATTTCTCGGCTTACTGTGACACTCCGCCCTGGCTCCTGGGCTTTCCTTCAGCTCATGCGTTTCTCGGCCAGGCAGTCAGGAAGAGTGACTTCCCGTCCTAGACCTTTCCAGGCAGGTAAAGGGGAATTCTGCACAGCCCCGGTGAGTCAGGCAAAACTCCATCCTGACTAGGCTCGGGACACTCCTGCTCCTCTGTGCTTCTCTGTTTCTTGGCAATGATGTCTCAGAATCCCCTTTTTGAAAATTTATCAGGGAACAGGTTGAGCTATATGATGTCTGGCAGCAGCTTCCTCTGACCTCCCTCTTCCATCAGTTATTTCAGGAATATGGATCGATGTGCCAGGTTAAGTGCTGACTTAGATAATAGTAACAAAACCCAATCCCTGCCCTCTGGGAGCTCATGTCATGGTGGGTGGGGAAGACGGATGGAAGATTACAGGCGTGTAAATAACACATTGTCAGACCATTTATTCACCTATTAAAACCTAACCTGACAGTGCCTAGTGTGCTCGGCACTGTTCTTAGCATCAAGGATTCAGCTGCGACCAAAACAGAGTCTCTGACCTCATGAGGCTGACACTCTAGTACGAGGAGGCAGATAATAAATAAACACATAAACATACAGCAGGCCAGGTGCTCATAAGCACTGTGGAGAAAAATGAAGCAGGTTAAGGCAGTGCCAGGCCTTTCTGTAGAGTGGCCTCACTCAGAAGGAAGCATTTGAGAGAGACCTGAGGGAAGCAAGGGAGTGAGCCCTGCGGACCCCTAGCAGGGAGGGGGAGGGAAGGGAGCCCCACCCAGGAAAGCAGGCACAGAGCCCTGAGGGAGGAGTGTGCTTGCCATGTTCAGGGATCAGGAGGAGGCCTATGGCAGGAGCAGTGTGACCGAGGAGAAGGGGGCAGAGATGTCAGGGTTAGAGGAAGGCCAGATCGGGGGCCCTGTAGGACTTTGACTCTTTCAGACTGAGCTGGGAAGCTAACAGAGAGTCTTGAGCAGGGGCAGGGAGGGAGATGATCTGAATGTTCCCTTTGAGAGGCTCCTCAGCCGGGCGCGGTGGCTCACACCCATAATCCCAGCACTTTGGGAGGCTGAGGCAGGTGAATCACTTGAGGTCAGGAGTTTGAGACCACCCGGCCAACATGGTGAAACCCCATCTCAACTAAAAATATAAAAATTAGCTGGGTGTGGTAGTGGAGGCCTGTAATCCCAGCTATTTGGGAGGCTGAGTCATGGGAATCACTTGAGCCCGGGAGGTGGAGGTTGCAGTGATTTGCAGTGAGCTGAGATAGTGCCAGTGCACTCCAGCCTGGGCAACAGAGCGAGACTCCTTATCAAAAAAAAAAAAAAAAAAAAAAAAAAAAAAGAGGCTCTTCTGGCTCTTGTGTAGAGAATACACTATAGAGGCAGAAAAACCAGTTTGGAGCCTACAGCAATCCAGGTGAGAGACATGAAGGAGACCTGGAGGGCGGAGGTGCGTGACCGGATCTCAGCAGTCTGATCTGTGAAGCTCGAGACATCTATAGGCAGGTATGTTAACCTGGGTGCAATTAACTGGGAGGGAGTGGAGATAGAGAAGCTGTCTGAGGAGTGAGCAGTAAGGGCTCCAGCCAAGATCAGGGAGGTGAGGAAGAGCCAGCAAAGACTGGATCGAGGCCTCAGGAGAGGCCAGAGCACTAGGAGGAAAACCAAGGGATGTGGAGCCCTGGGAGCCACACGGAGAAGGTGTCCAAGATGATGCAGCTAGTCAAGTGCAAAGATGAAGACACTTGACCTTTGTACTTAGCTACATGGAGGCCACCAGTGGCCTTGACTAGAGCTGTTTCAGTGGAGGAGTTGTGGGGATGCAAACCTGTTTCAAATGGGTTCAAGTGGGAATGGTAGATGTTAAATGGGAACAGCTCTTTTGAGGGACTTTGCTTTGAATGGGGGGAAAGAAATGGGAGGTTAGAGGGTTCCAAAAAGGTTTGTAAAAGATGGGAGAGATCGCAGGCTGTGTGAGGATGACCCAGTGGAGGGGAGTAACAGGTTGCAGGAGAGAGGAAGAGATAGATTTACTGGAGCACATCCTGAAGCAGGTGGGGATGGGCCTCATGCCAAGGTGGAGAGGTTGGCCTTGGCTAGGAGCTCGGGGTCCATCTCAGGCAGCATGAGGGACAGTGGTTCTGTAGGCCCAGATGTAGGCAGGTGGGTAGATGTGACGGTGGGAGTCAATGGAGACATCTCTTTTGATTGTATCCATTTCCATAAAGCAGCAGATGAGAATGAGGATGGGGAAGGGGGTGATAGAGGTTTAACAAGAGAGGAGAAAGTGAAATAGTCATTTGGGAGAGTGGGAGGTGACTGACCTGGGAAGATGGGATGTGGGCCTCATGTGACAAGGCCCTGACTGAGTGAGACCAGCCTGGAGGTGGTAAGGGGTAAGCAGGGGGTAATAAATGAACCACAGTAAACAACAGAGGTCTGAAATCTCAGCATTGGGAGGGGGTCAGGCTGGTGATCAGAAAAGGTCTCCCTGAGCAGGTAGCTTTCAGACTGGAACCTAAAGGGTGAGAGTCCACCATGAAAGGAAAGATACTGCTGGCAGAGGAAACAATGTAACAGAAACTAAAGGGAGAAGCACTGTCTCTGTGGGATTTTCGTGTCAACAGAATAATAAGCCAAAGCAAAGAATGACTCTAGAATTTCAGGCAACAGATGCTTGGGAGGTTTGCAAGGCCCAGCTCTGTGGGCTCTTGTCCCCAGTGCCAACCGTGTTTCACCATCCTTATGTTTCCAGATGGGAGTGAGTGTCGTGGACTCTTCTGTGGCAGGACTTGGAGGCTGTCCCTATGCACAGGGGGCATCAGGAAACTTGGCCACGGAGGACCTGGTCTACATGCTAGAGGGCTTGGGCATTCACACGGTAAGCCCGCCCACCCCCTGGTGGCGACAGCCCTGAACTGACCAGGGCTTGGCCTGAAGCTGAGAACAAAAGTATATGGGGGTATTTGGGGTTATTAAAGTGCGGAGGAGTAAAGAGGGAAAGGGTTAGCCAGGCACAGTGGCTCGTGCCTATAATCTCAGCACTTTGGGAGGCTGAGGCAGGTCACTTGAGCCCAGGAGTTTGAGGCTGCAGTGAGCTATGATCCTGCCAGTGTACTCCAGCCTGGGTGAAAGAGCAAGACCCTGTCTCTTTAAAACAAAACAAAAGAGGGGAAGGGTGCCAGGGATTATGGATATTTGATCTAATGTTTTAATGTTTGTGAGAGTAGGGTTGAGTGAGGCCACACGCATGGGCACAAGAAGGCTGGAGTGTCAGGGTGACTTTGACAGTTCAGTCCTAGGAGACACCAGGGAACATGGAAGGGGCCCTGGGAAGGGTCAGGCTCTTGACCTGAAATGAGTCAGTTCTCTCTTGGCTTTGTTTTGTTCTCTGTACAATGCGGACAGTAGAGTTAAACAGCTCACCAGGGATCTACCAGAGTCCACCAGGGCCCTCAGTGGTGGGACAGAAGCAGACTAGCATCTGTGCTTGAGGATCAGATGGAACTGGGTTTAAAGCCTACTCCTGCCACTCACAGGCTATGAGAGCTCAGACAAATCATTTCATCTCTCTGAACCTAAGAAATGGGAAGAATAATGCTGTCTATCTCATGGAGCCATTGTGAGGATTGAGTAAGAAGATATATGTAGAGGGCCAGGCGTGGTGGCTCACACCTGTAATCCCAGCACTTTGGGAAGCCAAGGCGGGTGGATCACCTGAGGTCAAGAATTCGAGACCAGCCTGGCCAACATGGTGAAACCCTGTCTCTACTAATAATAGAAAAATTGCTGGGCACGGTGGCACACGCCTGTAATCCCAGCACTTTGGGAGGCCAGGGCGGGCAGATCACCTAAGGTCAGGAGTTGGAGACCAGCTTGGCCAACATGGTGAAACCCCTTCTCTACTAAAAATACAAAAATTAGTTGGGTGTGGTGGCAGGCACCTGTAACCCCAGCTACTTGGGACGCTGAGGGAGGAGAATCACTTGAACCCGGGAGGTGGAGGTTACAGTGAACCGAGAGCGCGCCATTGCACTCCAGCCTGGGCGACATGAGCAAAACTGTCTCCAGAAAATAAAAAAATAAAAAGAAACCTTATGTAGAATGCTTAGCACAGAGCTGAACACAGAGTGCATTTCAGCAAATATGAGCTACTGTATGAAGAGAGGGTTTCTGCCTGGCCCTTTCAGTTGGTGTTTTTATCCCTCCCTCTCTGCCTCACAATCCTCACTTGAATATCAGTTTTTTACCTCTGTGGACCAGGCCCTGTGCTGGGCCCTGAAGAGGGAGTACTGAACAAGACTGATGAGATCTGTGCCCTGGTAGTGGCACTACAAACCATTATACAGATTGGGCATCTTACATGAGGGGGAGTCAGAGGAATAATCCAGGTGCCAGACAGACAGGAACTCACAGGCAGCTGGTGCCCCGCTGTCAAGGAAAAAGCCTGTTTCTCTTCACCTTTACTTTTTCAGTACCACAGTTGTCTATCCATGCTGATGTTTTCCTTGGTGTTGAGGGCTATGCCCATGACTTACCATATCCTCTAACTTGTTTCTCAAAGGGTGTGAATCTCCAGAAGCTTCTGGAAGCTGGGAACTTTATCTGTCAAGCCCTGAACAGAAAAACTAGCTCCAAAGTGGCTCAGGCTACCTGTAAACTCTGAGCCCCTTGCCCACCTGAAGCCCTGGGGATGGTATGGAAATAGGTGCACACACAGATGATTCATGGATGGAAACACGGAAATGAGAATGAGGTTAAATGGTGCAGGTACCTCACAGCCAGCTCTACACAGAGGTCTCTCCTGGCAGAAAGCAGGTGAGGGGTGGGAGGAGCTGCTTGGCAGCAGGACCTCCTGCCCAGACCTGAGTAGGAGCAAGAGGCTTTGAGGGCTGAAGTCTCCCTTCATTATGGACCCTTGCCCAGAAGTTGAATCCCTGAGGACATGTGGGAACCCCATTCCCTACTTGGCATGATCCTTGAGTCTCTTCTCTGGATGGAATCTGCGAGCTGGCCACCTGGCCGCCCTCTACACAGCTCCACCCTGCCATGGCTTTTGGGCCCTTGCTCTCTGACTTCTCAGGACACAGGTCATGGGGCTTCTTCCCAAGCTGGCAGAGACCATTTGTGGAAAGTGGAGAGCTTCGTGCTGGCCATCTGCCAACTCCAGCATCTCTGGAAAAAATCCACGCTGAATGTGATTTTTGAAAACAGCTTATGTAATTAAAGGTTGAATGGCACAGAATCATTCCGGCATTCGGTTGTGCAGCTGTGTGTATACATGAGCATGGGGGAGGAAAATACTTTACCATGTTGCACTCTGAGAGAAAAATGGAGACTATGAACTAGTTTATTAATCTTTGCATTTCCTCCCTGTTTCCCCACCTGAGCCCCAAATCCATAGTGACTGGAAATCAGTGGCTTTGGGCTTACTCAGGAGGCTGCTTGCAGCAGTTGCTGGCCAGAACACCCGACAGGGTTGTTTCTGAGCTTTGCCTCTGTGACTGGGGCTATTGCACAAGCTCCCCCGAGGGCACACTTGCTGCTTTGGACCTCGGTGGCCCGGCCTCTCCCTGGCGTTCTCAGGCCCGGGAGCGCTCACCTGTCGGTTGCCCCGGGCTCTGCGGTCAGGCGCTGATTCTCGGCTGCGGGGACACCTGTGCGCTCCTGCATTTAGGGCTCCTTTGCTCTGGTTTCATCACGCAGGATGTCACATTTTGTGCATATTATTCTTTAGCTCTACTACTTTTCATTGTAAACAAACAAAATCATTTTCTAACCTGCCGTCGTGGCAGGCAGAGTGCAGAGTATTCCCGGCAGGTGTGGGCCGCGGTGAGGGCTGAGAGCCAAGGGCGCTGGAACCGCTAGTGTGGCCTGACAGCTTCCTCCATTATTTGCAGACTGGACTTCCGGCACCACGGCCCCCTGCGACCCTCTTCTGCCTTAGTCCCGTGGGATCGGGTAGTTCAAGATTTTGAATTCAGGGTCTGGTAGACACCGGCAAGTTTGAAAACCTACGGGTCAGAATGGGGCGGAGGCGTGGGCCCCCTACCCTCTGCCCCCTGCCCCCTCGGAAGCGCGGCCCTCTTCCAGGGGTTGGGACAAGCTGGCCTGCGGACCCGGG
>NW_012101865.1:546712-567813 GCF_000951045.1 Mandrillus leucophaeus | reverse complement strand
GGGGAACGGTGGGGGAAGGGCGAGCCGCCTGGGGAGGGGGCCGGGCTGCAAGCCTGGCGATCCAGATTCCAGCCCGCTGTCGCCAGCTGTGGGACCGAAGGGAAACTGTTTCACCTCTCTGACCCTAGTGTCTGTATCTGTAAAATGCCGGTGATAACACCTGCCTCACCGAGATGCTGGGGGAATTCAGGAAAATCATGCAAAAGTGCCCGGTACAGAGCCTGGCACACAGAGAGCTCTTGGTCAAGTGAGTTGGAGCTGCGTGAGCCCAAAAGGGGATAGAGGCAGCGTGGAGGAAGGCGGCAGCTGGCCCGGTCGCTGGGAATGAAAGGCCTCAGTGTCTGGGGCTTCCTCCCCGTCCCGCCCGTTCTGCCCGCAGTTTGTTCAGGGTGGAGGTGCGCACCTGGCCAAGTCCACGTCTACACAGCCTACCCAGAGAGGCCTAAGTTGGGCGGCATTCCTAACTCCGAGCCAGGAGTGACCGGGCTGGCCCTGGCATGGGCAGAGACTGAGCGAGGGTTGGGTGGGGCCCGCTCCAGGACCAACCACGGTGTGGTTGCCCTTGAGCTGGCCTCAGCCTGCCTGGCAAAGACCTCATCCTTGAGACCATGTGATTTATTTCCTGCTTCCTCCTAGCTGACCCTTGAGGGAAAGGGGGTGGGGGCCGCCTAGAGCAGGAAGTATTAGTCACTGAGCCTAGGTGCCAATTTACACCTAGCGAAGGTGGAGGCATTGGACAGGCCTGGGTCTGAGCAGAGAGAACTCCTTCCTGGGACCCTGGAGTCCCAATCCTGCTGCCATTTTCCTTCTGCCCAGGACTCTCCACTCCTCAGTCACCTTGGAGAAAGAAGTGTGGATCCTCAGATTCCATCTTTCCAACTCCAAGACAAGTGGAACTAGAAAATAAGGTGCCTGTGTCAGTCTCCCCAGCTCTGCTGTGGTGGGCCCTTAAGATCACCTCACTGAACCCTCACACTGCCTCATGATGTTTATACAGTTATTAGCTCCGTTTTACAGAGGCAGAAACTGAGACCAAGAGGCTAATTTCCTAAGGCCAGAAGGTGATAGTATCCAGACTTGCCCCAGGGCTGACTTCTGAGCCAGCCTGGTACCTAGGGCACACTGCTGCCTCCTTCCAAAGTGAGCGTAGGGGACAGGATTCCAGTGGGAAGGAAGCTCTGAGCGGGCAGCCCAAGCCACCTCTGAGACTCTGTATCCTGGGCCAGGTGCCATGGCAGAGAAGGTGCTGGTAACAGGTGGCGCTGGCTACATTGGCAGCCACACGGTGCTGGAGCTGCTGGAGGCTGGCTACTTGCCCGTGGTCATCGACAACTTCCATAACGCCTTCCGTGGTGAGCGGGGCAGTGGGGCTGGGACTACTTGAGGGGATGGCAGAAGCAAAACTCTGGATTCCACCTCCACCACTGGGTGGGGAACGTGTGTCTGGCTAGTCCCTGGGAACACAGCACCCCATGTCGTGATGATGTGGCCTACATGTACCCTACCAGGAGGGGGCTCCCTGCCTGAGAGCCTGCGGCGGGTCCAGGAGCTGGCAGGCCGCTCTGTGGAGTTTGAGGAGATGGACATTTTGGACCAGGGAGCACTACAGCGTCTCTTCAAAAAGGTGGGTGCAGGCCGGGCGCGGTGGCTCAAGCCTGTAATCCCAGCACTTCGGGAGGCCGAGATGGGCGGATCACGAGGTCAGGAGATCGAGACCATCCTGGCTAACACGGTGAAACCCCGTCTCTACTAAAAAAATACAAAAAAATAGCTGGGCGAGGTGGTGGGCGCCTGTAGTCCCAGCTACTTGGGAGGCTGAGGCAGGACAATGGCGTAAACCCGGGAGGCGGAGCTTGCAGTGAGCTGAGACCCGGCCACTGCACTCCAGCCTGGGCAACAGTGCGAGACTCCGTCTCAAAAAAAAAAAAAAAAAAAAAGGTGGGTGCAGGCTGAGCACAGTGGCTCATGCCTGTAATTCCAGCACTTTGGAAGGCCGAGGTGAGGAGATCACTTGAGCCCAGTTGTTCAAGATCAGCTTGCTCAACACGGTGAAACCCCATCTCTACAGAAAAATACAAAAATTAGCTGGGTGTGGTAGCCCATACCTGTGGTCCCAGCTACTCGGGAGGCTGGCGTGGGAGGATGGCTTCAGCCCGGGAGGTGGAGGTTGCAGTGAGCTGAGATGGCACCACTGCACTTCAGCCTGGGCAACAGAGCAAGACTGTCAAAAAAAGAAAAAAAAGGTAGGTGCAGGCAGGCAGGCCGGGGGCATTGCCAAGGACTAAGGCCAGTAGAGCAATCTCTGGCCATGTCGCCCCTGCAGCACAGCTTTATGGCGGTCATCCACTTTGCGGGGCTCAAGGCTGTGGGCGAGTCGGTGCAGAAGCCTCTGGATTATTACAGAGTTAACCTGACTGGGACCATCCAGCTTCTGGAGGTGAGAGGGCAGGGCAGAGACATTAGGAGGGTGTCCAGCTGGGCCCCAGTCTGGCAGGCAGTGCCAAACACAGAGCCCAAGCTCTATCATCCTGGACTCAGGTCTTTATGTCCCACTCTCAGTTTCCCCACCTCAGCCCCATTCTCCTGTGGAGGAGTAACAGGGTGGGAGTAATGTGTGAGGCGGAGGCCACTGACGCCACCTCTCTATGGCCAGATCATGAAGGCCCATGGGGTGAAGAACCTGGTGTTCAGCAGCTCAGCCACTGTGTACGGGAACCCCCAGTACCTGCCCCTGGACGAGGCCCACCCCACGGGTGGCTGTACCAACCCTTACGGCAAGTCCAAGTTCTTCATCGAGGAAATGATCCGGGACCTGTGCCAGGCAGACAAGGTGAGGGCCCCCTTGATAGCGCCCTGACTCCACTGATTGATGGCCCACCCTGAGCCTGAGGGTGGGATTCTGAACACCCCCGCTAAGGAGGAAGCTAAGGCTCAGGCAGTCGCAGTGGAGGGCCCCATCCCCTGCTTGTTTCTAAAGATAAAGAATAGGCAACTGGCCAGGCGCGGTGGCTCATGCCTGTAATCTCAGCATTTTGGGAGGCCCAGGTGGGCAGATCACCTGAGGTCAGGAGTTTGAGACCAGCCTGGACAACATGGTAAAACCCCATCTCTACTAAAAATACAAACATTAGCCCGGCATGGTGGTGTGTGCCTGTGGTCCCAGCTCTTCCGGAGGCTGAGGCATAAGAATTGCTTGAACCTGGAAGGCGGAGGTTGCAGTGAGCCACATCAGGCCACTACACTCCAGTCTGGGCCATAGTGAGACTCCATCTCAAAAAAACAGAATAGGCATGGGGAGGGCTCTGGGTTGTTGGGACACACTGCCTGTGCCTCTGGCCTCACCGCCTGACCCACATCCCACAGACCTGGAACGCAGTGCTGCTGCGCTATTTCAACCCCACAGGTGCCCATGCCTCTGGCTGCATCGGCGAGGATCCTCAGGGCATACCCAACAACCTCATGCCTTACATCTCCCAGGTAAGGCAGAAGGGAAGGGACAGGAGTGACCCTGGGGTTCTAGTTGGTGCCTGGGATCTGAGGGGAACTGACCTGATCTCTACCTCCAGGTGGCGATCGGGCGACGGGAGGCCCTGAATGTCTTTGGCAATGACTATGACACAGAGGATGGCACAGGTGAGCCTAGGACCAGGGGGACCTAGGAGTGGGAGCCAGGAGGGAGAGTCAGGGGGAACAGACTCCCCATCCAACACACTCCCTTCTCTGCAGGCGTCCGGGATTACATCCATGTCGTGGATCTGGCCAAGGGCCACATTGCAGCCTTGAGGAAGCTGAAAGAGCAGTGTGGCTGCCGGGTAGGAAGAGAAGGGAGAAATGAGGGAGGGGAGGGACCAGATCCAGGCAGAGAGGCCCAGAGGGGTGGTCAGTCCAGCTCCTTCCATAAACCCTGTTCTCTGCGGGGCAGATCTACAACCTGGGCACGGGCACAGGCTATTCAGTGCTGCAGATGGTCCAAGCTATGGAGAAGGCCTCTGGGAAGAAGGTAGGCCCCCTGCCCCACCCACCTCACCCCACCCAGCTCTCAGCAGCACAGCAGCTTTGGCCCTTCCCACTCACCTCTCCTGTGGGCACCTGGCACTGCTCAGTCTCAGCCTGCCTAGCACCCAGCACCAGGTGCCTGCGGACGAGCCGCTGCTCTGCACTTCCGCTTCTTAAAGACCTGGCCGGCAGCTGGGCCAGGGCCGGCTCAGCTAAGCTCCAACTACCTCCTGTCTTCCAGATCCCGTACAAGGTGGTGGCACGGCGGGAAGGTGATGTGGCAGCCTGTTACGCCAACCCCAGCCTGGCCCACAAGGAGCTGGGGTGGACAGCAGCCTTAGGACTGGACAGGATGTGTGAGTGGTGGCCGGACCCCTGCAGTTAGGGGCCAGGGAGGGGCTGATCAGATCTGGGCATGACCACCCAGGGCAGGCTGTGGAGTAGGGGGAGGCTCTGCATTCCACCGTGGGTCCTGAGCACACACCTCGCCGTGTTGCAGGTGAGGATCTGTGGCGCTGGCAGAAGCAGAATCCTTCAGGCTTTGGCGCGCAGGCCTGAGGACCCTCCCCTACCAAGGACCAGGAAAAGCAGCAGCTGCCTGCTCTCTAGCCTCTGGCAGGAACCCAGGGCCCTGGAGCTGCTGGGGCCAAGCCACGGCCTCCCCTACCTCAAACCCCAGCTGGGCCCACTCATCCCACCAGGCATGAGGCCAAGGGCTCCACTGACCAGGAGGCCGAGGTCTCTAACGCTTTATCTTCCACAGGGTCCAAGAGTTCATCAGGACCCCCAAGAGCGAGTGAGGGGGCAAGGCTCTGGAACAAAACCTCCTCCTCCCAGGCACTCATTTATACTGCTCTGAAAGAGCTTTCCAAAGTATTTAAAAATAAAAACAAGTTTTCTTACACTGGGGCAGGTTCTCACAGATGGTCACTATCCACCCCTGGAATACAATCAGCCAGGCCTGAGCACTGAGGAAGCAATTTCTTTAATTTTATCGGAATCCAGGACACAAGAAAAACACCCAAAAACCACATGGAGACAGAAGACGAGACACAACTCCTCCCCCACGGCCTCCCTGCTCTAGAGTGGGGACAAAGTGGGGGTGAGACAGCTGAGGGGAGACCTGAACCTCAGTCCAGCCCTACAGGCTCCAGGCCTGCAGGGAAGGAGGGTAACCGGGAGGCAGGGCCCAGCCCCCCAGTGTGGGGAAACAGCTGAGGGAAGGCCCCCCTCAAAAGGCTCCATCTCCTCACCAGCACTCCTGCCCAGGGACAGGGAGCCCACAGCAGCAAGGGGACCCCGGGGCCATGGCCACATTCATGACTGAGAAGCAGCTGAGTGGAGGCAGGAGACACACGATTATCTGGGCAGAATCAGTTGGGGCAGGGGCCTGGGAGGGCCCCATGGGCCAAACCCTGAGGTCACAGGAGGGGGCCCAAAGCGGGGCTAGTGAGTGAGGTCCTGAGTGAGTGGGTCAGCGGCTGGGCCCCTTTCTCCAGCTGCCTGTAGCCCCTCCAATACTGCTGCCAGGGGGGCCCGCCTCCAGGGAAATGGGATAAGAAAGCAGCCTGCCCCTGCTGCAGACAGAGCCAGGTGGCTGAGGCCAGGAAGAAAGGCCAGGCCTTGCCACCTGCCCCAGAAGCCTGTGGGAGAAGGACAGGTCAGGAACGGTGGGGACAGGGGCTCGACCGGCTCAGATCCAAGATGGTGCCAGGCTTGCTTGCTGAGTCCCCCATGAGCTGGGGCACCGCACTGGGGCCAGCGACTAGTTAGACAGGAGGCAGCAGCTTCTCAAGAAATTCCTTAACAGCTGCCATCTCCTGAGGGGATTAAGAGGGGATCACGAGAGGTTCCTGGCTGGAGGCAGAGAAGTGGGAGTGGGAAATGGTCCCCCACTGACCTGAGGACAGGAGCTGTGCATGACACCCGGGTATGTCTTGAACTGGACCCTGGCAGGTGTGACAACAGACCGGAGCTTCTCAGCCGTCAGGGCCCCAAACCGTACAGGCACCATGGGGTCCAGCTCCCCATGGCACTGGAGGATGGCCAGGTCCTTGGCACTGCCATTAGCTGCCTGGGGGCCGGATAGGACTCAGGGCAAAGCTAGTGCTGCAGCAGTCCCCAAGCCACAAGGATGCAGACCCAAAGGGTGGGGGGGTCAGTGGGGACATTCACCTGGGGGAAGGCCCGGTGCAGAGGCAGCCAACAGCTCAACGCCACGATGCCAGCCAGAGGGTGGGGGCAAGTGAGGGCCGTGTAGAGGGAGAGGGCCCCGCCCTGGAGGGAGAAGGGAGGAATCATGACGGCACAACTCACTCACCTGCCACCCCTACCCCCCACACCCCCATCCCTCTCCCCTCACCTGTGAAAAGCCTCCCAGGACGATTCGATTGGCAGGAATCCCGTTCTTCATTTCATGCTCAATCAAGGCCTTGACTGGGGGGAGGGGGCATGATTAGGTGGGGGGAAGCTGCCAAGGGGCCCAAGAACGGAGCCAGGCTGAGGAACCGCCCAGAGCTTTTCTGGGGGGCGGGGGCAGGAGGAAGCAGAGGAGGGGCTGGGGTCTTACTGTTCTCTGCTGCCTTCTTGATGCCAGCCTCGTCCTCTGGGGCATCTGGACTCAGTCCCATCAGGTCAAACCTGGGGAGTAGAGGCACAGGCAGCTATAGAAAACCCCAGCCGGCCAGCCTCCTGTAGCTCCCTCAGCCCAAGTGTCCTCGTCCCCCTGCCTAGCCCTGCTCCCAGACTCACCAGGAAGGCATCACCATCTTCATGTTGAGGGTCACAGGGATCCTAGGCCTGGGGAGACAGCCAGAGGGCCCAGCATGCTCAGGAGGAATGACGAGGCCACAGCCCACAGCCCAGAGTGGGGCCGCGCCGCCCCTGGGGGCCCTCCCAGCAGGCAGGGCCTGTGTTTAAGGTGTTGCCAGGCAACCTGCCACGTGGGGCTGGAGGCTGTGGTTGGAGCAAAGCACCAGCAATGGAGAAGCAGAGCCCAGCGCTTGGTGTGACGGGGTCCCAGCTAGTCAGTGAGTACTTGGGGAAGGGGCAAAGGGAGGTGTGGGTTCTAGGAGAGCTCAGGTCTAGGAGGCCCTCGAGCTGGGGGTTGGTGCTGGACCCCACTCCTGGGGGCTCCACAGGAGCTAAGGCTGAAAATGCCACTTCTGACTGCCCTGAGCCCAAGCCCCAGGATGCAGCTGACAGGAGAGAACAGGCCTGGGATGCCAGGACCACCCCCAGATGATCCCCAGCCTCAGCCCCTCCCTTGCTGGGGTGACACTCACGCATGGGGACAGATGTACTTGACGTGAGGGAGTCGGATGGTGGAGAGGGCGTCAGCCCAGCTGTGCCTGTAGGAGGGACGGGAGAAAAGGCTCCGATGTGGTAGAAAGAGAAGGGGACGTACAGGCCTCTCCAGTCCACTGCTGGGCCCAGGCCCCCTCCTTAAGAGGCACCCCTCCTCAGTCACTTACCCTGTGTCTCCAAGTCCATGTAAAAAAATAACCTGGAAAAGGGTGGAAATGGGGAGACAGGAAGGTTCCCTCTAGGTTCTCCAACTTCTGCCCACCCCTCCCCCACCCCCAAGGATCTGGAGGAACCCAGGTAGCAAACAGGTTACTACCCTGAGCCTCCTGGCCTCAGGATACTCCCTGCTCATCACTGCCACCTCCATTTTTCCCACACCCCCTCCAGCTGGTCCTCCAACCGCTCCCACAGTGTCTGGCCGTGCGTGAAAGGGGACCCTTACCGCGGCCGTTTCCCGCTCAGCTCCAGACACGGTGGCAGCATCGGTGAGCAGGGGCACAGACATGGTGTTACCACACATACACCACACGGCTCCACGGCGGGGGCCTGCACACATTAGGGGTGGCGGTCAAGAGCAAAACCAGGCACAGGACACACGCCTGGCCCAAGAGGCCACCAGGCCATCAGCCCCACACAGCACCCAGGTTCTGTCTTGGGCACAAATAGGCAAGAAGTCCCAGGGCACAGGGGAAGGAAGTCTGCCTCAGTTCCAGGGTTGAAAGGCAAAGGCAGCCACCCTAGTGGCCCAGAACATGTGTCTCTGGTTCTGGCCCAACCACAGGATCTGAGCTTGCTGGAGACAGGCAGAGGCAGGGCACAGGGACTGTAGGGCAGGGGGCAGAGGGGAGGCAGCGGCACGCCTGCTTCATTCCCCCTCTAACTCCTCAGGGGTCAGTGCCTTCCCCCTCCTCTCCAATCATCCCTGGGTCCCTGCCTCCCCAGCTCCCGGCCCTATGGGAAATACAGAGAAAAATGCCAGGGAAAGGAGCTTCCATCCCCTACTCAGTGCCGCCTCCAACCCCCATCTCAACCTCACCTGACCCAGCCCGCATCCAGCCTTCACAGCAGTTTCTGGCCCATCCATTCTCAGACCCCCAGGGGGCTGCCCATGTCCCCAGATAGCGTTAAGAACTCCACCCAACCCCAAACTGGTGCTCCACGCCCCCCTAAACGGAGCTACCTGCTGCTGCTGCCACTGACTGCAAACGAGCCCCGGCTTGACCACGCTCTGGGACTCCCAAACACACAAAAGAATGTCAGGCTGGCTGGCCCCTCCCCATCCTCCAAACTCGCCGGCGTCCTCCAAACTCGCCGGAAGCTTCCACTACCTGCCTCCAAGTGCCTGCCCACCCCTCCCAACTGGCCTCACCTTCCATCTCTGGCCCCTGAGGGCAGCTCCCCACAATGGGATCATTCACCTGTGACCCGGGGCTCCTCTTCCCACTGGGGAACGCACCTCCCGCCCTGAGCTGCGATTCCCTTCCTTCTCCACCATGGGGACTTGCACCTCCCGCCCAGGCTCCCTCCTTGGGGCCCGATCTGTCTCCTTCTACACCTTGAGAACTTCCACCCTGACCCAGGATCTCCTGCTCTCCACAATGGGAACTTCTGTTCTGACCAAGGGTCACCCTCCCCAGTAACATTTTCTACCCCGACCCGGGACTCGCACCTGCCCACAATGGGGCTTTGTACCTTTGACTCTGGGGAAGCCCCCGCCCCACAATGGGCTCTTCTACTTTCGACCCCGAAGTCTGTCCCATTATACCCAGACACCCCCTTGCCTAGCCCCACTCCACTCCCGAAGTCCCCAAGACTGGACAGCGCCTTCGCACCTCACTCCCCACCCCCATCCTCCCCATATCGCGGTCCCCCTCCCCGCTCTCCGGGACCCTCCCAAGGCCGACCTCCCCCATATGCCCTTCCTCCGCAGCCGCCGGCTGGCTACCTCCACTCCCTGGGGCTTCCGAGGCCGCTTGGGCAATTCTCCTCTTTCTCCCGCAGACACACACTCTTCCCCCTCGGCCGCCCCCGCCGGAACTTCCGTTCGAGTCCCGGGAACCCAGCCATCGCGCTGCCGGAAGTAGCCTGGCCGGCAGTACGGAACCCGGAAGCGGGGACCCGGCTTCGCTGGATAGAGGCTGCCATGTTGGAGGCAGTGGGGCCACTCCCTGTCATTCAGTCGTGCAGTGGCTGGGTTCTCTCCCGCTCCCACCTTGTAGAATCGAGACAGGGCACCCAAGACTCCCACTTGCTACCACCACCCATGCGCCTCCTGGAGGAGGGCTGCCCGGAAGGAGAGGCATCCCTCACACTATTGTTGGCATAAACTTTACCACCTTGCCATCCGTATGGGACACACTTCTTAAGGTCTCGGGTGTCTGCCACTGGCTTTCATGCCCTATTCCAGGATCATGAATGGAATGACACACTCCGAACCGAAGAGAGCTTACAGATCTAGTTCTCCAGCCTTAAAGACGGGGAAACTGAGGTTCAAGGAAGCAAGTAAACAGCGACCTCGGGATTCCATTGAAATTCTGCCTCTCTGGATCTGCTTCCTGAGATATAAAATAACCACCTTGCCTCCTTCACGGCTTTGTTGGTAGGTTTAAATGAAGTTGTGTGAACATGCTTTATACAGTAAAATCACAGCATGATGCGTTAATCACGCAAAAAAGGACCTAGGAAAAATACAAAAGCCGTATCAGAAGAGCTGGACAGGCACTGGCAGTGTTAGCGCTGCCCTTCACAAGCAATGTCATGCAGACAGTGCACAAAACGCTGCCTTCAAGCTGAAGTGGAAATAGGTATCAGGGACCACATAAAAGTCAGAAGGGAAGCAAACTGAGTTGAAGCAGCATGTCCCTGAGAATGTGTGGGGATCTGCAAATAGGAAATGAGGCACACTTGCCCCTCAGTCACTTAGGACTCACTCTGCCAGCTTAACCTATACTAGTGTTTTCCTTGAACAGAAAGAAAACAGTACAAAGTTGAAAGCTCAACGAAGCACTTCCCCCAGGCCCAGAGGCAATTTGGTCCTAAGTACTCAACAGGTCAGGGAGCCTACAATACCAGGATTCAGGGCAGAAAACTTTGGGCCTAGGGGACCACCGCAAGCCAAGGACTCGGGACTGAATGTCAAAAGAAAAAGGAGGGTAATGTCCCCACTTATGGAAGAATGAACAGTTCCTCCTGCAACCTCAATCACCTGAGACACCATGACACTTACAACAAATTCTTCAGTGAAGCTTCAAATTCAGAGGTTCAGTCCCAGGAGCTGTGATTAATGCTTTAATTAGTGGAATTAGTGAAGGGCTCATCTGCTCTAAGATTTCTAACTTTATTTTTCCCCCTACTCCAAATTTAAACATAGCCCTTCTTTTAACTCCAAAAAATGATCCAACTGAAATAAAGAGGCTGTGGCTGAGTGAATAGGACCCTTCGTGCTTTTCAAGAACAGCATTTGTATTCTGATTTATTTCAGGCTGCATTTTAGAAATTTTGAGGGCCAACAAGGTTTGGTGGTGGCAGAGTTTTCCTAGGACAAGCTGGAGAAACAGTGGCTATATCCTCCAAACAGCAGCATGGGCCAATCCCTCAGACGAATTCTCCCAAAAGGATCAGATTCAACACTAATTCCCTTTATCACCTGTTCCTGTTTTCTGCAAAGGAGAGAATACTGACCATATCAAATCCCCTTTTTAGATACTTACATTCTCTTGAATTGCTGAACTGAGTTTTAAGTCCAAAGTCTTTGGTCCACTGGCAGACCACATGAGCTGCTCAATTACTTTCTTCACCCTCATTTCTTCTGATAAGCTCCAGAATCGGTTCTCCCTCATTTTTGTAAATGTCATTCTACAAATTACTTCCCTTGTGCAAAATGAAATATAGGGTTTTTGTTGTTGTTGTTGTTTTGAGACAAGGTCTCACTCTGTCACCTCAGGCTGGGGTGCAGTGGCACAATCATGGCTTACTGTAGCCTTGACCTCCTGGGCTCTAGTGATCCTCCCACCTCAGCCTCCCAAGTGGCTGGGACTACAGGTGCATACCACCATGCCCAGCTAATTTTTGTGAAATACAGGTTTTCAACCCCACCTTCTTCTTTACTATATATGGGTGTAGGAGTGTTTTTGGTCTACTGTACAAAATTAAGCTTGACCTTTCCTGGAAAAACTGATCCAGTCTTGATTTAATTGTGGCACTTCCTATAATCTACCTAGTCCAAAACAACAACAAAAAATTTCAAAGTTCAGTACAGTTCCCCATGACATGAAAGTTGCATCACTGCTATCAAGAACTCAAAAGAAAATACAAACATTAAGTCTGGCAAGGATTTATTAGGAAGCTTATTAGTCACAGTGAATAAAAGCCATGAAAAGAAGAACTCAGATCTCCAAATTCTGGCATTGGACTTACAACACTAGTTAGAAGCTAATAAACATTAAGGAAGTTCCAAGGGAAATCTTAACTAAGTCTCAATCTTACCGACCAGATTACCCACACACACAGAAATGATCCCCATGCTCTCCCCAGACTGCTTAGCTAGGCAGTGGAAAAGACCTTCTCCCCAAGCTTAAGCTATCACGCATCAGCAGGAGACTCCTGACCTTCTAGCTATAACCACAGGACACATGTGCGTGACAGACAACTCCAAGCTGGGCAACTTGACAAGAATGCTGAACAATGAGAGGGGAAAGGAGCAAGCAGGAACAAGTGTTTTAATTGGAGACCCTCCTGATGGCTACTATTAACACAATCCTGAGGCGTCAGAAAGTTTCCTATAACCCACAAAGTTTCCTTTAAAAAAAACAAAACAAAACAAAAAACAAGTCACACAACAATCCTGCCACAAAGCAACATGACACTTGGAATCACATGGCCACATTGACTGGAAAAGCAAACGTTATCCATGACTGCCAGATGCTACCCAGCCCAAGACCCAATTTCCGCAGCGCCCTAGAGAACAACGATGGTCCCCTGGCACCTACACAACCCTCCCAGTGGTGTCGTATCTTCCGTAGGCCAGGTTTCTGCAGCAAGCCCCAAAGACAAAGCTTGGCAGAGGCTGTGGCAGCCAACTCTCTGTGGAGCCTCATCCCTTTGTCCTTCCCAACAGGTAGTCGTACATCTTCACTGACACAGCACCTCTATGGGAGCCTTGGCCAGCCCTTAGGAAATAAAGTGTGTCTGTGGGGTAACCTGATGGACCCTATGGTCTGCTGGGTTGGCAGATGCTTCGTAATTGCAGATGGTCACCTCGTGTCGGCGAAGCTGCAAGAAAATTGAGGCTGGGTCAGCCAGCCATTAGAAGAACTGTCCTTTCCCACACCACACACATTGCAGTAGTCCTTATTCAGGTTCATTTCTAGGGGTCATCATTTAATATCGCCTGATTTTAATACTTAGAAGTCAGCATCTAATATCTCCCAATTTTGATACTTTTTAACTTCAGAAAGCTGCAAAGATCAATGATTCACCCTGTAACTCTGAAGATTCAGTCTCTCTACTATAATGGGGGTACCATGCGAACAGGAACCTGTCTATCGTATTATCTTATCCCTGGTGCATGAATAGAAAAGATTATCAAAAATACTCAATGAAAGCATTTGAAAGGAGAAAACTGTGAATATAAATGACAATTTCAGGCTGGGCACGGAGGCTCACGCCTGTAATCCCAACACTTTGGGAGGCTGAGACAGACAGATCACCTGAGGTCAGGAGTTCGAGACCAGCCTGGCCAACATGGCGAAACCCCGTCTCTACTAAAAATACAAAAAAATTAGCCAGGCGTGGCAGCAGGCACCTGTAATCCCAGCTACTCGGGGTGGGGGGCTGAGGCAGGAGAATCACTTGAACCCAGGAGGCAGAGATCACAATGAGCCAAGATATATTAAAAAAAAAGATACATATATATATATATATTTTATATATTTAAGGGGGTTGAAAATAACAGTTTCAACCCCCTTAAAAATACCTGTAGTTTGTCAAATGAGACGAAAAGTTCATACTGATAAAACCAAGAGAAATAACAAACTGGGAGTAATTGTGACACTTGCTTTTTTCCCTTCCGCTCCCATCACCACAGTGTGCAGATATGTAGACATGAGGGCACAACCTTTCCAACTCCATCTTACCTCAGTCCACTCTCCTCTCAGGCCAATATAAAAGACCTTTGTCGTATCTGCTCCGAAGTTTTTTGAAATATGAATTGAGAGATGATAGACATTTGAAAAACGAGAAATTCTAGGGGACGACAGGAATAGGGAAAGAAGGTATGAATTATAGTTTAATGAGTATCTCACCACCATGTAAAACAATAATTCAGCTCCAGCTTGTAAAAGCCAGGCAAAGTCAGAGCTCCTGAGTCCTTCCTTCTCCTTTGGACAGGCAATTAATTCAATGACCATTTACTGAGCACCTGCCAGATCCTGTCCAAGACAGTAGGGATAAACACTGCTCCTGCCCTCAAGGAACAGGAATGAGAAATGCTGCATAACCCAGCAGGGATTCTAAAGCACATTTAGTGTTAACCTAAACTAATGGGAGATACATCTTTCCTAAAACCACCCTAGGAGTTCATTCAGATCTGCCAATTGCTTACAAGTTAACAAGTCTGTGGCTTGCACTGAAATCTCTGCCAAAAATTGACCAAGCCAAAGATCCAGTCTCCCTCACTGTTTTAACTCATTTCCAATGCTAAGAGAGCAGGAGACTGGCCACAAACAAATGGCAAGCCCTATAAGAAGCCACAGAGAATGGAAGACAGGCCCAGTGCTTACTTTGTAGCATACTCTAATTCTCCTGTAAGATCGCGATTCAGACTAAAGGTCTGATCTGGCTCCCTTTCTGTATCATCAAAGGACATCTGTGGAATATTCTTGTACCTGAGAAAGGAAAGGAAAGAAAAGTCAAGAAATGTGCATTATCACGTTTCAGGTTTTCAAAACTTTCTACTGACTGCTTAAATGGTTTTGGTTCTATCAATAGAAGACTGAATTTGGGAGTCAAATTTTAGAAATAACATTTTATACAAGTATCTCCAAATATTTTTTCTTCTTTTTTTTTTTTTTAGACACAGTCTCACTGTGTCACCTAGGCTGGAGTGCAATGGTGCAATCTCAGCTCACTGCAACCTCCACCTCCCAGGTTCAAGTGATTCTCATGCCTCAGCCTCCTGAGTAGCTGGGACTACAGGTGTACGTCACGACGCCCAGCTAATTTTGGTACTTTTAGTAAAGACACGGTTTCGCCATGTTGGCAATGCTGGTCTCTAACTCCCAACCTCAGGTGATCTGCCCACATCGGTCTCCCAAAGTGCTGGAATTACAGGCATGAGCCACTGCGCCCAGCCTACAAATATCTTTAATCCAACAAAAAAAGAGCTGAGATCTGCAACATAACCCCATGGCATCTTTGAGTGGGTTAATATCACATGAGAAGCAATACACAAAGAGACGGCTCAAACTAGGTCACATGCAGCAAATGCATGGAGAAAATAAACAACTCAGCACATTCAGACCAAACTGAGGATGTTATTAAATAAAACAGCTTACTCATGGGAAAAATACATACTTTGGCAGAAACATATTACACACAGTTAAGACATAAAAGATCAGGTAACCCAATGCTCAATCATTTTGTGTCCAAAAATTACGCCATACACTCAGTCGCCTTACAGTTCTTAAAAAATTTATAACATGGGGATTTCCATTTTGAAAGAGCACAAAAGACTGCAATCTCACATCTAAACCGCTAGAGAGGGTGCAGTGAGCCGAGATCACACCACTGCACTACCGCCAGGATGACAGTGAGACTCCGTCTCAAAATACATGAAAAGTAAACTGCTAGAGAAGAAAATGTTTTTCAAAGAGTAATCTAAAAAGTAGCTGTCTCTATAACCCACAAATTCCCAAAGACTAAGCCACATGTCCCCACCAATTCCAGGGTGTTTTATTAACACACCCACACAGAAGAGGCCTCGATATTAGCTGGAGCAAAATCATGTAATTTAAGAAGGCAAATGGTTACTTCAAAGTGTTTCTAAGAATGATGCACCACAGAAGAATAATAATAGTGAACATTTATAAGCGGCATAATGAGGAGCAGTATGGCGCTGTAGTTAAAATCTAGAGTTAGACTTTCTGGATTCAAGCCTGGCTCTGTCACTTACCAGCTGAGTAAATTTGGGTACCTGATTTAACCTCTGTTTCCTCATCTGTAAAATGGGAATAATAATAGTACATATTCCACACAGTTGGTATGGAGATGAAATTCTATCAATTCTAAGTAATGCATATATTAAACACACTTTACTATGGAAAAGGTCAAACTTACATAAAAGCAGAGAGAGCATAATGAATCTCCACATACTTTTCACTCATCTTCAATGATCAACATTTTGTAGATTTTGCCTATATCAGCCCGATTTTGTTTAAGTTCAATATTTTAAAGCAATCCCAGACACACCATTTCACCTATAAATATTCCAGTATGGGTCAGGCGGGGTGGCTCACGCCTGTAATCCCAGCACCTTGGGAGGCGGAGGCAGCTGGATCACTTGAGGTCAGGAGTTCGAGAGCTGCCTGGTCAACACAGCGAAACCCTGTCGATACTAAAACTAAAAAAAAAAATTAGCCAGGCATGGTGGCGTGTGCCTGTAATCCCAGCTATTCAGGAGGCTGAGGCAAGAGAATCGCTTGACTCCAAGAGGCTGAGGTTGCAGTGAGCCAAGATTGGGCCACTGCACTCCAACCTAGGCAACAGAGCAGAACTCTGTCTTAAAAAAATAATAATAAATATATATAATATATACCGTTAAAAAGGGCTTTCAGGCCAGGCACGGTGGTTCCCTTGAGGCCAGGAGTTCTCGAGACCAACCTGGCCAACATGGCGAAACCCCATCTCTGTAAAAAATACAAAAATTAGCCGGGTTTGGTGGCAGGCGTCTGTAATCCCAGCTCCTTGGGAGGCTGAGGCAGAAGAATCACTTGAACCTGGGAGGCGGGGGTTGCAGTGAGCCAAGATTGCACCACTGTACTCTAGCCTGGGCAGAAGTGAGACTTCATCTTAAAAAAAAAAAAAAAAAGGAGGGGAGGGGGAAGGACGGGGGCTTTAAAAAAATACATATATGTGGCTGGGCGCCATGGCTCATGCCTGTAATTCCCAGCACTTTGGGAGGCTGAGATGGGAAGATCACGAGGTCAGGAGATGAAGACCATCCTGGTTAACATTGTGAAACCCCGTCTCTACTAAAAAATACAAAAAATTAGCCAGGCGTGGTGGCCGGCGCCTGTAGTCCCAGCTACTCGGGAGGCTGAGGTGGGAGAATGGCGTGAACCCAGGAGGCAGAGCTTGCAGTGAGCCGAGATGACACCACTGCACTCCAATCTGGGTGACAGAGACTCCATCTCCAAACAAACAAACAAAATATACGTAATACCATTTTACAATAATTGACAACATCAACAGATAACAAAATTAACAGCAATTCTTTTTAATTTTTTTTAGGCTGGGTGCAGTGGCTCACTCCTATAATCTCAGCACACTGGGAGGCTGAGGTGGGCAGACTGCTTGATCCCAGGAGTTCAAGACCAGCCTGGGCAACATGGCAAAACCCCATTTCTGCAAAAAAATACATAAATTAGCTGGGCATGTTGGCACATGTCTGTATTCCCAGCTGCCTGGGAGGCTGCGGTGAGAGGATTGCTTGAGCTGAGGAGGTAGAGGCTGCAGTGAGCTATGATTGCACCACTGCACTCCAGCCTAGGTGACAAAGTGAGGCCCTATCTCAAAATATATAAATAAATAATATATTTTTAAGCCTTGTTCTGTTGCCCAGGCTGGGGTACAATATAAGATCTTATGATCTTAATTCACCATAACCTTTAATTCCTAGGCTCAAGTGATCCTTTGGCCTCGGCCTCCCCAAAGTGCTAGGACTGAGGCATGAGCCACTGTGCCCAGCCCAATGGTAAGTTTTTTTTTTTTCCTTTTGAGACAGAGTCTTGCCCTGTTGCACATGCTGGAGTGCAGTAGCGTGATCTCAGCTCACTGCAACCTCTGCCTCCTGGGTTCAAGTGATTCTCTTGCCTCAGTCTCACGAGTAGCTGGAATTACAGGCGCCTGCCACCATGTCCGGCTAATTTTTGTGTTTTTAGCAGAGACAGGGTTTCACCATGTTGGCCAGGCTGGTTTTGAACTCCTGACCTCAGGTGATCTGCCTGTCGTGGCTTCCCAAAGTGCTGGGATTATAGGCGTGAGCCACTGCGCCTGGCTGAATGGTAATTCTTTAGTAACACGTAACACCTCATCTGTGTTCAAACTTCCCTGATTTAATACTCTCAATCTAACTTTTCTGGATGTGTCCATGGCATGTCATAGTTAAATAGCATTTTTTTCTGTATTAACTGTATATAATATAATGGTACATTTTACAATCAATGACATCTTACATTTGATAAAGTATAATACATGTAGTGTGCTTAGAACTGAGCGCTATGTATTTGTACCTGTTCACCCAAAATCGGGCACTTACTGTGTTCCAGACCTAATCTAAGCTCTTTACATGTTTTACCTCATTTAAGCCTCTCCACAATCTTATAGTTATGTATGCACTGTTACCATTCCCATGTTAGATATGAGAAAATCCAGAAAATCCATAGAAGATAAGGTCTCAAAGTCATGAAGGTAGCAAGTGGTACAGCCATTATTTGAACCCAGTTTACTCCAGACCCCACACTCTAAATCACAATGCAGTATGGATGCCTAATATTCTCAGGTCAGTCCATCATCTTCCAAGTAAATGAGTCTCCAAAAGCATCAAAGGTATTATTTCCTTAAAATGATTAAACACATGTATTTGCTTCCAAATTCATATTTCTAATACTCAACTACAATATATCTTAAATCTCTCTAAAGTCCTTTAAATTAATCAATTTTTCAGATGAATTTTTTTTTTTGAGATAGAGTCTCACTCTGTTGTCCAGGCTGGAGTGCAGTGGTGCAATCTTGGCTCACTGCAACCTGTACCTCCCCGGTTCAAGTGATTTTCATGCTTTAGCCTCTCTAGTAGCTAGGATTACAGGCCTGTGCCACCACGCCCAGCTAATTTTTGTATTTTTAGTAGAGACAGGGTTTCGCCATGTTGACCAGGCTGATCTTGAACTCCTGGCCTCAAGTGATCCGCCTGCCTCAGCCTCCCAAAGTGCTGGGACTTGAATTTTTTTTTTTTTTTTTTGAGATGGAGTCTTGCTATCACCTAGACTGGAGTGCAGTGGGGCGATCTTGGCTCACTGCAACCTCTGCCACCTGGGTTCAAGCGATTCTCCTGCCTCAGCCTCCTGAGTAGCTGGGATTACAGGTGTGTGCCACCACGCCCAGCTAATTTTTGTATTTTTAGTAGAGATGGGGTTTCAGCAACTTGGCCAGGCTGGTCTTGAACTTCTGACCTTGTGATCCACCCGTCTCAGCCTCCCAAAGTGCTGGGATTACAGGCGTGAGTCACCATGCCCAGCCTCTAGGATTTTAAGTTTTTATTTATTTGTTTTTATTACTACTTTTGCGATGGGGTCTCATTCTGTCATCCAGGCTGGAGTGCAATGGAGAGATCTCAGTTCGCTGCAACCTCTGCCTCCCAGGTTCAAGCAATTCTCCTGCCTCACCCTCCCTAGTAGCTGGGATTACAGGTGTGCACCACCAGGCCTGGCTAATTTTTTTATTTTTAGTAGAGACGGGGTTTCACCAGGTTGGCCAGGCTGGTCTTGAACCTCAGGTGATCTGCCCACCTGAGCCTCCCAAAGTGCTGGGATTACAGGTGTGAGTCACCGTGCCCGACCTATATGTCATCTTTTATTGGTTTTGTGGGAAAAGTTATTGCACCCGGCCTGAACTTTTTAAATGTAAAGTTCTTCTTGTATGTTTCCCCAGCACTCAAAAAGCAGTTTTCCCTTTCTTTTAGGAAGGCTGTTCTGGAATAAGGTAAGTTGTCAAAAGGGGTACTAACTCTGTTGGCAAAAGATTCAGCGTTGCAAGAAGTATACACAACTTTGCTAACTAAATGCCACACAAACTCAAGTGGAGTAATTCCACGTCAACAAAACACATAAGATCATTACTATATGAAACAGCAAGGAAAAATGTTGAAGCTAACCCCAAGAATAGAATCCATAAAGATCACATGAGATCTGCAGCTAGTTATTAAGAAAACTGCAAAGTCATCAACAAATGACATTTACACAACGCTCTCTGAATGAATCGTATCATAGTATGCACTTTGAAATATGAGACAAGCTGTTGGGCCTAAAGATTCTTAATCTAAGAAAGTCATTAATTCAGGAAGAAATATGTGTAGTCCAATGCAGAATGAGAACAGGGCCAAGATATTTTAAAAGGGGAAATACTAAACGCGGTAAGAAGAAAAATGATACTATTCTGGAATAAAATGTTACCACTCTGGAATAAAATGTTACCAGAGGAGCTCCTTGAGGGCCTAAGCTTTTGCCACTTACAGTCTCATCTCAGAGGGGTGTGAGTCATCGTCCTCTCCCATTATAATGATGCCTTTGAGCTTGACATTGCCCGTAAATCTGCCAGAATGCAAAAGAGAAGGTTGTCAACCTGGGTTTGAATACCTGTTTAGTTGTGTGACCCTGGGCAAGACCCTTCCCCTGTATGGGCTTCAGTTTACTCATCTGTCAACTTGTACTAGATAATTTCTAAGATCCTGTCCACCTCTAGCATTCTACAATTCTAAGAAATTTACCTCAATTTCTCAGTTATTGTTCAACAACTACATCTGTTTCCAGTCTGCACCAAGAAAGCTATGATGCCTTCCTCCTCAAACCCACTAAATTAATTTATCCCATTTCAAGAAGCAAATGTGTGCTCTTGACACCAGTGAATGAATCCATCTGAGGAGGCAACTGGGTACAGCTTATTTAGCCGGAGGTAGGCACCAAGGAGATACTTACGGAATATTAAACAGAAGCTCTTCATCTGCATCACTTTCAACAAACTGGAGGGGATGGGGAGGGGGGAGGAGAAAGCAACAAATATTTGCTGAGAGCCTACAATTTCAGGCATCTCCCACCCTGTTCTACAACTGGGGTGCAATGGGAATAGTCACTCTCCCTTGTTTTTCCAAGACTTACTAACTTGAAGCTAATCAGTCTTATCCAGTGTCCTAACAGCCACAGGTCATCCAAGTGGGAGGTGCTTAATAAAAAGCCCATGAATGAATTTCCAGGGTCGAAGAGCCTTCTGAAGTGTGCACTGAAAGGCAGGTGCTTACGTGCATTTTTCTGAGGAGAAGGTCCATTGTTTTCAAATAGATAGCAAGGGGGTCTGCGACCCCACAATATAAAGAACCTTTGTTTATATGGGAAACACCTTTCATCTCCCTAGGCTCTTCTTCACCAGGTAATATGATGAGGCAGCCATTAGCACCAATGGTCCAACGGCCCTCACGGCCATCCTCTCTAACCCACACAGCCCTGGAAGAGCGTTAGGCTGCGTAGCTTGACAAAACCGTCCCCGTTCCCTCTCGGCCTCAGTTTCCCTATATGCAAAATGGGGAGACTCAACGCTGCTCGCCTCCCAAAGAGCTGGCAGGAGACAGGCACGGAAAAGCGCTTGGCAACCAGGCTGTCGTTATTTTTAACATCAGGAATGAGTAGACCGACGGCCCGAGGCCAAACGCGCACCCCGCCCCGCCCGCCCCAAGCCCTTCCATTGAGCTGGCCGGCCGGAGCCTCATTTTGTTTTCTGCTTTTCTCTCTCCTATGTGCATCCCCCCAGGAGCT
>NW_012101865.1:539861-546402 GCF_000951045.1 Mandrillus leucophaeus | reverse complement strand
CGTCGTAAAAGGCGCCGCTGCGCGGCGCATGCGCCCAGGGAGAAGGCGGGGGCGGAGTCGGGCGGAACTGACGTTGGACTCGCGCCTCCCGGGTGCTAGAGTTCGTGTAGACTCCGGTCCTGGAGCTGTCCCAGCTTCCCAGGTGTGGAAACTGAAGGACCGAGAGATTAAACGGGTGTGCTGAGTAAACTCATAGGCTGAGATTCGAATTCTCCTCCCCCAACGAGGCTGGAGTCTGTGCTCTCTTCCTTGGTCACCACGTTTCTTTGCGAGCTGATGGAGGAAAGCGTGAGGAATGATAAGGCCCTGGAGACGAAGAACGCGAGCTTATCGCTGTCTCACATGCGCACGCTTAGGCGTTTGAGAGCTCACAGGCCCACTTGCGTAACCACTTTCTTGATAGCGGGGTTACAGCTTGAGAGCACGGGGCTTTGTGCACGGCCAGACCTAGATACTAGTCCTGGGCCTGCTACTGGCCGTTGTGACACCTTAAGTCATTTCCCCTATTCTGAGACTCCGTTTCCTCGTCTGTAAGGTGGAAAGAATAGTATCTGTTTCATAGGATCACAGTGAGTATTAAATGAAATAATGCAATTAAAGAACTCAGCAGGCCGGTCGCGGTGGTTCACGCCTGTAATCCCAGCACTTTGGGAGGCCGAGGCGGGCGGATCACGAGGTCAAGAGATGGAGACCATCCTAGCCAACATGGGGAAACCCCGTCTCTACTAAAAATACAAAAATTAGCCAGGCGTGGTGGCGCGAGCCTGTAGTCCCAGCTACTCGGGAGGCTGAAGCAGCAGAATCGCTTGAACCCGGGAGGCGGAGGTTGCAGTTGAGCCGAGATCGCGCCACTGCACTCCAGCCTGACGACAGAGCAAGACTCCGTCTCAAAAAGAAAAAAGAACTCAGCAAATGGCTGACACATGATAGGCATTCAGTACCCAATGGTTATTACGGTCAGATCCAACCACAGCCACTTACTAGCTGCGTGGCCTTGAGCAACTGACTTGATCTCTCTGAGACCCAGTTTACCCCCTGTGAAGTGAAGGGATTCCTCCCCCATGTGATACTTCAGAGTATTTTTTTTTTCAAACAGCTGGTGTTGGCCTGTCAATAGGTTTTAAAATCCGTTTATAGAAAATTGTGATCAACGTTTAAAAAAAAAAAATACAAAAAAACAAAACAAAACAAAAAAAACAATGTATCACACATTTCAAGTCTCAATTGATGAAACTTTTGTTTCAGTTTTGAGTTTGTATTCAGGCACAATATGATGTGTTTTTCATATTGTGGATTGAGATCAAAATAATTAAAAGGAGGTGAAATAATCTTGTTTTCAGGATAGAATGTTTTCCTACTCCCTGGTGGGGAAAAGACAGGATACAGAAAGAGTTATGGGATACCCTGGCTACTCTCTTCCCTTCACATCTGGCTCTGGAGTGCTCAGTGGGGCTGGTGAAATATAGACCAAAATATCCATATTTTCAAGTTCTATTCAGAAATATTTTTTGGGCCATGTGCATTGCCTCATGCCTGTAATCTCAGCACTTTTGGGAGGCCAAGGTGGGAGGATCACTTGAGCCCAGGAGTTTGAGACTAGCCTGGGCAACATAGGGAGACCCCATCTTTACAAAAATAATAAAAAATATTAGCCCGACATGGTGGCTCATGCCTGTGGTTCCAGCTATTTGGGAGGCTGAAGTGGAAGGATCTCCTGAGCCTGGGAGGGTGAGGCTGCAGTGAGCTGTCATCATGCCACTGCACTCCAGCCTGGGTGACAGAGCAAGACTGTCTCAAAAAAATAAAAACAAAAATATTTTGATGTCCTACTTTAGTTACTTGTGCAATAAGCAAGCTTGGTTCTGGTTCAAAATAGCTCAGTGCCATGAATTATTCCTGCTTTTAGGTCAGTTTCAGGTAAGGGACCTGGAATGTGGCAAACATAATAAATGTTTACTTGACTGATACTCTTGGTAGCCTTTCTTTGGAAAAACTGTCCTTTTTTTTTTTTTTTTTTTTTTGAAACTGAGTCTCCTGTGTCGCCCAGGCTGGAGTGCAGTGGCCGGATCTCAGCTCACTGCAAGCTCCGCCTCCCGGGTTCACGCCATTCTCCTGCCTCAGCCTCCCGAGTAGCTGGGACTACAGGTGCCTGCCACCTCGCCTGGCTAGTTTTTTGTATTTTTTAGTAGAGACGGGGTTTCACCGTGTTAGCCAGGATGGTCTCGATCTCCTGGCCTCGTGATCCGCCTGTCTCGGCCTCCCAAAGTGCTAGGATTACAGGCTTAAGCCACTGCGCCTGGCCAAGACTATACTATTGAAGGACCAACCCAGGCCTTACCCAGGAGATCTACTCATTTTGACTTTTTTCCTGTTACCTTCATTAATGATTTATGTGAGCACTGTGTGCTAAGCACATTATGTAGTTCATCTCAATTAATTGTCACATGAACTTTAAGAGCTAGGTACAGCCAGGCATGGTGGCTCACACCTGTAACACTCTGGGAGGCCAAGGCGGGTAGATCACTTGAGGTCAGGAGTTTGAGACCAGCCTGGCCAACATGGTGAAACCCCGTCTCTACTAAAAATACAAAAATTAACCAGGTGTCGTAGCACGTGCCTGTAATCCCAGCTACTTGGGAGGCTGAGGCAGGAGAATCGCTTGAACCCAGGAGGCAGAGGTTGCAGTGAGCCGAGATCGCACCAAGCTAGGTGCTATTACCTACTGTTATCTCCAATTTGAAGATGAGGAAAACTGAGGCTGAAAGAGGTAAATTAACTTGCCCGAGACCAGGTAAAGTTAGGAGGTAACCAGGCTTTGAACACATCCTGTAGTGTTCTTGTAACACATCAATAGTTTCCTGGTTAGGGTGGGGAGGTTGAGGCAGGAGGTGCACACAAAGTAAATATGCTATATCAATTAGCTTATGCTGTGTAACAAATTACCTGAAAACTTTGATAGCTTTAAAAAACAAACATTGATTAATTCTCATCATCCTGTGGATTAGCTCTTCTGAGCCAGTTCAGCTTGGGCTGGAAAGTTTGGGATGGTCTCACTCTCGTCTGCTTGATGCTGGCTGATAGCTGGGATGATGGGACCACGTGTCTTCAGCAGACAAGCCTAGCTAAATTATATGGTGATAATTGCAGAGTTCCCAGGAGCAAGAGAGGGCAAGACTCAATTGCACAAGCAATTTTTTTTTTTTTTTTTTTTTGAGATGGAGTCTCACTCTCACCCAGTCTGGAGTGCAGTGGTATAATCTCGGCTCACTGCAATCTCCGCCTTCCAGGTTCAAGCAATTCTCCTGCCTCAGCCTTCCAAATAGCTGGGATTACAGGTGCCTGCCACTATGCCTGGCTAATTTTTATAATTTTAGTAGAGACGGGGTTTCACCATGTTGGGCAGGCTGGTCTCAAACTCCTGACCTCAGGTGATCCGCCCACCTCGACCTCCCAAAGTGCTGGGATTATAGGCGTGAGCCACCGCGCCCTGCCTGCACAAGCGCTTTTTAAGCCTTACGTCTGTAATCTTTCTATAATGACCCGTCAGCCAAATCCAAATTCTAGAGTAGAGAGCTAGACTGTAGACTTCACATCTTGATTAGAAGAACTATAAAATACTGTGGCTCCTCCCCTCCCAATAGGTCTGTATTAGTTGTCTTTTGTTGTGTAACAAATTATTCCCAAACTTAATGGCTTAAAACTGTAGCAGGACAAGCTGCAGACAAAACCTCTCAGATACCGGGTTAAAGAAGGAAGAGACTTTACTTGGCCAGGAGCGTCGGCAGACTTGCGTCTCAAGAACCAAACTCTCCGGAGGAGAAGTTCCTGGCCCTTTTAAGGGCTTACAACTCTAACGGGGTCCACATGAAAGGGTTGTGATAGATTGAGCAAGTGATCTATAGGTAACACATGTGGTTACAGTGGCGGGGGTGGGGCGGGGCGGGGGGGTTATCTTTAACCTCAGGCCTGGTCAGTGGCGTCCAGTTGGTCTTGCCACTGACTTCATTCCTGTTGTTTTTCAGCTTTTACTTCTTCTTTGTCTTCAGAGACAGTAAGAGAAATAGCCTCTCTCCTCAAAACAACAATTAACATTTATCATCTCACAGTTTCTGTGAGTTAGGAATTTGAGAGCGTCCTAGCTGGGTGGTTCTGGTTTGGGGTCTCTCATGAGACTGAAATCATGTGAAGGCTTGGCCAGGGCTGGAGGAGCCCCGGCTGGCAAGTTTGTGCAAGCTGTTGGCAGGAGGCCCCAGTTCCTTACCACATGGACCTCTCCATAGTACTGTTTGAGTGTCCTCATGATACAGCAGCTGGTTTTCAGCAGGGCAAGTGGTCTAGGAGCAACGTAGAAACCACCAATGTCTTTTACGACCTAGCCTCAGAAGTCCCGTATTGTCAATTGCAACATCCCATGGTTTCACAGGTCAGCCATATTCAGTGTGCGCGCGAACTTTGTTAAGAGTGCAGATACCAGGAGGTAGAAATCATTAAGGGCCACCTTAGTGGCTGGCTACCGTGCTGCCATACATGTTAAATGGCACTGAAAATGGCTTTATTCTACTGGTTTAATTAGTAGTTTGGCTGTGGATAGAATTCTTTCATAATTGTGAAGATATTGCTCTGGTTTTTTTCTGACTTTGATAAATACAGTGCTGTTCTGACTCCTGATTCTTTGTATGGGTTTTTCCCCCACCCCAACCCTGTTTTCTGGAAGCATTTAAGTTCTTCTCTTGGTATTCTAGAATGTGATGATTTTTGTTGTGCTTTGATGTAGCTCTTTTGCCATTCATTGTGCTGGATACCTGAGGGAACTTTTCAGTTTAGAACCCCGGGAACAGAGTGTGAGCATGCAGGTTAGGACCTCTGCGTGCAAGGACACAAGGCCCTGCCAGGCAAACAGATTTAGAGATATGAAGAGAAGGGGGCAGGGCTGGGGTTCTGTTCTCTGCCTCCCACCACCTTTTAGTACAGAACTCTGAGAGGCCCAAAAATGTGAATGTAGTCTTCCAAGTCACTGTGAAGGTTTATTTATCAACATAGCAGAATAAATTGTCTTTTATTTAATAGTTCACTAGGATCATTTATAACTTTTTAAGTATGCATTCAGCTGTATTCGTGCCCCTGTCCTGCAAATATTAGGTTTGGCCTGCTAGGCAAATTGCTTAACCTCTGTAGGTCTCAGATTTTTTTTTCTTTTTTCTTACTTGTTTTTTTTCTAGGCCTCAGATTTGTCTTACATAAAATGGGAATAATAAGAGTTCCTGTGTTGTGGAGTGTTATGACACTAATGTGAAATAACACATGAAAGTGTTTGGTATAACATCTGGTCCACAGGGAAAGGCTATTACTGTAACCGCCCCCCTCCCCCGCCCCCTGACTCAGTTTTGCTTTCTGTGGTTTCAGTTACATGCAGTCAAACCACTGTCCAAAAATATTAAATGGACAATTTCAGAAATAAACTATCTGTAAGTTTTAAATTGCACGCTGTTCTGAGTAGCGTGATGAAGTCTTGTGCTGTCCCGCTCTGTCCACCTGGGTGACCTGAATCGTCCCTTTGTCTTGCATCTCCATGCTTTATACACTCCCTGTTCATTAGTCACTTAGTAAGTGCCCTGTTCATTATCGGATCGACTGCCATGGTGTGCAAAGCTTGTGTTCAAGTCACCCTTATTTGACTTAATAATGGCCCCAAAGTGCAAGAGTAGTGATGCTAGCAATTTAGATATGCCAAAGAGAAGCCATAAAATTCTTTCTTTAAATGAAAAAGGTAAAAGTTCTCAACTTAATAAGGAAAGAAAAAAGAAAGTATGCTGAGGTCGCTAACATCTGTGGTAAGAACGAATCTTCTATCTGTGAAATTATGAAGAAGGAAAAAAAATACCTGCTAGTTTTGCTGCCACACATGAAACTGCAAAAGTTATGACCACAGTGCGTGATAACTGTATTACATCATATTGCTATAATTGTTCTATTTTATTATTAGTTGTTAATCTCTTATCATGCCTAATTTATAAATTAAACATAATCATAGATATGTATGTATAGAAAAAAACATAGTACTGTATATATAGGGTTCAGTACTATTCAGTCATCCCCTGGGGGTCTTGGAACATGTCCCCCACAGATAAGGAGGGACTGCAGATAATCCCCAGTTTATGATGGTTCGACTTATGGCTTTGTGACTTTACGATGGCACAAAAGTGATAAGAATTCAGCATGCTCCTCGACAAGTGGACGAGCATCTACTGTGCTTTCACAGAGGCTGTCACTGTTGCCAGCAGCAAGACTGTCAGCTCAGCGCCCCCGTCTGGTTGGATAGGAAACTGCAGTTGCTAAGGGAGCTGGGTTTGGAAGGAGCTGGCCAGGGTTGCATGGTGGCTTAGCTGTGATTTGGGAGTAATGCCTTGTGCCTCTGCTTATTGTCTCCTCTCTTGCACTTCTATGTTGCAGGAATCTCTGACGACAAATGGGAATTCTCACTGATTTCTAGGACTACCCTGGTGCAGGTAAGAAAAGCATCCAAGTTTTTTCTTTTCCCATT
>NW_012101865.1:535144-539431 GCF_000951045.1 Mandrillus leucophaeus | reverse complement strand
TTTATTTATTTATTTTTGGAGATAAGGTCTCCCTCTGCCACGCAGGCTAGAGTGCAGTGGCACAATCTTGGCTCACTGCAACCTCTGCCTCCTGGGCTCAGCCGGTCCTCCCACTTCAGCCTCCTGAGTAGCTGGGATTACAGGTGCATGCCACCATCCCAGGTAATTTTTGTGTTTTTTGTAGAGATGGGGTTTCATCACATTGCCTAGGCTGGTCTCAAAATCCTGGACTCAAGTGATCTGCTGGCCTCAGCCTCCCAAACTGCTAGGACTATAGGCCTGAACGACCACCCCTGACTGTAAACGTTTTCTTAGCTCAAGGATTGCTGAATTTGTATCCATTTTCTTCTCCCCTATCTCAGTTGGGTCCGTGAAATGATACTGTTAACTGTTTTCTGTTACTTTCAATGTTTCTTTCTGGCAAACTGAGGGCATAGTAATACTGTAGCAGCTAACAACCATATGGGTCCTGAGGGCTTTACTAATGTTATTTTTTAATCTTCCTAATTGCAGGTGTTTTATTATTAGCTTCATTTTATAGATGAGAAAACTGGGCACAGAGAAGCTGAGTTACTTGCTCAAGTTCATACAGGCGGTCAGTAGTAGAGCTAGGATTTGAACCCAGCGGTCAGCCTCCAGAGTTCATGTTATCTTTATTTATTTATTTATTTTTTTGAGACAAGGTCTTGCTCTGCCACCCAGACTGGAGTACAGTGTCGTGATTTCAGCTCACTGCAGCCTTGACACCCCCGAGTGATCCTCCTGCCTCAGTCTCTTGAGTAGCTGGGACTACAGGCACACATCACGATGCCTGGCTAATTTTTGTATATTTTGTAGAGACGGAGTTTTCCTGTATTGACAAGGCTGGTCTCAAACTTCTGGGATCAAAGGATGTGCCCATGTTAGCCTCCACAAATGCCGGGATTATAGGTGTGAGCTGCCGAGTCCATGTTCTTAACCACACTGAACCTCCTCCAAATATTATTTAAGATTTATGATTTACGATGTGCCAGGCTGAGACCCCGGAGCTTAGGCTCTTCTCCACCATGCTGCACTTACCAGCTGTGCTACCTTGGACAAGTCATTTTCCTCAGAGCTTAGGTTATAACAATAACTGTTTACTAAATGCCCACTCCGTGATTGGCACCTGGCCTAATCCATCATCACCATCATCCGGGCTAACGTGTCCTGAGCACTTTCTGTGTGCCAGGCACTGTTCTAAGCATTTTAACACTGCAAGGTTGATTTGTTGTCCCTCTTTTTTTTTTTTTCTTTGAGATACAGTCTCGCTCTGTTGCCCAGGCTGGAGTGTAGTGACATAATCTCAGCTCACTGCAACCTCCACCTCCTGGGTTCAAGCAATTCTTCTGCCTCAGCCTCCCGAGTAGCTGGGACTACAGGCACACACCACCATACCTTTTTTTTTTTTTTTTTTTTGAGATGGAATCTCTCTCTGTCACCCAGGCTGCAGTGCAGTGGCATGATCTTGGCTCACTGCAAGCTCCGCCTCCCAGGTTCATGCCATTCTCCTGCCTCAGCCTCCTGAGTAGCTGGGACCACAGGCGCCCACCACCACATCCGGCTAATTTTTTGTATTTTTAGTAGAGATGGGATTTCACCATGTTAGCCAGGATGGTCTCGATCTCCTGACCTCATGATCTACCTGCCTTGGCCTCTCAAAGTGCTGGGATTACAGGCATGAGCCACCATGCCCAACTTTTTTTTTTTTGGAGACAGCGTCTCACTGTTACCTAGGCTGGAGTGCAGTGGTGTAATCTCAGCTCACTGCGACCTCTACCTCCCAGCTTCAAGCGATTCTCCTGCCTCATCCTCCTGAGTAGTTGGGATTACAGGCACACACCACCACCACGCCTGGCTAATTTTTGTATTTTTAATAAAGACAGCATTTCACCATGATCGTCAGGCTGGTCTCAAACTCCTGACCTCGTGATCCGCCTTCCTTGGCCTCCCAAAGTGCTGGGATTACAGGTGTGAGCCACTGCGTCCAGCCTAATTTTTGTATTTTTAGTAGAGACGGGGTTTCACCATATTGGCCAGGCTGGTCTCGAGCTCCTGACCTCGTAATCCACCCGCCTCAGCCTCCCAAAGTGCTGGGATTACAGGTGTGAGCTACCGCGCCTGGCCTATTTTCCTCATTTTTAGAGAAAGAAACTGAGAAAGAGATTAAGTGACATGCTCAAGGCCACACGGCTAGGAAGTGTGGGGTTTGAAGCCGAGTCTGACGTCTGACTCCACAGCCTGTGCCCTTAGCTGCCCTTCTCCGAGCCTTGTGGATTACCTAGAGCCCAGGCTGTCATGATTGCCTTTGGAGATTTTTTTTTATTTTTGTTTTTGTTTTGGTCAGCATACATTTTTTTCTGGATTTTTATTTTTTTCCAATAAGTTTTGGGGGAACAGGTGGTGTTTGGTTACATGAATAAGTTCTTTAGTGGTGATTTCTGAGGTTTGGGTGCACCCAACCTTTGGAGTCTTTAATGCTGTTAGCAAATATTCCCAATTCTCTGCATCCAGGAACATGGATGGATTGTGCTTCCTTGACCCCATGAATTTAGGTGCAGCCAATGCAATATGATGGCAACGATAGATGTCACTTCTAGATATAACTTACAGTTGTATCAATATTATAATTAATATATCTTTATTATTATAATTAATGTTAATAATATATTAATATTCTCCACTTGCCTCGAAAATCTTACAAGCTTGGGAATGGCACCTCCCTCAGCCTGGGCCCCTGAGTGAGGATGACATAAAGCAGATCCCTATCAGACCCACAATGGACAGGCGGTGAGACCTCTCTGTTGTTGCAAGCCACTGAGATTTGGGGGTTGTTGCTGCAACAGAACCATGTTCAAGGCTTCTCAATCTTGGCCCCATTTACCTTTTCGGCCAGATAATTCTTTGTTGCGGGAGGGGCGCTGTCTTGTGCATTGTAGCATGGATAGCAGCATCCCTGGCCTCTGCCCACTAGATGCCCGTAGCTCCCCAACAGCAGCGACAAGCAAAATGTCTCCAGATGTTGCCAAGTGTCATACTGGAGACAAAGTCACCTCTAGTTGAGAACTACTGCCTAACCTATTCCTTTCCCCCCCTCCTTTTTTTTTGAGACACATCTCACTTGTCACCCAGGCTGAAGCGCAGTGGGCAATCTCAGCTCACTGCAACCTTTGCTTCCCAGGTTCAAGTGATTTTCCCACCTCAGCCTCCCAAGTAGCAGGGACTGCAGGCACACGCCACCACATCTGGCTAATTTTTGTATATTTTGGTAGAGACAGGGTTTCACCGTGTTGGCAGGCTGGTCTCAAACTCCTGACCTCAAGTGATCCACCTGCCTTGGCCTCCAAAGTTCTGGGATTACAGGCATGAGCCACCGTACCTGGCCGGCGTTTTTCGTTAAATCCAGAAGAAGTGGCAACACTGGGCCCTGTCTTCCACCTGGAAGCAATAAAGTGGAGCTGTGTGGATAGCTCTCATTTTCTTTCCGTTCCCATCACTGCCTGCTGTCACATACCAAACCCCTGGTATTGGAGTTTGTGGCCCTAAGGAGAAATTAGGTGGTCTTCCTTTTTAGTGGTTGTTTAGGAGCTACAGTTTAAGAGACCTGAAAAAATAAGAATGGGGCCCCAGAACAGAAAAGTCAAACTGTCTGGGGAAGCAGGCGCTAAGATTTCAGTTATCAGCAAGGACTTGTTGACCTCAAAATAGTTCTTAGCTTGTGACCCTAAAGTTTGAATTCCCATCAGTAAAAGCCAAAACCTTTTTATTTCATTCCACATTTAGAGGGAAAGAAGGAAGGACACTAAAATGTGGGCTCCCCTTCTGTCTTTGCATCCTTATAAGAATTCCTGCGAAGTGTCATAATTTCCATTTTACCAATGAGGAAACTGAGGCTCAGAGAGGTGTGGGAGTGGTGGAGGCAGGATTTGAACCTGGGTCTCATTCCGAAGGTCATGCATGCTTTTTCCACTACACTAGGCATTCCCAAACCAGGCCACTCATCGAGTTCATTGGGGGAGGGAGGCCTACAAAAGAGTACCTGTTTCCAGATCCTACCTTTTACCTATTCAACCATATTTCTCCAGTAGGGCCCAGAAACCTGTACTCAGTTATTTGATAACTGTCCCCCTACGTAAGATGAAAGCTTCATGAGGGCAAGGGCCATGTCTCTTTTTTTTGAGATGGACTTTCGCTCTTGTTGCCCAGACTGGAGCGCAGTGGCTCAATCTCGGCTCACCGCAACCTCCACCTCCTGGGTTCAAGCAATTC
>NW_012101865.1:513702-534764 GCF_000951045.1 Mandrillus leucophaeus | reverse complement strand
GGAGTGCAGTGGCGCTATCTCGGCTCACTGCAAGCTCTGCCTCCCGGGTTCACGCCATTCTCCTGCCTCAGCCTCCCAAGTAGCTGGGACTACAGGTACCCACCACCACGCCCGGCTAATTTTTTTTTTTTTGGTATTTTTAGTAGAGACGGGGTTTCACCGTGTTAGCCAGGACAGTCTCGATCTCCTGACCTCATGATCCACCCAACTCGGCCTCCCAAAGTGCTGGGATTATAGGCGTGAGCCACCATGCCCGGCCCTAATATTTTATTTTATTTTTATTTTATTTTGAGATGGGGTTTCACTCTTGTTGCCCAGGATGGAATACAATGGCGTGATCTTGGCTCACAGCAACCTCCACCTCCCAGGTTCAAGCTATTCTCCTGCTTCAGCCTCCCAAGTAGCTGGGATTACAGGCATGTGCCACCACACCTGGCTAATTTTGTATTTTTAGTAGAGACGGGGTTTCTTCATGTTTGCCAGGCTGGTCTTGATCTCCCAACCTCAAGTGATCCGCCCACCTCAGCCTCCCAAAGTGCTGGGATTACAGGTGTGAGCCACCACGCCTGGCCTAATATTTTATTTTTTAGAGACGAGATCTCACTATGTTGCCCAGGCTAGTTTTGACCTCCTGGACTCAAGCAATCTCCCACCTTGGCCTCCCAAAGTGCTGGGATTACAGCTATGAGCCACTGTCCCCAGCCTGCCATGTCTGACTTAGTCATGACACAGAGTGAGAGGCAATGCAAGCATCTGCTTAAAACTAAATCGACAAGTCTGACCCTAGTCCTGACCTAGGGACCTGCTGTGAAGAGCTATTCCACTGTGGCAAATTCTCTGGAGCAGTTCTCAAACTTCAGTGTACATTTTAAGAATTGCTTAGTGTCAGCCAGGCGTGGTGCCTCATGACTGTAATCCCAGCACTTTGGGAGGCAGAGGCGGGTGGATCATTTGAGATCAGGAGTTCAAGACTAGACTGGCCAACATGGTGAAACCCAGTCTCTACTAAAAATACAAAAATTAGTCGGGTCGTAGTGACGCATGCCTATAATCTCAGCTACTTGGGAGGCCGAGGCAGGAAAATCGCTTGAGCCTGGGAGGCCGAGGGTGCAGTGAGCTGAGATCACGCCACTGCACTCCAGTCTGGGGAACAGAGCAAGACTTGATCTCAAAAAAAAAAAAAAAAATTGCTTAGTGTCAGGCCGGGCACAGTGGCTCATGCCTGTAATCCCAGCACTTTGGGAGGCCGAGGCAGATGGATCACCTGAGGTCAGGAGTTCAAGACCAGCCTGGCCAACATGGTGAAACCCATCTCTACTAAAAATACAAAAGTTGGTGGTGCACGCCTGTAGTCCCAGCTACTCGGGAGGCTGAGGCAGGAGAATCACATGAACCTGGGAGATGGAGGTTGCAGTGAGCCAAGAGCGATCGAGCTACTGCATTCCAGCCTGGGTGACAGAGTGAGACTTCACCTCAAAAAAAAAAAAAAAAAAAAAAAAAAATTGCTTAGTGTCTCAGTCAGTTCAGGCTGCTATAACAACTTACCACAGACTGAGTGGCTTAGGCAACATTTACTTCTCACAGTTCGAGGCTGGAAGTCCAAGATCAAGGCGCTGGCCAATTCTGTGTCTGGTGAGGGTCCTCTTCCTGGTTTGTAGACTGCCATCTTCTCATTTCCTCACGTGGTGGAGAACAAGGAGCAAGAACAAACTCTCATTTCTCTTATGAGGGAGAATCCTATTCATGAAGCCTCTACCCACATGACCTAATTACCTCCAAAGGCCCACCTCCTAATACTGTCACACTGGGGCTTAGGATTTCAGCATAGGAATTTTGGAGGGGGCGCATTTAGTCCGTAACACTTGAGTTGTGTCTTTTTAAATGCATATTCTGAGGCCCCAACCCAAGACTTTGTGCTTCAGAAACAGATACAGTGATGTAAAATGTTGATGGCTGGAACTTTCCTTAGTCTTTGAAAAGAGACGAGACAATAGACATCATAGAGAAGTTCAGGGGGCTGGGCAAGGTGCCTCATGCCTGTAATCCCTGCACTTTGGGAGGCCAAGGCAGACTGATTGAGCTCAAGAGTTCGAGACCAGCCTGGGCAACATGGCAAAACCCCATCTCTTCCAAAAAATACCAAAAAATTACCTGGGAGTGGCGGTGCACATCTGTAGTCACAGCTACTTGGGAGGCTGAAGTGGGAGAAACACTTGAGCCTGCGAGGTTGAGGCTGCAGTGAGCCAAGATCCCACCGCTGCACTCCAGCCTGGGTGACAGAGTCTCAAAAAGGAAAAAAGACCAAGAGAAAGAAGTCCAGGGGCCTCTGAAGACAAACTGTTTCACCATTTGGCAAATAACCAGAAAGAGATGAAAGTGGATGAGAAACCCTGTATGGGGGCATCTGTCAAGCTGATAAGCCAGGTAGGATTCTGCTGGGCATCAGTTACATGAAGCAGACAGAATATCTCATTCTTAGAAATGGCTGTTGAATTTCAGGAAAAGAATTTTTAGGTTGGGCACCGTGGTTCACACCTGTAATCCCAGAGCTTTGGGAGGCCAAAACGGGCAGATGACTTGAGGTTGGGAGTTCGAGACCAGCCTGGCCAACATGGTGAAACCCTGTCTCTACTAAAAATACAAAAACTAGCTGGGCATGGTGGCACATGTTTGTAATCCCAGCTACTCGGGAGGCTGAGGCTGCAGTGAGTCCAGATCGTGCCACTGCACACCAGCCTGGACAACAAAGTGAGACTCTGTCTCAAAAAAAAAACCCCAGAAATGATTGTGGCCTTGGCTCAGGCGTCTTTTGTTTTGGAGGTCGGCTTTGCTTCAAAGACCAAATTGGGTATGTGTGTCAGTGTGTGAGATGGTAAATGTGACTGAGAGCATGTGTTTTGGAATCAGGCCAATACATAGCACTACTGTTCACTGATTCTGTGACCTTAAGCAAGTTCTTCATCTGTGCTTCAGTTTTCTCGTTTTCATTAAAACAATTTTTTAAAATTTATTTCTACAGATATTATGGTGACTTAAGTTCTCATTTTCATTTTTTAGTACCCTGGATTTACCAGGATTAAGTTGTCATTTTTAAAATGGGGCCATGACTGTTTACCTCACAGGATCATTGTGATAACAGAGGCAGTGTACACAGGGAGGAATGGTGGCACCTAGTAGGTGCATAATCAATAAAGTCAGTTACTCCTCCCCAACTGTAAGTGTCAGAGTCTATTACATATCCTAAGGTCTAATACAGGTCCTGGCTCAGCAAATGTTTAATTAATCGATAAAGGACGGATTTGTATGTTTGATGGAAGGTCCAATCTACTTGCTGTATGCAGGGTTGAAGCCAAACCGTGGCTCCATTAGCGAGTGCTAAAGCTCCTGCAGCTCAGCCAGAGCCACCACAGCAGGTTCTCATTAAGTCCTTGCTGGCACGACTTTCCTGCATTTGTGTTCCTTCTGTTCTCATTAGAACGCCTGTGTAAGCTGAGACCTACTGGGCCCTCACAGCCCCTGGAAACTGAAAGGTAGAGTGGCACAAACCTTGCAGTCAGAGCATCACGGGGTTAAATCCTTCCTTTTGCCACTTTATTAGCTAGGCAACTTGGTCATGTTAATGTCACTCCTCCCCCACGAACCCCCACCCCGGCTTTTTTTTTTTTTTTTTTTTGGGTCTTGCTCTGTCGCCCATGCTGGAGTGCAGTGGCAATCATGGCTCAACCTCCTGGGCTCAAACCATCCTCCCACCTCAGACTCCCGAGTGACGGGGACTAAAGGTGTGTGCCACCACACCCAGCTAGTTTTTTTTGTATCTTTTGTAGAGATAGGGTTTTGCCACGTTGCCAAGGCCGGCCTCGAACTCCTGAACTCCACCAATCCACCCGCCTTGGCCTCCCAAAGTCCTAGGATTACAGGCTTGAGCCACAGTATCCCCTGACCCCCTACCCAGTTTTTTTTGAGACCAAAAAAAAAAAAAAAAGATGGGGTTTTGCCATGTTGCCCAGGCTAGTCTTGCTCTGTCACTTAGACTGGGGTACAGTGGCATAATCACAGATCACTGTAGCCTTGACCTCCCAAGCTCAAGTGATCCTCCCACCTCAGCCTCCCACGTAGCCGGGACTATAGGTGCACCATCACATCTGGCTAATTTTTAATCTTTTAAGAGACAGGGTCTCAATATGTTGCTCAGGCTGGTCTTGAACTCTTGGGCTCAAGCAATCCTCCTGCCCCCGCCCTTCAAAGTGTTGGGATTACAGGTATGAGCCACCATGCCTGGCCCCATTTCACCCCTTTGAACCGGTTTCTAAGATGGGGTTACCAGGGTTCCAAGTATAACAAGGGACAGTGCCTGTTCCCTGCAAATGCTGAGTTCCCTCCCTTTGCTGACAGAATTCTTTCCCCCTGAAATTCCTCTTTCCTCGTCCTACTATGTTACCAGCAGAAATTCGGCATCGTTTAAGGCCCAGCCCAAGGATACTGATTAAAATCTCTGCCTTAGGAGGTTGTGGTGAGCCGAGATCACCTCCTCCAGACATCGGGCTAGGCAACAAGAGCGAAACTCCATCTCAAAAAAAAAGTCTCTGGCCAGGCGCGGTGGCTCATGCCTGTAATCCCAGCACTGTGGGAGGCCGAGGAGGGCGGATCACGAGGTGAGGAGATCGAGACCATCCTGGCTAACACGGTGAAACCCCGTCTCTACTAAAAATACAAAAAATTAGCCGGGCGTGGTGGCAGGCGCCTGTAGTCCCAGCTACTTGGGAGGCTGAGGCAGGAGAATGGCATGAACCTGGGAGGCGGAGCTTGCAGTGAGCGGAGATCGCGCCACTCACTCCAGCCTGGGAGACAGAGCCAGACACAGTCTTTAAAAAAAAAAAAAAAAGTCTCTGCCTTAAACAGTCTTCACTGACACTGTAAGTAAAGAAGACACAGTATATGGAGTTTTTTGTTTTTTTATTTAGACATGGAATTTTCCTTTTCATATAACTTATCTAATTAAAATATTCATCTTGGTAGTTACCACAAAAAAGTAACATAGAAAATTGTATTTACATTTTGGGACCAAAATACAAATGAAGAGCAGGATGACACCTTGCTCCTTTCCCTCCCGCTTCCCAGAAAGAAAAAGCCCCAAAGAAACTGCTCAGTACACCAAGGATCAAAGGGGTAATCTGTAATTTGGTGATTTGTATGTAGTGTAGCACAGAAAAAAAAAATTGCACAAGTTTTTCCAGAAATGAGACCAAAGGTTCAAATTCATCCTGTGTCAGGTTCAAATTCATCCTGTGTCTGCTCTGCAGTCATTTTAGTAAGCTGGGCAAGGAGGTCATTTAGAATTTGGGTTTTTCCTCTTTCCCCTGACTCTTCGCACCAAGTCACATCCCTGATGTAGATACTCTTGGGGAAGGGGAAAAGATCTGGCTCTATGCAAACAGGGTTCATCAAAAATCTTTATGTGCCAAAATGGATACTGACATTGATATGAACAAATCTGCCTTTTCTTCCCTCCCTGCCTAAAGACTCCTAATGGAAATTAAATAATACACAACTGAATCTAAGATATGAAAAACTGGTTTCAATGACAAAGACTTGAACACAGTTAAGAGACCAATTCAAGGTGGTAGACACCTAGAAAAAGCTATTCTAGGCAGCAGACATCTGGTACCTGACCCAAATGTTCATTTGGTTTCAGGTAAGAGGCTTCCTAATATTAGATTTGGGGGGGCAGGCTAGGGATAGGGGTGGAATGGTGTACAAGTGACCAAGAGAAGTAATGCTTTACCCAATTCAAAAATATAGCAAGTTAAAACACAGTAACGTTTGTGTCCTGTCACAATAGGCACCCTGCACAGCAATTCACACTGAACAATGTCGAGTTTCTGCTGAACCCACTTCCTACATTGCTATGGAATTCAAAGTTGGCCTAACTGAGGTCTCCAGTTACAGAAAACACTGGCTCTGTATCCTGGGCTTTGAGAAAACTTGTCAGGTTATCACACTTACCATCCCCTCAGTCTGCTTGTCAGGTTCCTTAAGGACGTACATCTCAAATGTATGGCATCTACCTCCACCTGGGTCACAACCAAGTGGGTTTCTACTAGATCGATGTTCTTTGACAGCCAAGAAGGGGGCTGACATTGCCCTCCTAAGTTCTGATCTTGCTCCTGTTCAACTGGAACTTGATGGATCCCATGTGGTTTCCCCCATCCTGACACTGTGGCTCAGACACTCTCCTAAGCTGGTCCTTCCCTCCAAATCCTGCCTTAAACACTCAGAAGGTAGAAAACGCTTCAGCGGCAAAGTTCTCTTCCCAAGCCAACAGTTTTGTTCTTCCAATCACATGATCTTACCTTTTAAATAAAAGGCAAAACAAACCAATTTCCAACATAGCATTACAGCTTTAAAAACCATTCACTTCTCATAGTGATTCACAGAGAACAAGAGATTAAAGTGCTGGCTTTTAAATGTCTAAAGTTGCATTCAGGGCTACAAAAAGCCCTGCCATGTGTTTGTTTTTCCTTCATGCTGTTGAGGAGAAGGAAAGACAGGGAAGGGGACTGGGGGGAAACCCAAAAATTTTCAATCAGATACTGGAAATTGTAAAAGTGGGAGGTGGGAGTTCTGTGCAAATCAGTCTCCCAAGGTTCTGTGTCCTCTAGTGAGCCTCAAAGAAAAACAAACAAAAAGGTAGGGACTCACAAAAAGGATGAGGGAAAGGCTCCAGACCTACAGAGCACCTCCCTTAATAAATACTAGTGAGTAAGAAAGAGATGCTCCTGCACAGGAATGTGCAGCGACACTGGGGAGGGCCTAAGGTGGAGTCCACCATGCCCTGTCGCCCCACTGAGGCTCCCTTAGGGACGGGCGGTCTGGTGCTCACTCCTCGCCCTATGTGCAGCAGGTACTGTGCAGGCTCTGGAGATGCCCAGTCCTCTGTCTGGACCAGAGTCCACTCAGGAGAGCTGAGCTGGGGCAGGAGAATGGCTTTCACTAGGCTTTCATCTGATTTTAATAAGGACCTGGAAGATAAAAGGCTAAATGTGTGGTAGAGGACAAAAAACAAAAACAAAAACAAACCTGGGGGGTAATATAAATACAATCTGGGGGCAATATTTATTAATTAAAACTATGTCTTATAGTTTACAAAGATGCTAATGAACAACAAAAGTATAATTGACCTTTAAAATCCTCAGTGAGACAGAGGCTTCACATCTTCTTCAGAATTCTGAAGTGTGCTCCAGGCAGGGAGGCGGGGCTGTGGCACGCAGGTTCCCAGGGGCAGCACCTGCAGACTGCAGGACTCGGAGACCAAAATGATCATCAAAGCAAGACTCCAGTTCCCTGTAGAATTCCATTCCCCAACCCCCACTTTCCTTGTATTCTTGCCTTCCCAGATTTCATTTCCAAGGCAAGTCCTCAGTTTATCGTCGGGAGAATCTGTTCTTGAAAGCTTTAATTGTCTTGGCCATCATTGGGGCAATTTCTGTGAAAAGAGAAACAAGGCAGCTGTCTCAGATCTATGGCGTCTTAGACACACCCCCAGTGGTTTACAGTCAAAGCCAGCTCTGCTACTCTTGGCTGTGCACCACCAGGCAGAGATACAAGTAGTAACTATCTCCTCTGTTTACAATGCAATAAAAGCAGCAGCACAGAGCGGACACTTTCAGAGGATCTGCCAGGGGCATAACAACCACTCTCTAACTATCTGCACCAAGGCTCAGAGAGCCTGGCCAACTTGCCCATGGTTGTACAGTAAGGTACAGAATTGCAATTCAATCTTTGTCAGACTTTCTTGTTATTTTTTTAAAGAAAGGGTCTCACTCTGTCACCCTGGCTAGGGTGCAGTGGCACAATCACAGCACACTGTAGCCTCTACCTCCTAGGCTCTAGAGTAGCTAGGACTACAGGAGTATGCCAGCATGCCTGGCTAATTTTTTTTATTTTCTGTAAAGTCAGGGTCTCACTATGTTTCTCAGGCTGGTCTCAATCTCCTGGGCTCAAGCATCCTCCTACCCCAGCCTCCCAAAATGCTGGGATGACAGGTGTGTGTGAACCACTGCGCCCTGGCCCTTGCCAGACTCTAAAGGCCATACTCAGTCATAACTTTGCCTCACAAATAGCCAAACCAGTAAACAGCACATCTACCCCTAATCTGTCCAGTGTAGAAACAGGTCTAAGGTGGCTCTGCAAGTACTGCCTAAGGAGGGCCAGCCTGCCTCCTGAATGGTTAATCTGAGCATAGCTGCTGCTCAAACCAGGACTCCTACCCTCCCATAGGCCCTGCAATTAATACAGAATAAGACTTAAGTTAGGACATCCCCTTAGGATACTGGGGATAGTCTATGGTAATAAAGTTAACAAAATACAAAATAGACGCAACTAGATATAAAGAATAAATATTTGGAAAACCCAGCTGGGCACGGTGGCTCACGCCTGTAATCCCAGCACTTTGGGAGGCTAAGGCAGGCGGATCACGAGGTCAAGAAATTGAGACCATCCTGGCTAACACGGGGAAACCCTGTCTCCACTAAAAAATAGAAAAAATTAGGCAGGCGTGGTGGTGGACACCTGTAGTCCCAGCTACTCAGGAGGCTGAGGCAGGAGAATGGTGTGAACCCAGAAGGCGGAGCTTGCAGTGAGCCGAGATCGTGCCACTGCACTCTAGCCTGGGTGACAGAGCAAGACTCCGTCTCAAAAAAAAAAAAAAAAAGAGACAGCGTCTGTCATCTAGGCTAGAGTGCAGTGGTACAATCTAGGCTGACTGAAGCCTCGACCTCCTAGGCTCAAGTGATCCTCCCACCTCAGTCTCCTGAGTAGTTGGGACTACAGACATGTACCACTATACCCAATTTTAAAATTTTTTGTAGAGAGAGGGTCTCGTTATGTTGCCCAGGCTGGTCTTGAACTCCTGGGTTCAAGGGATTCTCCTGCCTCAGCCTGCCAGAGTGCTGGGGTTACAGGCATGAGCCACCGCACCTGGACTCACTATAATTATTTAAAAGATATAGTGCACTATGGACAGAGGGAAGGAGGGACTGACATTCAGACCAGCTATGTGCAAGGAAGGCATCATGCACATGCAACATGCAGTCCACAAAATGTAATACAGTGAATAATGACATTGAGAGTTAAAAACTAGTTCTGAAATAATACTTGAGCAGGAACTCCAAGTTACTTACTCTTCACAGTGGGTTTCCTAGGATCATAGGAAACAGTGCTGCTGACCACTGGTGCCAAGTGGGCACTGCTGGTGCTTGGGCCATCATAGGCCGGCTCCTCAGGGCTGGGGTTAAAGCTGTTGCTACTGGCGGAAGCATGGCTGCTTCCCGTGGGGTACGGGGCTGGCTTAATCCTGCAACACAGGACAACACTGGTTAGTCATGAGCACAAGAAATCTGCCCTGAGCATGAAGAGCCTGAAGCTGGCCTGTGTGAGGATGACTTACCCTGTTTGTGGCTTTGACCAGTGGACCCTAGCACCCTGGATTCTGGTGGTGGCTCAGAGGTGTCTGCATTATCCTTTCAGAATAAATGATAATCTCAACTAACTTTTCACTGTTTTGGTATAAATCTGTATTTTGAAAATGCTAATGTGGCTTAGACAAAATAACAGTCATTGCAGAAATGTGTTTTTTGTTTAGATGAGAAAAGGGAAAGCATAAGGGAATGTTTCCCATAAGCCAGGCTTTGCTCTCCATTTAATCTTGACTACCCTAGGGCAGGAGAAATTATCACCTTGCACTACAGTCCAAGAAGCAGAGGCTGAGGGAGGTGAGGGAAGTGCTGGGCTGATGAGGTCTGTCTCCAGAGTCCACCGTCTGCACTGCCTTGCTTTCACCAAAAGCAATTTGCTTCCTGCCGCTATGGCTACCTCTTAAGGGTTGATAGCACACAAAAGCCAGGTAAGAACACAGTTCTTACTTGATTTTCTCAGGGACAGCTGCTCCTCCAGTTCCAAACTTTTCCTGCCTCCTCCGGACGTCACGAGGTGGCTTGGCCACAGAGTTGACAAAGGCCATCTTTGCTTGTCGGCCTGTGGAATTATGGAGATGAACATCTGCCTTCTTGAGCAGAGACGCTACTGTTATTTAAATAATCCACGGGGTTTTCCACTGCCCTGAAACCCCACTATAGGGTAGCATGGGCTGTGGCAGAAGAAATACCCACCCTGCTACCTGATGTAGGGGCGAGCAGTCCCACACCAGCCAAGCCCACCAAGACCCTACTATTGACCAGAACACTCATCCTGCCAGTTCTACCCCAGCTCTCCCGTCTCTGTTACCTTTGGGCTTATTGGCATGTGCGAATTGGATGTTCTTTGTTAGTACTCGTAGCCGCTGCTCTCGGGCATCCTGAAGCCGCAGGTACATCTCTCGCCACGACTCATATTCTTCGGGTCTTTCTTCCTTAAAGTCTCGGTGACAGTGAACTTTCCATAATTGATCTGTTTCTTCAATTAATACCTGAAACCAGAACCAGGACATCATTTATGTACAAGCACTTTTATGTACAAGCACTATCTTTTTTTTTTTTTTTGAGACAGAGCCTTGCTCTGTCGCGTAGACTGGAGTGCAGTGGTGCAGTTTCGGCTCACTGCAACCCCTGCCTCCTGGGTTCAAGCGATTCTTGTGCCTCAGCCTCCCAAGTAGCCAGGACTACAGGTGCTTACCACTATGCCCAGCTAATTTTTTATATTTTTAGTAGAGACGGGGTATCGCCATGTCGGCCAGGCTGGCCTTGAACTCCTGACCTCAAGTGATCCACCCACCTTAGCTTCCCAAAGTGCTGGGATTACAAGCGTGTGTCACCACACCCGGCCCCATATCTTTTTCTGATTCTTTAATTACCTAGGAGTGACCAGTTTCCTAATAATTTTTTGGTCTTTGTCATAGTAGTATGTTAAAATACCACAATTCTAGGAAAAAATAACTCACTAAATTTTAAAAATGCTAAGTGTGAGGCACTATGCTAGCTGCTTTTGGTGGCTGTGACAGGATATCACAAAAATTAGTGTAAGATCAGTCTTTTCCTTTAGAAAATCAGCAAAGGGTAGAACTGTGATCAAGTCCAATCAGGTACTTCCCAACACTACGCTGAACTGTGATGGCAGGGGGCAACCTAAGAAGGATGTTAAGTTATTGGCCAGACGCAGTGGCTCATGCCTGTAATCCCAGCACTTCGGGAGGCCAAGATGGGACACCACTTGAGGCCAAGAGTCTAAGAGTCCATCTCTCCGAAAAATAAAAATATTAGCCAGGTGTGGTGGTATGTGCCTGTAGTCCCAGCTACTTGGGAGGATCACTTAAGCCCAGGAGTTCAAGGATGCAGTGAGCCATGATTAGGCTACTGTACTGCAGAGTCTAAGCAACAGAGGTAGACCCTGTCTCAAAAAAAAAAAAAAAAAAAAAGATGTTAGGTCAGAGAACTCTCAGAATTAAAGAGAGATAGCTGATGCAATCAAATGTGTATACCTATATCCTAAGGAGGATTTCTGGATAGATCTTGATGTCTCTTAAGAGACATCCAGTCAATCACCAGATGTCAGTGTCAACACAAAGTGCTTTACCCACCCTGGGTCCCAGCTGCTCTGCTGCCAGAATTCTCCCTTGACCTTCATGACTAGGCAAGCTCAAGGGAGGTGTTAAAAGTGCTTTTCTTCTCCCTTTGAATCCCACCATGATCCTAACCAAAGAGGCCCACTTAAGGTGCCAGGAGCAAGTGCTAATTACATGCTTGTTTAAAGGCCCACAACAATGCTCTGACCACTGATCTGCCCTTCAGCCACAGCAGAGTCACAGGGACAAAGCTATTTCCGGAGGTAAAAGCCAGAAAACTGCCCTCTTCCCACCCAAACAGAATACTCACATGATTGTATTCCTCTATGCGATACAGCTGATCAGGTGTACACCTCTCCAAAACGGGTTCAAGAACAGAATATGGGACTCCTCCCACTTCAAAGATTGCTGCAGAGAAATCAAAGGTGAAAGCACTGAGTAGCAGCCAAGCCACCCAGTGATAAGGTCCAAGTGCTACAATGTGCATGAGAGCTAGAGAGACGCATGTGACTCACAATCGATGTTGTTTTTAAGTACTCGGATGCATTGCTGGTGCAAGGTCATCATTTTAGGGAGATAGGCACACTTGGAACCAGAATACACCTGCATCTTGGAATTCATTCTGCGCCCAGTAAATCCAGCTTCTTCTTCTTCCTGGGGTGAAGAGAATGCTATAGGGCAAGAAAAACACAAAAGGGAATTACAAAAGGACCTAAGTGATCCAGTGAAAACTCTCCTTCTACCCCCCTCAGCCTCCCACTTCCCTTTCCCAATGGCAATCCACGCTATTTTTTTTTCTCTTGTAGAGACAGCATCTTGCTGTATTGACCAGGGTGGTTTAGAACTTTTCTTTTTTTTTTTTTTGGAAATAGAGTTTCGCTCTTGTTACCCAGGCTTGAGTGCAATGGCACAATCTCAGCCCACTGAAACCTCCGCCTCCTAGGTTCAAGCGATTCGCCTGCCTCAGCTTCCTGAGTAGCTGGGATCACAGGCACGCGCTACCATGCCTGGCTAATTTTTGTATTTTTAGTAGAGACAGGGTTTCACCATGTTGGCCGGGCTGGTCTCGAACTTCTTACCTAAGGGGACCCACCTGCCTCGGCCTCTGAAAGTGCTGGGATTACAGGAGTGAGCCACCACGCCCGGTCGGTTTAGAATTCTTGGCCACAAGCAATCCTCCTGCCTCGCCCTCCCAAAGTGCTGGAATTATAGGTTTGAGCCACTGCACCCTACCTTAAATGAATTTTAAAATCTTTTTCCCATTAAGAAAAAGAAGATATAGAAAATTACCTTTTCGCTTTGGCTGGAAGGAGGATATCAGCTCGAGGGAAGGCAGTGGACGGTAATTGGCCTGTATTGCGGGTAACGGGAGGTCTGGCAACACCGGCAACACATCGGGCACCTGCGGGGGACAGACCCATGGATGGAGAGTCAGTCAGTATGAGCACAGCTCTCTTTCCTACACTCTATTCCCAGGAGCATTGACTGGACACCTTGCACAGGAAGATCCAGGCTGGAGGGGGCCACAGTCATGCCTGACACCACCTCAGTCAGGAAATAAATACAGATGGGCCCATCACAAGAGAATAATGCAGAAAATTCTTATTTGGGGTACAATGTACCCTGACAAACAGTAAAGCCCAGAGGAAATTACCGCAAGCTGAAATTCAACAGGCCCCCTAAAAGCAAGCTAAGGAAAACAGTGGCAGGGCAATCCTCTGAGCTCTGCAGGGCCAGGTGCTCTGGGTGGGAAGCCACCAAGGGGCTGAAGGGGTTACCTTTCTCAGCTTGGCTGAATCAGCTCCAGCCGGCTGCAGCTTCTCTGACTTGGTTTTGTTCACCTTGGGTAATTTCTGAACTGAGTCCAAGTTTTTACTAGTGCTTTTAGAGTCATTTTTTTTAAGTCCTTTATCTCCAAGTGCTGTGGCTGAACTTTTCACAATCTTTTTCTTTTTCTTCCGGGGCTGATCATAGCTGAGGTAGGATTCGAAAGACATGGTTGGCTGCTCGAATTCATCCTCCATATCTGTCTCCTCAACTTTAGGGAGGGAGCCCAGTGACTTTCTGTCCGAATTAGTTTTGATTTTCCCTTCTGGAGTCTTTAGGTTGTTAGAACCCTTCTCTTTTACCTTGGGCAACAGGTCTCCTGCTCCTTTTCCCGTGTCGAAGCTGTCCAGACCTTGCTTGCTTTTGTCCAATTTGGCTTTCTCCGGGTCTCTGTGCTTTGGCTTTTTCAGGTGGTTGTCTGAAGCAGCCTCTGAGGGAGGCAAACACTTCTTCTTCAGGCTGCTGCTCTCTCTGTCCTTCTCTTTCTTTACGCCACTAGAGGGCGGTTTCTCCCTTGCACTGTCCCCTGAGGGTGGCCTTCGGTTCTCCTCTTTGGAGAGGGCCTTGTGTGATTTCTCTCTGCTCACCACAGAGGCCTTCTCATCACTCTTGGCATCCACGGGGCGTTTGTCCCTGTGGGAAGATTTGTGCTCCTTGTTTTGACTCACAACCCCTTTCCCATGGGGTTCACCCAGGTGTCGTTCTTGGCTGGCCCCCAGTCTGTCCTGAAAGGCATTGCTGTGGCCTTTCCCAGGCTTCTGGTGTGAAACAATGGGCTCCTGGTCCTCCTCCAGGGATCTGTAGTGGTCGATGTACATCTGATGAGGACTGGTACAAGATGGAGGGGATTGAACGTGGCCGTAATCAGAAGACTCAGGGTCTGAAGAGTAAGTTGGTGACATTCTGTGACACCTCTTTCTCTCGTCTCTCCTCTCATGACCGTGGGACACTTTGTGAGGTCTCTCAAGCTCTGAGAGTTTCCTATGTTTCTTCTGCCTGTGGTCAGGGCTATAGGATCGGCTCCCCGTGGCTTTCCAGGTTTCTTGGTAGTCCCCCTCCATCTCCTCCTCCTTCTGCAGGGCATCCCGAGGGCGCTTTCGGGAACTGCTCTTCTCAAAGTCCTGTTCATCAGGCTCAGCATTTCTAAAATAAAACAAAAAGCAGACAAAGGAGGTCTAAATCTTGCTTGTTGAGGGACAAAGTCACAGAACCTGAACTCACCAAAGAAGTGAAGATGCAGAGTTAGAAACAACAAGGTCTTAAGAAGAAGGTAAGTGGGTTATGCTTAAAGATACTCAAGTCTTAAAACCGGGAAAACCCAAATGAGAAATGATGAGTTTAACTACAAGATGCAAAGATCAAATATCTCACATACATGAAAATGAAGATTTTTTAAAACATGGGGACATGTTTGTTATATAAAATGGGGGCTGCTCATTATTTATCTAGTTCACAACTAAAAAAAAAATGCCATTTAAGGAGCGGTTAGAAAGAAACATACCAAAATGTTCATAACGTTTGTCTTTGCATGATAGAAATAGGAAATTTTGATTTCTGTTTTTAATATTTTCTAATATTCTACAATGATCATGGATTATTTTTATAATTGAGGCAAAACAGTTTTAGAAGGCAAAAGAGAAATAATAAAGAAAACCTTTTCTATCTGTAAATACTTCAGGTAACCCAATTTAACCATGAAATTGAACGAACCTAAAGAGAAATGTTCTTACCGTTCCACAGGAACCAGCTTCTTCCACTGGGCCACTAGGTCCCTGGCAAAGCTTCCAACATGCTCGTGCTTTCGCAAGCTATTTACTGTTTTCCCAACCCCAGTCTCCTAAAATTTGACAAAGTAATTGTTAGAGGGGTCTGGAACTAGGCTAATGTTTTCCTAAAGAAATAAGGCCTCCTGCTTTGAGAAACTCAACAAGCAACACTTCCTTCCTAAAACATAACCCTGCAAATCTTAACACTAAATTACTTTGTGCCTATGCCCCAAATCTCTAATGACACACAGTAGCAACGCGTACCAAGTTCAGAGAAGGAAAAAACACTTGTAGAACTTTAATGATAACAACAGTGATTAGGGCAGGTGTTAGGCACTAAGATAAGAGCTTTGCTTTGCATACAGTTCTGAATCAGTCTTTACAATAACTCCGTGAGGCAGGAATCAGACCCATTTTACATAGGAGCAGCCTAAAGTCACAGAATTCAGATGTGAATCTGGGACTAGTAGATGCCAAAGTCAATGTTCTTTTAATTCTAATTTTGAAATAAAGTCACATAACAATATTCACCATTTTAACTAAAGTACATAATTCAGTGGTTTCCAGAACATTCACAATATTGTATAACCATTATAACCATCTAATTCCAGAACATTTACATTACCCTAAAAAGAAATCCTGTTCCTCCCAATTCTTCTAGCCCCTGGCAACCACTAATCTACTTTCTGTCTATGGATGTGCCTGTTCTGGACATTTCATATAAATGGAATCAGACAATATGTGGCCTTTTGTGTGTGGTTTCTTTCACTTCCAAAGCTCATACTTGTAACCTTACTCTACACACTCTCCAGTGAGAAGGGAATGGGATATCATTATATAATATTTAAAGTCACACAGTTCTTACCGCAAGAATATCTACTGTAATAGGCAGGGTGGAGAGTTTCTTCAAATATTTCAATAGCTGCAAAGAAGAAAACATTAATTTCAATAGTCATTCACTTTAAGAATATCTGATTATTAAGTGCTTAGTGCTAACCATTTACAGTAATAAGTATTATCTCTATTTATAGTAATAAGTAATATCCCTATTTTACAAGTGTGAAAATAGGCTCATCAAAGTTATGTTTCTTGTCCCAAGATGCAAGTGGGGCAAGATTCACTTAGGTCTGTGGCTTTAGATTCCCTGCTTTCAACCACTGTGCTACACCAAGGGGAAATAAGATGTAGAGAAGAGAATCAAAACTTACCAACTCTGATAAAAGCCATCAACAACTATCGTTTTTGCCCTAGTTTTGATATAATTTATGAGAAAGGTACCAGTTTTAGGAGAATTACCCACGGATGTGGCACAGAGGAAGTAAAAGGAAGAAAAGGCCTCTACAGGAAAAGACCATCATGTTTCCAGAAGGGCCACAGTGTTTAACAGAATTGTTTTCTTCTATATAAGTGTAAAGCCAAGAACCATTTTGAATTGCCAGAATCACAGCTTTGATGTTAACGGTGGACACAAAATGCCTGGGTAGATTAGAAAAGTCATCTGGGTTTGACCACATTTCCTTCCTATAGTCCCTAAAACTAGGTCAAAATCAAAATAGCAGAGCTGTTAAGATGGAGTTCTGGAGTCAGAGACAGGCTTCACAGTCTGGCTTTGTCACTCCTTGATGGGAGATCTTGAGTAAGTCAAAAACATCCCCAAACTTCAGTTACTTCATCTGCAAAACAGGAACTTGGTCCTGTCTCTACTTCACAAACTATGAGGATTCATTGAGACAAACCATGTGCAGTCCTTAGTCATAGTGTCTAGAACAATATGAAAGCTCACTAAATACTTATTTCATTCATCGACTGACAGCTTTCAACGTTCTGCCCTAGATCTTCAACCAGATATTCCTCAGCCAATTCCTACTTGCTCTATTTCTAACAAAAGTCATGACTGGCCACACCTTTCTCTAGGAAATGTCTATGTGTATCTAAACATACTCACCATACAAGGAGTGCTACAAAGTACAAGTAGTTTAAAATAGATAACTGTGGTTACCTTTACATTTAAATACTATATAACAAGATCTGTTCTTTTACCATGTGTGGCCCAGGCTATAATTGGTATGCCATATTGCTATTAGGTGGAGTAACAAGTCTGTTTTTCTGGTCATTCTGCTTCAATCATTACACCAGACAGAGCAATTGGATCACAAGTGATAATCTTGTTTGAGATCAAGTAAGAGGCCAAGTGGCATATCTAGGGAGTTTCACCTTCATAGTTGAGTGAAAATTATCCTCCACTTCAAATCCTATCACCACAAACATCCAACTCAGGAAAAATTTTGTGTTTCTTGCCACCCAAGCTATGGGTGCAAAGACTAATAATGCCAATTCCTTCACTTAAAGGAAAATTTTAAATCACTGAAAAGGTCAAAAACAAGTGGTTCTCTCATAATGCCATTCCTTGGAAGGAGTAGGTTGGGAACATTCACATACCATCTACTGTGTGTCAGCTACGTTCTTACATGTATTACCTCATTTCATCCCCACTAACCAACTCTATAAAGTGGATGTTATTCTCCCCATTTTCAGATATTGCAACTGAGCCCAATCAGGTTAGGTAACTTGCTTAACAAGATGGAAAGTCAAATGTGTCTACTACAGTAAGTAAAGCCAGGAGAAGCATCCAACATCAGAACACTGTCCTTAGGAAAAGAAAATAGAGTGGCAGCTCATATACTTCTTAGCATACTTGCAAGAAAGCAGAAAAACTCCTCCTGTGATGTCATTAGACAGTTCATAATCCACGTAGTAAAGGAGGTCACCAAGGGGACAAAGGTGTCCCAGGACCTCTACAAAGCCAGCATATAAGGATGAGGCTGGAATCACTGTGGGTGTGTTTATCTCAAAGCCTAGCACTAACTGGAAGGACAAATGCTGTCTTTCTGCTTTACTTTGGGTTGGTAGGGGTGATTTAAAAGTAGGTAAAACTAAAACCCTCAAGATTTTCAGACTCATTTAGTCTAACACAAGAGAAAAAAGGACTTCACAACCCCTCTATTTTCAGTAAATTTCAAGAAAGAACAAAGCAATAACAAGACAAAGGCGCACTGGTCATCCTCAGGTGGATCGAAACTTGCTGTTACCAAACAAGGTACCAACTGTCGAGCTTGTAAGAACTGACAACAGGCAATTGAGAAATGTCAAACATTTGCGGGGTGCATGTTTAGGCATCTCAGTTGTCCCCTGCACAATCCTTCAACCCAAAAAAGCAAAAAATATTTTTAATGTCACCTGTCATCAAAATGTTCTTGGTAGTTTTCACAGTCAAAATATAAGACAGGACAAGTTAACTATTTTTTTTGGGGGGGGGTTGGAGTTTTGCTTTTGTTGCCCAGGCTGGAGTGTAATGATGCCATCTCAGCTCACAGCAACCTCCGCCTCCTGGGTTCAAGCAATTCTCCTGCCTTAGCCTCCCAAGTACCTGGGATTACAGGCACCCACCACCATGACCAACTAATTTTTGTATTTTTAGTAGAGACAGGGTTTCATCACGTTGGCCAGGCTGGTCTCGAACTCTTGACCTCACATGATCCGCCCGCCTTGGCCTCTCAAAGTGCTGTGATTACAAATGTGAGCCATGGCGCCCGGCCAACTCTGTGTGTGCAGTTTTTTTTCTTTTCTTTTTTTTTTTTTTTTTGAGACAGTTTTGCTCTTGTTGCCCATGCTGGAGTGCAATGGCGCGATCTCAGCTCGCTGCAACCTCTGCCTCCCGGGTTTGAGCGATTCTCCTGCCTCAGTCTCCCAAGTAGCTGGGATTACAGGCGCCTGCCACCACACCCGGCTAATTTTCGTACTTTTAGTAGAGACGGGATTTCACCATGTTGGCCAGGCTGGTCTCACACTCCTGATCTCAGGTGATCCACCCACCTCGGCCTCCCAAAGTGCTGGGACTACAGGTGAGCCACTGCACTCGGCCTAAGGACAGGTAACTTTTATTAGCCATGAACTATGAAACATAAAAACAGAAACCAAGTGGCCCTAGCCTGCTGATACCTTCTCCCTCAAGTGAGCCAACATGATAGATGAAAAAGTGAAAACAGAGTTACAGCAATGTCTAATACTAGAAAATCCATGAACATACGTGTGGAATCAAACCCTTGGCTAATAATGGTTTGAAAGCAAGATCTGGTTGCAAATTCAACAGTGCTATATAATCATCTTGCAATTTCACATACAACCTGTAGGAGCTTGTTAGGTTACCAGAAGGTTGAAAGGAACAAGGCCAACATGCCAGCTTGCAATTTTCCCTCTGCAGTTAACTCATTTCTCAATGTCGACTATTATGCCCTTTGCAAAAATGATCTCCCAACATTTTCTCATCTTCATAATGCTCACTTCACAATGCAAAGCTAGAAATTCAGGGTGATTTTTTTATCTAGAAGAAGCCCAAATCCTCAAACAAACAAACAAAATCATTAATAATTCAACTAGGTTAAGGTGGAATAAGCCTTTTCCTAATTTTATATTTCATGCAAATCAACCAATAGAAAAACTACTTCCAAATCTAAATTCTAGTTAAAAGACTGTAGACACTCATAGAATATTTTTATCTGACAGAAATAAAGAACAAATGGGGCATTGCTTTAAGGTATCAAACGTCAGTCACAGATCTTACAGTGTTTAGGAAAACAAACTAGTACTAAAATAATGACCATTTATTAGACGTCCACAAGGCGTTACTGTAAAAAGAAACTTGTAAGCATGCCTGACCACTAGGTACGGTACTGAAGCTGCAACAGAAAACATGGCACAATGAAAGCATTTTAAGTTTTCCCAGATTTGTAACTAAAATGGCTTCCTGAAGAAGTGAATCTTCGAGCTAGGTATGAACGAGAACCCTTAAAAAGTGGTCTGATGGTGAGAGGCTGTGTACGGCCTTTGGAATTGGAGAAACCTTACCTCCAACAGGCTAGAACAAGGTAAAGAGAAAGTGGCTCTTCAAGAAAAAAAAAAAAAACCCGAAGAACGACGATTGGTATCTTCTGAGCACTGACTTTCAGCCTGGTACCTTAGCCTTTCAGGTTAGTCCTAGGAAGCAGCAGGTGAGGAAGAGGCTGCGCAAAGCAGTTCCCCCACGGCCCTAGCGCTCCCTCCACGACTTCCTCTTCCACCAGGACTGAGCTCCAACTCCAAGAACTGCCCGCCCCGGCCAGAATGATGACGGAGAATGACAAACACGTAGTGCTTTCATCGTTGTATTTCCACTTAAAAAATCCTGACAGCCGAGTTCAACACCAGCCTGGCCAACCCAGTGAAATCTGTCTCTACTAAAAATACAAAAATTAGCCAGGCGTGGTGGCGGGCGCCTGTAATCCCACCTACTGGGGAGGCTAAGGCAGAGAACTGCTTGAACCCAGGAGGCGGAGGTTGCAGGGAGCCGAGATCGCGTCACTGCACTCCAGCCTGGGCGACCAGAGCAAGACTGGTCTCAAAGAAAAAAAAAAAAATACAACCACCAGACTGTCTCCTGGAGACCATGGCGAAGTGAGTGACAGAAAGATGGAAAGGTACAAGAACGCTTTTAACTTAATGTTCAGTTTGTACAATAAACAACAAAAACTAGTTAACTACAATTAAAAACAGTTGCCCATCATTCGAACAACGAGAAACGGTAGCTTTCACCTTCCTATTAATCGCCAAAAGGAAACCTAGCTGCGACTTCCAACCCCGGGCCCACGCCTCTTTTTCAATTCAAACCTAAGTTTTCAGGAGTACGCCTAGGTGACGTGAGGCTTTATTCTGTTTTGAAAGAGATTCACTGAGAAAGCGAAAGGTCTACGTTCTGATATCCAGCCAGAGAGTAGTAACCGAGTCTCCGAGAGGCGCGGACGACACCACGAGCACAGGCTCCGCAGCGTTCGGGCGCCCGGTCTCCTCCTCCCGGCGAACACGCACCCGCTGGTGAGTCC
>NW_012101865.1:507381-512457 GCF_000951045.1 Mandrillus leucophaeus | reverse complement strand
TATTTTCCAGCCTCAGTACAACCTGATGAAACGAGTTGTATCATCTTCATTTTGCAGATGAGGAAACTGAGGTTCAAGGAGATCAAATTAACTTGCAGATGGCCGCAGAACAGGAAAGAACTGAAAATGGAACCTGAATCTAAGATATCTAGGACCACTGTGAGCGCACATTTCTGAACAGGTCCAGGAATTGAGGCCCAGAGAAAGGGATTCGTCAAGATCCAAACAGCTTAGTTCCTTCCATGAGGCAATAATAGCCCATGTGTCTTGTTTTCCCCACAGTGTCTGGCACATAGGCACCGAATAAATACTTCTTGAATGGACAGATAGATAGATGTTTCCTCTGATGACCTGCCAATGAGCCGTAGGGCTTGAATCAGAAGAGCCCAAGATACCATTCTTCAGGCCGCCTACTCTCATCCTAAAAGCACTAAGTTTTACCATTACTAATATTACCACTAAAAAGAGCAACTAAATAGTTGCAAACTGACTTAAAGTACTAGCATTGATTAAATCTCATTTGATCAGATCAAAGTAGAACCTAATCAGATCTTCAGCAGCAAACTGGCAGTGCACCTAGCCTGATCTCTCCCTCAAAGCAGGAAAGCCCAGAAATTCTTCCAGATTCCAGCTCTGGAAGAAACAAAAACACCTTAAACACAAGTTGTTTCTTCAAATGAGCATCCATTCACTCACTATGCTGAAAAGCCCTCCCTACCATGTCCCCACTCCTCCATTTAGTGCCCCTCCCCCAGTTCCCTAAGCAACTGACCACCTTTTTAGGGTGTAAATGGTCAGTTTATTTATCTGTCTTGTCACTGGGCTGTTTATTTATCAAGTACAGTAACCGACCTGTCCAACTTTGAATCTCTGCCACCTAGCATCATCTAGACCTTATAATCAGCATTGGATATAAAGTCCATACAAGACTAATGACCATCCACTTGGTGCCTTAAGGCTCAACTGAGGGATGTAGTGGAAAAGGCATTGAACTGAGTGTGAGAAAACTTTGATTCTAGTTCCAGCAGTAGTGTCTCCCTCCTCTGCACAGCAAATACTTTTACATTTTATATTCCTTCCATTTTGAAAATGTACCACTAGTGTAATGGAATACAGACTGATTCTTGAAGCAGAATTGCTGAGTAATTGGCCTGGCACATACTCGGGACACATGGAACATTCTGCAAATGTTACCCAGGGAGAGTTCAATAACCAAAATGCAAAGAAACAATGAGACTGGGCACAGTGGCTCACGCCTGTAATCGCAACACTTTGGGGGTCAAGACAGGAGGATTGCTTGAGCCCAGGAGTTTGAGACCAGCCTAGGTAACGTAGTAAGACCCAGTCTCTACAAAAAATATAAAAATTTTAAAATTAGCCAGGCATGGTGGTGTGTGCCTATGGTCCCAGCTACTTGGGAGGCTGAGTTGGGAGAACCACTTGAGCCCAGGAGATCAAGACTGCAGTGAGCCATGATTGCACCACTGTGCTCCAGCCTGGGCAACAGAAAAAAAAAAAAAAAAAGAGAGAGAGAAACAAAACAATGAATGTTTCTGGGGGATCCTGGAGTGGGTGCACTGCTACCCCACAGCCACTCCTATGTCAGCCTGAGCCAGGCTTACCTGCAAAATACTCTTACATTTGGATATGTGACCTTTTTTTGAGAGAGAGAGAGTCTCACTCTGTCTTGCTCTGTCACCTAGGCTGGAGTGCAATGGTGAGATCTGGGCTTACTGCAACCTCTGCCTCCCAGGTTCAAGCAATTCTCCTGACTCAGCCTCCAGAGTAGCTGAGATTACAGGCATGCACCACTATGCTTGGCTAATTTTTGTATTTTTAGTAGAGATGGGGTTTCGCCATGTTGGCTAGGCTGGTCTCGAACTGCTGACCTCACGTGATCCACCCATCTCAGCCTCCCAAAGTGCTGCAATTACAGGCGTGAGCCACCATGCCTGGTCTGGATATATGACTTCTAGGATGAGCAGCTAATTATACATGTGTAATTCTCTGATTTTTTTAAAAAAGTTTTCAACCACTTCTAAAATTGGTACTCTGTATGTATTCACAGGGGGATTACCATTGTAATCCTTGGTTTACACACCAGTGTTCAACACAGGAATGAGTTCCCTAAGGGCAGAGGCTGTTTACCCATCTTGGATCGGCAACATTGAGCACATAGGTGAGATGCAGTAAGTTTCTTGAAAACTGAAATTATTATTATTAAATTTAAGGCTAGCCTGGCGTGTCATCTGAAAACCTGAGAGAGGCTCCTCAGCTCTCTTATTAGCACTACAGAACCCTCTGTGAAAGTAACTAAAAGACCCATCCTATTCTGTTCAGGAGTTGAGTTCAAGGCTATACTAGGGGAGAAGGATGGGCAAGGAGGCTCTCATCTGCTCCGTATACTTTTTTGAAGCAAGTATAGTCTACTCTTTTTTTTTTTTGAGACAGGGTCTCACCCTGTTGCCCAGGCTGGAGTGCAGTGACACATTCACGGCTCACTGTCAGTCTCGACCTTCTGGGCTCAAGTAATCCTCTTGCCTCAGCCTGGGACTACAGGTGTACGCCACCATGCCCAGCTAATTTTTGTATTTTTATTTTTTGTGAAGAAAAGGTCTCACTAGGTTGCCGTAGTGGTCTTGAACTCCTGGGCTCCAGTGATCCTCCCACCTTAGCCTCCCAAAGTGTTGAGATTACAGGCATGAGCAACTGCACCCAGTCTGGTCTATTTTTATAATGAAAATAACTTAAAGGTATTTTAATTTTGGAAAAAAGTAATCCTAGGCTGGCTAGCATTAGGGTGATTTAAAACACTGAAAAACAAGTTAAAAAAAATTTCAGGCTGGGTGCGATGGCTCATGCCTGTAATCTCAGCACTTTGGGAGGCTGAGGTGGGTGGCTTACCTGAGGTCCAGAGTTCAAAACCAGCCTGGCCCACATGGTGAAACCCTGTCTCTACTAAAAACACAAAAAATTAGCCCGGCGTGGTGGCACCTGTCTGTAATCACAGGTACTCAGGAGGCAGAGGCAGGAGAATTGCTTGAACCCAGAAGGCGGAGGTTGCAGTGAGCCGAGATTGTGCCATTGCACTCCAGCCTGGGCAACAACAGCAAGACTCTGTCTCAAAAAAATAAAAAAAAAATTGGCCAGGTGTGGTGGCACGTGCCTGTAATCCCAGCTACCTGGGAGGCTGAGGCAGGAGAATCACTTGAACCCGGGAGGTGGAGGTTGCAGTGAGCTGAGATCGTACCCTTGCACTTCAGCCTGAGCAACAACAGCGAAGCTGTCTCAAAAAAAAAAAAAAAAAAATCAACCATGTTGTCCTCAGAGCAGAGAGGAGCCCTTTCATAAAACAGTCAAGTAAGCTTCTGCGGGCCTGACAGTGTGCTAAGTGAGGCATACTGGCTCAGGCGGGCTTCCTCCTTGGATCTCTCCTGCCTGAGAGGTCTGCCACTCTATCTTAGCAAGTAGGCAGCATCTGAAGTTGCTTTGATGGTGGTGTAAAGAACAAAGGTTGGGGCTTAGTGACAACCTGGGCTCCAATCCCAGTTCCACTAATGCTAGCCACGGCTCCTGATCAAGTTACTTAAACTTCCTGAAATTGTTTCCTCCTACTGTATAGATATCCTGAGGCTTATTAATATGTCAAGTAATTGGCATATAATAGGTCTTTTAGAAAAGGCAGCAATTATTAGGGAAAATGCATTGCCTTGGTAACGAAAATATAGTGTGCTGCTGTAAAGCAAGATATAAAATCCTCAATCTGGCCCTTTTTTTTTTTTTTTTTTTTTTGAGGCAGAGTCTCACTCTGTCAGCCAGGCTGGAGTGCATTGGCACGATCTCAGCTCACTGCAACCTCTGCCTCCCGGGCTCAAGCAATTCTCCTGCCTCAGCCTCCCCAGTAGCTGGGATTACAGGTGTGTGCCACCACGCCCAGCTAATTTTTGTGTTTTTAGTAGAGACAGGGTTTCACTATGTTGGCCAGGCTGGTCTTGAACTCCTGACCTCAGGTGATCCACCTGCCTCAGCCTCCCAAAGTGCTGGGATTACAGGCCAGTAATTGGATGAGCCAGTACGCCCGGCCCATCTGGCCAATTTTGTTCTGCACAGCTGTGGCCACTGTTCTCTTCCCCAGGGGTTCATGTTTCTGAATTGACTACATTCATCTTTGTTTCACATCCTTCAACCAACATTCAGTTGTTTATTTACTGACGGATGGCATCTTTTTGGGTTTCACAAACTGAATTCACCCTCTTCAGATATAGTAATGGTACACGGAGACTGCCAGCTCCCGGGTGTAGTGTTTGAGATTCAAAATCCACAACTTTCACAGAATGCCTTGAAAGGTAGATGAAACGTTCCACTAACAATTTAAGGGTATCAGACCTAGATACCCTCTGAGGCCTTTTGTCAAAAGAGGGTAGAACACAGCCTTCTCTCTGCTCATGGAGAGCAGTCTACTGAGAATCTGTATTTACTAGGGGGAAAAAAAAGCTACCATTAAAATTAAAAAGTAGGTCGGGCATAGTGGCTCACGCCTGTAATCCCAGCACTTTGGGAGGCTGAGGCAGGTGGATCACCTGGGGTCAGTAGTTCAAGACTAGTCTGGCGAAACCCCGTTCCTACTAAAAATACAAAAATTAGCCAGGCATGGTAGTACATGCCTGTAGTCCCAGCTACTCGGGAGGCTGAGGCAGGAGAATCGCTTGAACCGGGGAGGTGGAAGTTGCAGTGAGCTGAGATAGTGCTACTGCACTCCAGCCTGGGCGACAGAGGGAGACTCTGTCTCAAAAAAAAAAATAAAATAAAATAAAAAAAAATAAAAAGTATCAAGTATACGTTGATACTGTTAAACTTTATAGACTTATATAAATTGTATCCAGGTGGAAGCCTGTCTACAGGCCTTCCCTTAGCTCTTTATCTTGTTTTATTTTTGTTACAGCACTTAAACAATTTGAAATTACCTTACTTAAGTGGCACATAGTGCACTTAAGAGGCACTTTTTAAAGTCTCTTCCCAATATGTAAACTCCATGAGACATCACTGTAGCTAAAACAATGCCTGGTTACCTAGTAG
>NW_012101865.1:504457-507331 GCF_000951045.1 Mandrillus leucophaeus | reverse complement strand
TTGTCCTCAGAGCAGAGAGGAGCCCTTTCATAAAACAGTCAAGTAAGCTTCTGCGGGCCTGACAGTGTGCTAAGTGAGGCATACTGGCTCAGGCGGGCTTCCTCCTTGGATCTCTCCTGCCTGAGAGGTCTGCCACTCTATCTTAGCAAGTAGGCAGCATCTGAAGTTGCTTTGATGGTGGTGTAAAGAACAAAGGTTGGGGCTTAGTGACAACCTGGGCTCCAATCCCAGTTCCACTAATGCTAGCCACGGCTCCTGATCAAGTTACTTAAACTTCCTGAAATTGTTTCCTCCTACTGTATAGATATCCTGAGGCTTATTAATATGTCAAGTAATTGGCATATAATAGGTCTTTTAGAAAAGGCAGCAATTATTAGGGAAAATGCATTGCCTTGGTAATGAAAATATAGTGTGCTGCTGTAAAGCAAGATATAAAATCCTCAATCTGGCCCTTTTTTTTTTTTTTTTTTTTTGAGGCAGAGTCTCACTCTGTCAGCCAGGCTGGAGTGCATTGGCACGATCTCAGCTCACTGCAACCTCTGCCTCCCGGGCTCAAGCAATTCTCCTGCCTCAGCCTCCCCAGTAGCTGGGATTACAGGTGTGTGCCACCACGCCCAGCTAATTTTTGTGTTTTTAGTAGAGACAGGGTTTCACTATGTTGGCCAGGCTGGTCTTGAACTCCTGACCTCAGGTGATCCACCTGCCTCAGCCTCCCAAAGTGCTGGGATTACAGGCCAGTAATTGGATGAGCCAGTACGCCCGGCCCATCTGGCCAATTTTGTTCTGCACAGCTGTGGCCACTGTTCTCTTCCCCAGGGGTTCATGTTTCTGAATTGACTACATTCATCTTTGTTTCACATCCTTCAACCAACATTCAGTTGTTTATTTACTGACGGATGGCATCTTTTTGGGTTTCACAAACTGAATTCACCCTCTTCAGATATAGTAATGGTACACGGAGACTGCCAGCTCCCGGGTGTAGTGTTTGAGATTCAAAATCCACAACTTTCACAGAATGCCTTGAAAGGTAGATGAAACGTTCCACTAACAATTTAAGGGTATCAGACCTAGATACCCTCTGAGGCCTTTTGTCAAAAGAGGGTAGAACACAGCCTTCTCTCTGCTCATGGAGAGCAGTCTACTGAGAATCTGTATTTACTAGGGGGAAAAAAAAGCTACCATTAAAATTAAAAAGTAGGTCGGGCATAGTGGCTCACGCCTGTAATCCCAGCACTTTGGGAGGCTGAGGCAGGTGGATCACCTGGGGTCAGTAGTTCAAGACTAGTCTGGCGAAACCCCGTTCCTACTAAAAATACAAAAATTAGCCAGGCATGGTAGTACATGCCTGTAGTCCCAGCTACTCGGGAGGCTGAGGCAGGAGAATCGCTTGAACCGGGGAGGTGGAAGTTGCAGTGAGCTGAGATAGTGCTACTGCACTCCAGCCTGGGCGACAGAGGGAGACTCTGTCTCAAAAAAAAAAATAAAATAAAATAAAAAAAAATAAAAAGTATCAAGTATACGTTGATACTGTTAAACTTTATAGACTTATATAAATTGTATCCAGGTGGAAGCCTGTCTACAGGCCTTCCCTTAGCTCTTTATCTTGTTTTATTTTTGTTACAGCACTTAAACAATTTGAAATTACCTTACTTAAGTGGCACATAGTGCACTTAAGAGGCACTTTTTAAAGTCTCTTCCCAATATGTAAACTCCATGAGACATCACTGTAGCTAAAACAATGCCTGGTTACCTAGTAGGCGCTCCACTTCTTTTTTTTTTTTAGACAGGAGTTTCACTCTTGTCATCCAGGCTGGCGTATAATGGCACGATCTCGGCTCACTGCAACCTCCACCTCCTGGATTCAAGTTATTCTCCTGCTTCAGCCTCCGGAATAGGTGGGATTACAGGCGCCTGCCACCACACCCAGCTAATTTTTATATTTTTAGTAGAGACAGGGTTTCACCATGTTGGCCAGGCTGGTCTGGAACTCCTGACCTCAGGTGATCTGCCTGCCTCGGCCTCCCAAAGTGCTGGGTTACAGGCATGAGCCACCGCGCCTGGCCAGCACTCCATAAATATTTACTGAGTTGAATGAAAACTCTGCCTTCCAGCATTGTTGTACAGATCACATGAGAAAACACTTGGCAAAGTGCTATAAACAATGTTCATTTTACTGATGAGTAAACCGATACTTAGGAAACAAGTGACACCATGCCCTCAGCCCCAGAAACTGAGAATGTCATTGTGGTCTTTGCTGAGAGTGCCCTTGGAACAAAGTTGTTAGACAAAGTGTGAGCTGCTAGGCATGGTGGCATGCACCTGTAGTCCCAGCTACTCTGGAGGCTGAGGCAGGAGGATCGCCTGAGCCCAGGAGTTCTGGGTTGTAGTGTGCTATACCAATCAGGTGTCCACACTAAGTTTAGCATCAATAAGGTGTACCCCCAGGGAGCTGGGGACCACCAGGTTGCCTAAGAATGGGTGAACTGGTCCAGGTCAAAAATGGAGCAGGTGAAAGTTCCCATGCAGATCAGTAGTGGGATCATGCCTGTGTACAGCCACTGCACTCCAGCCTGGGCAACATAGTGAGACCCCGTCTCAAAACAAAACAAATGTGTGAGCTAAAGGCAATAGCCTAGAAATGATGGGGATAACAGGAAAAAGCAAAAAAGGAGAGTGGGGCGGGAGAGGAAGAAGGAGCAACTGACTGATTTGATTGATTAAGTTTTCATCCCCAATATTGGCAGATGTCTCTGAACCCTGTGAATTTGAGTGTCCACAGATTACAAATTCTCAAAGGGGTCTATGTCTCTGTCCTCTCTTAAAAAAATAAAAGATTAAAAACTACTGAGTTAAGTAGGGAAGAAGAAAGCAACA
>NW_012101865.1:502575-503707 GCF_000951045.1 Mandrillus leucophaeus | reverse complement strand
ATTTTTAGTAAAAATGGGGTTTCACCATGTTGGCCAGGTTGGTCTCGAACTCCTGACCTCGTGATCCACCCACCTCAGCCTCCCAAAGTGCTGAGATTACAGGTGTGAGCCACCACGCCCGGCCCACATACTGAGAACAGAGCATTCGAAGTTCAGATCGGTTAACTTGCCTCAAATTTGGGAAATGACTAACCCAAAATGTGAGCCAAGTCTGCTCAGCTCCAAAGCCCACACTAGCCTGCACTCTGTGTCTAAACACCTGGGTGCAGGTCACCCCTCCTCCATCCCCAACTCACTGTATGACTCTGGCCACCTCTTAACAGAGGAGGGTTGATTGGTCAAAGTAATGATAACAACAACAATGATGATGCTAACACTACTAATTCGTGAGTGCTTACAATGTGCCAGGCACTGTGCTAAGACATTTGCAGTAACTCTCAACTTTATCCTTAAAATAATCCTCAGTATAGACATATAGTCTCCATTGCACATTTGAGGACGCTGAGGCTCGCTGAGGCTATATGACCCACACAAGGTCACAGAGCTTGTAAGCAGCACAGCCAGAACCCAAGCCAGATTTGTCTGGCACAAATACTCAAGCTCTTTGACTATAAGCTGTCTTGCTTCCTGTTGCCCAAGAAGCCACCTGGGAAGATACTTCATTCGGTCATTCAATCTAGCTTTAGTGCATGTGGCTGGAGTGGAATAAGAAAGGGGAAGGGTGGTATAAGATGAACTTGGCAAGAAAGGCAGAGGTAGATTACAGGGTCTCAGAACCTTATGTAGGATCCATGATAAGGAATTTGTATTTTATTGTAAAGTTTTGTGGATTCTAGGTAGAGGAGTAGCAAAATGTACAATTATTTTAACACTGAAGACAGTATATCAAGAATTAAGGGCCGGGCACAGTGGCTCATGCCTGTAATCAAAGTGCTGCCTGTAATCCCAGTACTTTGGGAGGCCAAGCCCGGTAGATTACTTGAGGTCAGGAGTTCAAGACCAGCCTGGCCAACATGACAAAACTCCATCTCTACTAAAAATACAAAAATTAGCCAGGTGTGGTAGCAAATACCTGTAATCCCAGCTACTAGGGAGGCTGAGGCAGGATAATTGCTTGAACCAGGGGGCAGAG
>NW_012101865.1:495773-497020 GCF_000951045.1 Mandrillus leucophaeus | reverse complement strand
ACTGCACTCCAGCCTGGGCAACAAGAGTGAAAACTCCATCTCGGAAAAAAAAAATGACAGTTTTAGGTCCGGCGCAGTGGCTTACACCTGTAATCCCAGCACTTCGGGAGGCTAAGGCACGCGGGTCATCTGAGGTCAGGAGTTCGTGACCAGCCTAGCCAACATTGTGAAACTCCATCTCCATAAAAATAAAAATACAAAAATTAGCTAGGCATGGTGGTACATGCCTGTAGTCCCAGCTACTCAGGAGGCTGAGGCAGGAAAATCGCTTGAACCCAGGAGGTAGAGGTTGCAGTGAGCTGAGATCATGCCACCGCACTCCAGCCTGGGCGACAGAGTGAGACTCGATCTCAAAAAAAAAAAAAATGCAGTTTCGTATAGGTCAATATAATAGAAAGTCCTACATTTTCAGGTCCCTGCCTATATTCCAGCAAAACCAACTGCTTGTCATTGTTGTGCACATGCAACATTATTTGTTTCCTCTGTGCCTTTGCCCAAGTCAGTTCCTTATCTGGATACCCACACACTCTTAGGATTTAGGTGTCCCCACCTTCTGGAACCTTCCCTGTCATCTGTCCCCCAAGGCAGGTGAAGTGCTCCTCCTCAGTGCTTCCCTAATGCAGTCAGCATGGCTGTCTAAATGTTTAGGTTTGTCTCCCCCACTAGCCTATGAACTCCTCTAGGGCAAGGACGATTTTTTGGTAGCTAACCAAGTATGTGAGTTAATGAATGTCTACAAAGATGGGAGGCCTAACTCTGTCGGGAGAGCCACAGAAGGTTTCAGAAAGGGACCATCTGACCTAGATCTTCAAGGAGGAGGAGGAAGGAATTTGTCAGATGAGAAGTGAGTGGAAGGATACTCCGGGTGAGGTGATAGCAGGTGTAAAGGGGCTGGAGTTCCGATGGAGTCTGCAGTGTTAGAGGAAATGTAAGCACGGCTTGAGAAGGGTGCATGAAGGAGAGCCAGGAGAAAAAGGCCATGTTCACAGGGTCTCCCTCCTGAATCTTGGTCAAGACACCCTGAAACTGATAAACACATCCATAAATACTCCCCAGTGGGTACTGATTAAAGGGGCTGTGGGACTGGAGTGTTCTACCTTTAAGACAAAAACAAAAAACAAAAAAAAAAAACAAATCATCTGAGCACAGATGTAAAACCAGCCACATGGAACCACTATGTTCAAACTAGCATGACCTTCTGAGCCCTCAAGGAACTACTCTCTAGAGAAGTCACAGTAGGCTGGGCG
>NW_012101865.1:489842-495723 GCF_000951045.1 Mandrillus leucophaeus | reverse complement strand
AGGAGGAGGAGGAAGGAATTTGTCAGATGAGAAGTGAGTGGAAGGATACTCCGGGTGAGGTGATAGCAGGTGTAAAGGGGCTGGAGTTCCGATGGAGTCTGCAGTGTTAGAGGAAATGTAAGCACGGCTTGAGAAGGGTGCATGAAGGAGAGCCAGGAGAAAAAGGCCATGTTCACAGGGTCTCCCTCCTGAATCTTGGTCAAGACACCCTGAAACTGATAAACACATCCATAAATACTCCCCAGTGGGTACTGATTAAAGGGGCTGTGGGACTGGAGTGTTCTACCTTTAAGACAAAAACAAAAAACAAAAAAAAAAAACAAATCATCTGAGCACAGATGTAAAACCAGCCACATGGAACCACTATGTTCAAACTAGCATGACCTTCTGAGCCCTCAAGGAACTACTCTCTAGAGAAGTCACAGTAGGCTGGGCGCGGTGACTCATGCCTGTAATCTCAGCACTTTGGGAGGCTGAGGTGGGTGGATCACCTGAGGTCAGGAGTTCTAGGCCAGCCTGGCCAACATGGAGAAACCCCGTCTCTACTAAAAATACAAAAATTAGCTGGGCGTGGTAACAGGCGCCTCTATTTCCAGCTACTCGGGAGGGTGAGGCAGGAAAATTACTTGAACCTGTGAGGCAGAGATTGCAGTGAGCTGGGATTGCCCCATTGCACTCCAGCCTAGGTGACAGAGCCAGACTCCATCTCAAAAAAAAAAAAAGAAAAAGAAAGAAAAAAGAATCATTGTTCCTTTAAGGCCAGTAGGTTCCCCTTTCACTTCCTGGTCTGAATGGGGCAGGACACAGGCAAACCTCTAGAAATGTGTTTCCTCACCAAAGTGGGGAGTTGTGATTGCTGAATACGCTGATAACTAAATCAATAATACTTGTGCCAAGAACTAGAGAATAAAGAAGAAATACGCTCTTGAAATAGGAATAAAGATTCATTCAAATATTTACTGAACCCCTCCTCTGTGGCGGTACTGGGCTTGATGCGTGGCCTCCTGAGATGTGCAGACAGCCGCAAACCTAAACAAGAGTCCAGGCTAGTGGATGTGATGTTATTCAAAAGAAATATTTCACTAGGGAAGCCTTAAATCTCTCCATACCTAGAGGATGATCTGAAGACTTAAAACAAAAATTCTACTGAGGGAGAAGAAAGTTCTATAGATGTATTTTTTTAAAAAAGTTCAAACTCAGCAGTAATCAGGGAAATGCAAATTGCACTTTAATTTTAATTGAAACACCATTTCAAGCCCACTAAACTGGTTTAGTACCTGATAGGATGACTGAGCCAGCAGGCCTGAGGTTGCAGAACAGTAAACATGACCAGGTACTGAGGAGCTACAGGTACAGCAGGCACTTAGTAAATATTTTGCTAAATCAAGCACAGAAAGCCTAGAACATAGATAGCAAACTGGCAGCTTGTGGGCTAAACACAGCCTACTGACATGTTTTGTTTGCTCTCACAATGTTTACAAAAATGAAATAATTGCCAAGAGTTTAAAATGAGGAGATTTCACAACTTCTCTTGAGCAACAGTAAGATCTATCGGCTCCTGGCCCAGTCTCCATGGGGCAACACGTCCTGCAGCTGAGAGCAACAGAGAGAGCCCTATGTCTTTCATCACATTCCCACTACTGCCCCGGCCTCCCACGCTGGGGCTGCTGCATCGTCTTCTGTTCTCTCTGGTCCTAGAAGCACAGAAGTGTGCTCCTCCTTGACTAACGGGATCTGCTCTCAGGGAGAACATTCAGAGACTGGTATTACTAACTCTGCAATGGGGCCAGGAGCTACGGCCAGGGACAGTTTCTTCAGTGAGATACTAACATCCTATTATCCCAAATCCTTAAAACCCTGCAGGGTTGATGCTATCATCAACATTGTTCATTCACAATTGGAAACTGAGGCTCAGAGAAGTTAAGAATTTTGCCCAATGGGTGGCAAAACTGGAATGGAAACTCAAGAATTTCCAACTTAGCTAATATTAATTAATATTAATTAAGCATATTCATAGGCTGAGCACTTAAATATATCACATGAGCCAAATAATTTGATTCTCACTTCAACCCTGTGGGATAGAAACAACTACTAAACTCATTTTATTTGTGAGGAAACTATGGCACAGAAGGTTAATGACTAGTAAAAGGCCACACAGCTAATTGGAGGCAGAACTGAGATTTGAATCCAGCAGTCTCACAACACAGTTTGAATCTCGGCAAGGCAGGTGGCTGTCTGCCTCTAGTAGCTTCTGCAGAGTGAGTCCCCACTTCACTGACCCCACCAATTCCCTCTTCATGCTCACTACTGTCAACAGTTCAGTGCCTTTTTTTCAAGACAGAAGCACTGTCTGTGTTGGCTTTTAATATTCCAATGGGATACCACATACCATCCTGCAACGTGCTTACCCTTCTCTTTTTTTTGAGACACAGTTTCATTCTTGTTGCCCAGGCTGGAGTGCAACAGTACAATCTCGGCTCACCGCAACCTCTGCCTCCTGGGTTCAAGTGATTCTCCTGCCTCAGCCTCCTGAGTACTAGGATTACAGGCATGCGCCACCATGCCTGGCTAATTTTTTTATTTTTAGTAGAGACTGGCTGTCTCCATATTGGTCAGGTTGGTCTTGATCTCCTGACCTCAGGTGATCCGTCCACCTTGGCCTCCCAAAGTGCTGGCATTACAGGTGTGAGCCAATGTGCCTGGCCCACTTACCCTTCTCTTAACAATACATTGTGGAGCACCTTCCATATCAGCATGCTATTCCATTCTGCAGACTTACTGTACTTTATTTAACTTACAAATATTTAAGGCTGGGTAAGGTGGATCATGCCTATTTTCCCAACACTTTGGGAGGCCAAGGTGGGAGGATCACTTGAGCCCAGGAGTTTGAGACCAGCCCAGGTAACAGAGCGAGCAAGACCCAGTCTCCACAAAAAAAAATTTTTAGGCTGGGCACAGTGGCTCATGCCTGTAATCCCAGCACTTTGGGAGGTGGAGGCAGGAGGATCAACTGAGATCAGGAGTTCAAGACCAGCCAGGCCAACATGGGGAAACCCCATCTCTACTAAAAATACAAAAATTAGCCAGGCGTGGTGGTGGGCACCTGTAATCCCAGCTACTGGGGAGGCTGAGGCAGGAGAATCACTTGAACCCAGGAGGTGGAGGTTGCAGTGAACCAAGATTGTGCCATTGCAGCCTGGGCGACAGAGCAAGATTCCATCTCAAAAAAAAAAGAATAAAAATAAATAAATAAATATGGCCGGGCATGGTGGCTCACACCTGTAATCCCAGCACTTCAGGAGGCTGAGGCGGGTAGATCATGAGGTCACGAGATCGAGACTAGCCTGGCCAACATGGTGAAACCCTGTCTCTACGAAAAATATAAAAATTAGCCAGGCATGGTGGCACGTGCCTGTAGTCCCAGCTACTCAGGATGCTGAGGCAGAAGAATCGCTTGAACTCGGGAGGCGGAGGCTGCAGTGAGCTGAGATCATGCTACTGCACTCCAGCCTGGGTGACACAGCGAGACTCCATCTCAAAAATAAATAAACAAACAAATAAATATTTATGTTGTCTTCTTTTTTCTTTTTTTTTTTTTGAGACAGAGTATTGCTCTGTCACCAGGCTAGAGTACAATGGCACAATCTTGGCTCACTGCAACCTCCACCTCCTGGGTTCAAGCAATTCTCCTGCCTTAGCCTCACCATTAGCTGGGATTACAGGTGCGTGCCAACACGCCCGGCTAATTTTTATATTTTTAGTAGAGACAGGATTTCACCATGTTGGTCAGGGTGGTCTCGAACTCCTGACCTCAAGTGAGTCCACCCGCTTCAGACTCCCAAAGTGCTGGGATTACAGGTGTGAGCCACTGTGCCCGGCCTAGTTTTTCCTTCTTTAAAAAATAACTGATGCATTCACCTAAATTTGTGTAGTTGGACACTGTAGGATAATTCTAAGTACAATTCTGGAGTCAAAGTCATGCATCTACGGTTTTGATAGATATTGTAAAGTTCTCCTCCAGAAAGGCTCTGCCAATGTACATTTCCACCAACACTGTAAGAAGTGCCTGTTTTCCATGCCCTTGCCTACGATGGGTATATTTTCCTGTACCACACATCAACTGTCTTCCTTAAGCTGCCTTCTTGTTTTTATAATCTATTCAGTTTCACCAACATGATTACAATTATAAAAGGAAAAAACAAAATAATCTACGTCTTAGGAAACACACCAAAACGATGGCAGTGATTGGATTTATGTGGGCATGATATAAGTGATTTTTTTTTCAGTATTTTCCAAATATTCTTAAGTGAGTGTTACAGAAATTTTCTCCCTATTCCCCCACCCATCCTTTTATTTTTTATTTAAAAGAAGAAAAAGGCCCCGAGTGTTAATCTTCAGGGCAACATGGAGGAGAGTGGCTAAAGAGACTGTTGCCCTGCAGTGCAGTCAGGTTTTGTGGGACAAATGATGCCTCCCCTGCTGCCCTCCACAGCTCTTACAAGTGGATGGACTGAATAGGGAAGGTGGTAAAGAAGAAATGAAAGTAGCTGGAACTACTCAGGGCCTGAGGAAAGGTGAAAAAGAGTAAGAAGCCCAAAAAGGGGCCGGGCACAGTGGCTCACGCCTATAATCCCAGCACTTTGGGAGGCTGAGGCGGGGCCTGATCATGAGGTCAGGAGTTCGAGACCAGTCTGACTAACACGGTGAAACCCCATCTCTACTAAAAATACAAAAATTAGCTGGGCGTGGTGGTGGGCAGCTGTAATCCCAGCTACTCAGGAGGCTGAGGCAGGGGAACAGCTTGAACCCAGGAGGCGGAAGCTGCAGTGAGCCGAGATCACGCCACTGCACTCCAGCCAGCGTGACAGAACAAGACTCCGTCTAAAAAAAAAAAAGAAGAAAAAAAAAAAGCCCAAAAAGAGATCAGACAGCTGTTTATAGAGGTCGGTTAGAACTTTACTCAGCAAGAGGCTGGGCGCGGAGGCTCACGCCTGTAATCCCAGCACTTTGGGAGGCTGAGGCGGGCAGATCACGAGGTCAGGAGATCAAGACCATCCTGGCTAACATAGTGAAACCCAGTCTCTACTAAAAGTACAAAAAAATTAGCCAGGTGTGGTGGCGGATGCCTATAGTCCCAGCTACTCAGGAGGCTGAGGCAGGAGGATGGTGTGGACCCGGGAGGCGGAGCTTACAGTGAGCTGAGATCGCACCACTGCACTCCCACCTGGGCAACAGAGCGAGACTCTGTCTCAACAAAAAAAAAAAAAAAAAAAGAACATTACTCAGCAAGGAACCCTCCCTAAACCTGTCTCTGTCCCTACTTCCCACTCCAGGGAAGGGCACCGTTATTCACCAAGTGGCTCAAGTCTGAAGTCAGGGAGCTATCCTGGACTCTGACCTGCCTACCCACCCACCTCCATTCACCAGATCCTGTTGATGGTATCTTCCTAAACTCCCTCAAAACCTATTTGTTTCTTCCATCTCATTCTCTCTCACCTGGATTAAGCTGCAACTGCCTCTCCACAACCACCCTCTGCACCCTGCCCCACCCATCTCCTGCAGAGCTGTCAGTTCAAATTGAGTCTGACATGCAAATCTGATTTCGAGTAAAAACCTTCAATGCTCCCTTGTGGCCTGCGGCCCTGGTACTCAACCCTGGCTACACATTAGAGTCACCTGGGGAGCGTTAAAACTGATCCCAACACCAATCCCCATATCTTAAGAGACTCAGACCAAATGCTTTTAGTTTTTTGTTGTTGTTGTTTTTTTGAGATGGAGTTTCGCTCTTGTTGCCCAGGCTGGAGTGCAATGGCACGATCTCAGCCTACTGCAATCTCTATCTCCCGGGTCCAAGCAATTCTCCTGCCTCGGCCTCCCAAGT
>NW_012101865.1:486813-489392 GCF_000951045.1 Mandrillus leucophaeus | reverse complement strand
TTTTTTGTATTTTTAGGAGAGACGGGGTTTCACCATGTTGGTCAGGCTGGTCTCGAACTCCTGACCTTAAGTTATCCACCCGCCTCGGCCTCCCAAAGTGCTGGGATTACAGGCGTGAGCCACCGTTCCTGGGCTGAGGCTCTTAGTGTTTTAAGCCTTACTTCTGGCCCCTCTCACCTCTTACTCTTTGTTCTAGTCATCATGACAGATTTGGGATTTCCCAAACTTGCCCCGTTGTAGCCTCAGGGTCTATAAATATGCCAACTCAAAGTTCCAGCCCTCGGCCTCCTGGCCTCATTAAGACTCTGTTTGAGAATCACTTCCTCTGAGCAGCCTCTACCTAAGCTCACCGCAGATCTGCCCCAGATTATCGTGCACCCATCACTGGAAGAGTCTCTCGCATGGTCGTCACTGTCCATTTCTTTGTGTGGTGTCCTCACTAGACTGCGAGTTCCTTGCAAACGGGAACTGTGACTAAACCATTTCTGTATCCCTGCTGGGGGCACTAACTAGCTGGTGAACCCATATGTATGTGGACTTGAACAGCCCAGTGGAGGGTCTGTATGAGAGGTATCCGCATAGGACGATACACGGTATGAGAGAAGAACTGCAGCTTCAGAAGGGCTAGGAGGCCAGGTTCTCAGCAGGAGTTTCCAGAGCACGTAGCCTGTAACCACCAGGAAACAGGCAAAGATACAGAGCCTCGAAGCTGAGTAAGACAGTGCTTTACTTCTCCTTGAAGAGGGGCCTTGTGTGGTGAAAGTAACACATCTGTGTTCTAATTTGAATCCTCACCGGCTATGTGACTTCAGGTTAGATGGACCTCTAATATTTGCATGGCTGATGGAAAAAGTGCATACATGAGGTCCACATACCATTTATCTAAATATTTAAAAGTTAAAAACTAACAAATCATTAAATACAGTTTCTACTCTATCCTATCCTATTCTGTTCTCTTACCTTGATGAATATACCTTCATAATGACCTGGGGCTAGGTTTAAATTTAACATTCTCAGATTCTTAAGAGTTCTTGGGGGATATGGTGACACAAGGAGAACTAGCCCCTGACCTACACCCTGCTCTTCCCACCTGCATTAGGCAGAATAATGTCCCCTCCCCACCCCAGATGTCCATACCCTGACCCCAGGAACCTGTGAATGTTATCTTACATGACAAGGGGGAATTAAAATTGCTAATCAGGCCAAGCATGGTGGCTCACACCTGTAATCCCAGCACTTTGGGAGGCTGAGGCAGGAGGATCACTTGAGCTCAGGGGTTTGAGACCAGCCTGGGCAACGTTGCAAGACCTCATTTCAACGTATATTACAAATTTATTTATTTTAATACAATGAAAAATTGCTAATAAGCCGACTCAAGATAGGGAGATTATTCTGGATTATTGGGGTGGCCCAAAGTAATCACAAGGGTGCTTCTAAGTGAAAGCGGGAGGCATGAGTCAGAGTCGGAGGTGATGTGGTGAAAGAGGCAGAGGCTGGAGTGATGGGATTGCTGGCTTTGACGGTGGCCACCAGCCAAGGAACACAGTTGGCCTCTAGAAGCTGGAAAAGGCAAGCAAACAGATTTTCCCTGGAGCCTCTAGGAAAGACACAGCCATGGATATACCTTGATTATAGTCCAGTGAGACCCATTTTGGACTTCTGGCCTCCATGAATGTCAGAAAGTAAGTTCGTGGTAATTTTTTTACAGCAGAAATAGGAAATGAACACACTGCCCTAGTCTCTGTCCTGCATCACAGGACCTCACGCTCAGCCCAGGGATCACAGCAGCTCCTAAGTGCAAAGTCACACTCACAAACAGATGCCCCTTGGCCACCCCTTGGGCCTAGGGGTACACACACCAGTGTTCTGGGGAGGAGGGACTCAGGGAAGAGGCTCTGGAAAATAGCAGGGAAATCTGGGGTTGTGGAATGTGTAGCATGGTCTAGAAGGGACTCTGGGCTCAGGGTTGGCACAGCTCCTAGGCTGCAGGGCCTCCTCACCTGCTCACTTGGGTCAAATGGCTTCACCTCCCTGAGACTCATCTGTAAAATCAACCATGTGGATCATTATTGAGTATGTCATCTGTGCCAAGTGTCCTACTTAGTATCAGAGAGTTGAGAATGCTGAATCCTTGTCCTCAAGGAACTCATCTCCTAGTAATTCTGACCTCACTGGGCTTCTACCCAAGAAGGGAATGGTAGGTAAAGCAGCTGACACATAGAAACCCCTCAATAAACTTTATTTTCCATCCCTTTCTACTTAACCAAATCAAGGGGCTTACCAATTAAAAATAAAAATCCCTTGCCCAAACTCTTTGATGGATCTCATTTGCTCCTAGGAGGAGCCTAAAATCCTTTGCAAGTCCAACTTCCACTCACTCAATCTGTATTCCACATACAAACCTTGTAATTCCTCAACTCCACCAAAGGGGCGCTCCTGCTTCTGGCCTTCGCCTTGCTGTTTCTGCTGCCTGGAATGTCTTGTCTTCCACAAACACCCACCCCTTCTCACCAAGCTTTCTCTTTCAAGGCTTAGTTGAAATGCCATTCTCCTGATGAAGCCCTTCTTGGTTTCAGAAC
>NW_012101865.1:484059-486763 GCF_000951045.1 Mandrillus leucophaeus | reverse complement strand
ATACCCTGACCCCAGGAACCTGTGAATGTTATCTTACATGACAAGGGGGAATTAAAATTGCTAATCAGGCCAAGCATGGTGGCTCACACCTGTAATCCCAGCACTTTGGGAGGCTGAGGCAGGAGGATCACTTGAGCTCAGGGGTTTGAGACCAGCCTGGGCAACGTTGCAAGACCTCATTTCAACGTATATTACAAATTTATTTATTTTAATACAATGAAAAATTGCTAATAAGCCGACTCAAGATAGGGAGATTATTCTGGATTATTGGGGTGGCCCAAAGTAATCACAAGGGTGCTTCTAAGTGAAAGCGGGAGGCATGAGTCAGAGTTGGAGGTGATGTGGTGAAAGAGGCAGAGGCTGGAGTGATGGGATTGCTGGCTTTGACGGTGGCCACCAGCCAAGGAACACAGTTGGCCTCTAGAAGCTGGAAAAGGCAAGCAAACAGATTTTCCCTGGAGCCTCTAGGAAAGACACAGCCATGGATATACCTTGATTATAGTCCAGTGAGACCCATTTTGGACTTCTGGCCTCCATGAATGTCAGAAAGTAAGTTCGTGGTAATTTTTTTACAGCAGAAATAGGAAATGAACACACTGCCCTAGTCTCTGTCCTGCATCACAGGACCTCACGCTCAGCCCAGGGATCACAGCAGCTCCTAAGTGCAAAGTCACACTCACAAACAGATGCCCCTTGGCCACCCCTTGGGCCTAGGGGTACACACACCAGTGTTCTGGGGAGGAGGGACTCAGGGAAGAGGCTCTGGAAAATAGCAGGGAAATCTGGGGTTGTGGAATGTGTAGCATGGTCTAGAAGGGACTCTGGGCTCAGGGTTGGCACAGCTCCTAGGCTGCAGGGCCTCCTCACCTGCTCACTTGGGTCAAATGGCTTCACCTCCCTGAGACTCATCTGTAAAATCAACCATGTGGATCATTATTGAGTATGTCATCTGTGCCAAGTGTCCTACTTAGTATCAGAGAGTTGAGAATGCTGAATCCTTGTCCTCAAGGAACTCATCTCCTAGTAATTCTGACCTCACTGGGCTTCTACCCAAGAAGGGAATGGTAGGTAAAGCAGCTGACACATAGAAACCCCTCAATAAACTTTATTTTCCATCCCTTTCTACTTAACCAAATCAAGGGGCTTACCAATTAAAAATAAAAATCCCTTGCCCAAACTCTTTGATGGATCTCACTTGCTCCTAGGAGGAGCCTAAAATCCTTTGCAAGTCCAACTTCCACTCACTCAATCTGTATTCCACATACAAACCTTGTAATTCCTCAACTCCACCAAAGGGGCGCTCCTGCTTCTGGCCTTCGCCTTGCTGTTTCTGCTGCCTGGAATGTCTTGTCTTCCACAAACACCCACCCCTTCTCACCAAGCTTTCTCTTTCAAGGCTTAGTTGAAATGCCATTCTCCTGATGAAGCCCTTCTTGGTTTCAGAACTCCACTAACCTGAGCAGGTTTACCTGTCATCTTCTCTCCCAACACCAGGTAGGACTCTCTGTAGCACTGACCACGATGGCTATTACACGACTACTATTTGTATGACCTTTTGTTGGTTAAATATAAAATGAATTTATTTTCATAATTTTTAATTTCATTTTCTTCACGACAAAGTCTCAAATGTATTACTTTTTTGTGTTGTGATAAAATAAATACATATATCTAACATTTAGGTAAGCTATTCAGTGGCGTTATGTAGATCCACACTGCAACCATCAGCAGTATCCATCTTGTCCATCTCCAGGACTTTTTCCATCCCATGCTCAAACTCTGCACCCATTAAACAATAACTCCCTATTTTTTCTTCCCCCAGCCCCTGGAAACCATAGTTCTATTTTTGTCTCTATGACTTTGACTACTCTAGGTATCTCACATAAGTGGAATCATAGCATATTTGTCCTGTTCTGATTGGCCTATTTCACTTAGTATATATGTTTTCGAGGTTCACCGAAATGGTAGTATGTATCAGGATTTCATTCCTTTTTTTTTTTTTAAGGCTGAGTAATATTTCATTGTATGGACAGACCACGTTTTGTTCATCTATTCATTTGTTGACAGATATTTGGGTTGTTTCCAACTTTGGCTATTATGAATAAGGCTGCTATGAACATCAGTGCACAAATATTGGTTCCTGGGCTTTCCATTCTTTTGGGAATATACCCAGAAGTGGGAATGCTGGATCAGATGGTAATTGTATACTTAATATGTATTACTTTTTGACCACTTTTTATTGGTTTATGCTCCCTCCCCACTTCCTCCACTGTAGTCTAGCACCATGAGGGTAGATGCCATGTCTGTCTTCCTCTGTGTTTCATTGTGTGGTACCCTCACTAGACTGTGAGCTCCTTGCAGGCATGGATTGTGACTAAACTATCTCTATATCCCTGGTGGGGGCACTAAATAGCTGGTGAACCCATAAGTAAGTGAACTAGAATAAAGCCCCTAGAATAAAAGTGATACATTGCTGGGTCCAGCATGGGCTTGGCCCTTCAATCAACATTGGTTAAATTAATGAAACAATGGCAATTTAGCTGACTTGGGTGAAGGCTGGAAGCCTGAAGCAGATGTCACAGAAGAAAAGTGACAGCAATTCCTGACAGGGATTTTCACTCCCAGAGGTCCCAAAGAGACTGCCCATAGTTTTCTATATGCCTGGTTTTCTCCCTTTCTTTTTCTTTCTTTTTTTTTTTTTTTTTTT
>NW_012101865.1:480740-482943 GCF_000951045.1 Mandrillus leucophaeus | reverse complement strand
CCAGGATGGTCTCGATCTCCTGACCTCGTGATCCGCCCGTCTCAGCCTCCCAAAGTGCTGGGATTACAGGCTTGAGCCACCGCGCCCGGCCTAGGAATGTTATATATAACTCATAGGACAACTGTAAAGATGATCTTAAATATGTCAAACACCTAGAACAAAGGAGGTACACACTGGCCATAAGTGTTAGTTCTCCCTTACCTCCTCCTCCTCCTGTCTTTCTCCATTCCTCTCAATCCCCCTGTGTGTGCTCAGCTGATAGACATGATAATATCTTTTTTGTTTTTACATCAGCATGAGGGAAATTTCTAAAACAAGGACCAAAGGAATATATCCTAGAGCACAGAGGAATTCATTATACACACACTCTCTCCATAGAGGTTCAGCCCACAATTAAAGTTGAGAGATTCTGGCCTGGTGCAGTGGCTCACGCCTGTAATCCCAACACTTTGGGAGGCTGAGGTGGGCAGATCATCTGAGGTCAGGAGTTCAAGACCAGCCTGGCCAACAGGGCGAAACCCCGTTTCTACTAAAAATACAAAAATTAGCCGGCCGCGGTAGAGGGAGCCTGTAGTCCCAGCTACTCGAGAGGCTGAGGCAGGAGAATCACTTGAACCTGGGAGGCGGAGGTTGCAGTGAGCCAAAATCGTGCCATTGTACTTCAGCCTGGGCGACAGAGCAAGACTCCATCTAAAAAAAAAAAAGCTGAGAGATTCTTTACTATTCCTAGATAAGAAATATTAGACACATTGACAAACACTGACCACATGACCACATGGATGATGGCAGCAACTCACGGGTCTACACTGTGGTGGGGTTTGCCTGACACTCTCACATACATGATCTCCCTTGAAGCGGGCAGGAAACAAATGGAAAGCGCAAAGATTTACCTAAGGTTACACGGCTTCATAAGGCAGTAGGGTATAATGCAAAGCATTCAGGAGATTTGGGTTCAAATTCTGACTCTGTCATTCCCTCGTTCTGTGACTTAAGGCGGTATAAAGTAAATGAGACTCCGGCTATCTGTTTAAAAAAAGATAATTACTTGAGGCATATGATTTTTAGACACTTGTCCTCTACAGTATGATACTGTACCTTCTTTGAGAGAGAGAAAAGACAAACTGAATGCAGAGGGGGAAAGGCCAGCATCAAGTTCCACCCAAAGGATGCTTGAGGAGAGGTGCTGGGAGGGTGGTGTGCCCAGGAAGGGCATGGAATCTGTGTCCGCTCCCCCATACCTTGCCTTTGCATCTCTTCATCTGGCTGTTCACAAATGTAAGCGTCTCCCTGTGTTCTGTGAGCCACTCTAGGCAAATTAATTGAACCCAAGGAGGGGTAGTGGGAGCCGTGATTCATAGTCGGTTGGTCAGAAGTGTAAGTGATAACCAAGTTGTGCCTGGCATCTGAAGTGGGGGCAGTCTTATGGGACTGAGCCCTCTATGGAAAAGAGTAGGACACCAGGCAGAATGGCGCCTAGAGACCTGTAAAAGTAAGCCAGCGTCAGCTGATCCCTCCAGGAGACTTGGTGCTCACTGCATAAGCCCAAGCAATCCTAAGCCTTAGCATCTTGATGCAACTATGACCAAAGCTTCCACTTGGTTCATCTGCTTCTGCCATCTCCACCCCTGCAACCCATTCTCCACACTGCCAGTACAGTCACCTTTTCAAAAATGAAAATGGGGGCTGGGCACTGTGGTACATGCCTGTAGTCCCAACTACTGGGGAGGCCCAGGCAGGAGGATGGCTTGAGGTTCAGGGGTTCAAAACTAGGCTAAGCAATATAGCAAGATCCCATATTTGAAACTTAAATGAAAGAAAATGTAGTCATATGCCCTCCTCAGCTGAAAACCCTCTAACAGTTCCCGATCTCACTTCATAAACAAACAAATAAATAAATAATGCTTAGAAGACCAGTGGCATCAGCATCACCTGGAAACTTGTTAGAAATGCAAATTCTTTTTTTTCTTTTTGAGACAGAGTTTTGCTCTTGTTGCCCAGGCTGGAGTGCAATGGCACCATCTCGGCTCACTGCAACCTCCGCCTCCCGAGTTCAAGCGATTCTCCTGCCTCAACCTCCCAAGTAGCTGGGATTACAGACATGCACCATCATGCTCAGCTTATTTTGTATTTTTAGTAGAGACAGGGTTTCACCATGTTGGTCAGGCTGGTCTCGAACTCCTGACCTCAGGTGATCCACCTGCCT
>NW_012101865.1:475877-479787 GCF_000951045.1 Mandrillus leucophaeus | reverse complement strand
GCCTGTAATCCCAGCTACTCAGGAGGCTGAGGCAGGAGAATCACTTGAACCAGGGAGGTGGAGGTTGCAGTGAGCCGAGATTGCACCACTGCACTCCAGCCCAAGTGACAGAGTGAGACTCTGTCTCAAAAAAAGAAAACAAAAAAAACCACAAGACACTAAAGTCTTTATTGTCATGGCCTTTGAGGCCCTAACTGGTTTGCCCTGCACCCTTCCAGGCTCTTTTCTTTCTCTCCTCCCACTCCCTTTCTGTATTCCAGTCACACTGGTCTCCCTACTGTTTCTCAAGAGGCCAAGTCCTTTCTCATGTCAAGGTATTTGCAAGCTCCCTCTGTCTATAATGCACTTCCCAGGATAGTCGCAAGGCTGCTTCCTTCACTTCCTTCAGATCTGCTCACATGTAACCTCCCAAGATCTCCCCAACCACCCTTTTTAACACCTTCCATCATTGTCTACGTATTTACCTCTCATCACACTTGATCAATGCTTGACGTTTGTTTGTTTTTTTTTTGAGATGGAGTCTCGCTGTGTCATCCAGGCTGGAGTGCAGTGGCACGATCTTGGCTCACTGCAACCTCTGCCTCCCGGGTTCAAGCGATTCTCCTGCCTCAGACTCCTGAGTAGCTGAGACTACAGGCGCTTGCCACCATGTCCAGCTAATTTTTTTGTATTTTTAGTAGAGACGAGGTTTCGCCATGTTGGTCAGGCTGGTCTCAAACTCCTGACCTCAGGTGATCCACCTGCCTCAGCCTCCCAAAGTGCTGGGATTACAGGCGTGAGCCACCACGCCTGGCCTGACGTTATATTTGCTTGATAAATGTAAGCTCCATAAGTATACTTGTAGTTTAGACAGTGCCTGAAATACAGTAGCCGTCAATAAATACTTGCTAGATGAATAACTAGAATGATGGATACAAAGGCTGTTTAGAAATTGCCTGTAAGTATGTGGGAACCAATGCTTACTGTGGACCTACCGTATTGCAGACATGCTACCAATATGATCTCACTTAGTTCCTGGTAATCCTGTGCAATATTATTATCTAAAGTTCAGAGAGGTTAATACACAAGCCCAAGTTCAACAGTACTTAGCAGGTCTGAATTTAGTATCCTTTCATTTCAGCTCTAACAGCATTTTATGCTATAAAAGGCTGTTATGCCTCAGTGGAAGTCAGTCTAGGCTGAACTCAGCAGCTTAAATAAGTATTTATGGCCGGGCGCGGTGGCTCATGCCTGTAATTGCAGCACTTTGGGAGGCCAAGGCGGGCGTATCATGAGGTCAGGAGATTGAGACCATCCTGGCTAACAGGGTGAAACCCCGTCTCTACTAAAAATACAAAAAATTAGCCAGGCGTGGTGGCCGGTGCCTGTAGTCCCAGCTACTTGGGAGGCTGAGGCAGGAGAATGGCATGAACCCGGGAGGCAGAGCTTGCAGTGAGCCAAGATCATGCCACGGCACTCCAGCCTGGGTGATAGAGCGAGATTCCATTCCGCTCCCCCCCCACAAAAAAAGAAAAAAAAAAACAAGTATTTGCTTCTAGCTTGGATGAATGAGATGTGTTTATGCAAACTATTGAAGACAGTCAAAACACCTTATATACTTTATACTCAGTGGCCTTCCTTGGACCTTATTTTATTTATTACTATTATTTCTTTAGACAGAGTCTTGCTGGAGTATAAGTGGCATGATCATGGCTCACTGCAACCTCCGCCTCCTGGGTTCCAGTGATTCTCGTAGCTCAGCCTCCCAAGTAGCTAGGGGGACTACAGGCGCCCACCACCACACCCAGCTAATTTTCGTATTTTGGGTAGAGATGGGTGGGGTTTCACCATGTTGGCCAGGTTGGTCTCGAACTCCTGGCCTCAAGTGTTCCCCCCACCACAGCCTCCCAAAGTGCTGAGATTACAAGTGTGAGCCACTGCACCCGGCCTGGACCTTGCTTTAATATGTCAACTTCCCACTTAAAATATAAACCTCTGAACTGACCATAGTCTTCCAGATATGCTCTGATCAGTGGCAGGTACTTTGAAAGACTGGACCAGGATACTAGATTAAGATTAACGGATCTCAAGTCAAGCTCCTTATTCTGTAATTGTTTTATAGAACCTACACTGGATTAACTTCAAATTTGTTGTTACCATCTTCAAAAACATGAGAAAAGTACTGACTTGAAAATTATAGACCAACGCTTGTCAATTCTACTGAAAACATCTGATATTCTAGAGGATAAAAGACTGTTGAGAATTCCCAAGTATATGCCTCCATATAACTGTCTCTGGAATATGAAATAAAATATAACTAGAGAAAGACCCTTGGATACCCACTGATCATATAAATCCAGGACTACAGTGCTTTATAATTAAATTATCTTTCCAACTTTTGCCTGACTTCTTTGATAAGTAACTTTTATACTGGATGAAAATGATGAGAACAAATGGCTTCTCCTCTGCTGCAGAATAAACAGTACTGTCTACACAGAGGCTGCCTCCCATCACGGATCCCAGTCTCTGATGAATCTCACCTCTATCTCCAGCTGGTTTCCGTCTCAGAAACCGTTTTCTTTAGACTGCCTCATTTTCTCTCCTCTTCCGTCACCTTCACTAGCAGATCACTTTCGTAACAGACATCGGTTAGGGTGTCTCAGCAAAATTAGAAATTAAAATTTGCTATGGACTTTCAGGGTTGCATGTAAACAGCAGTAATTAACACCAGATGTCACTCAACTATCTTTACTTGCCACCCCCTCTCCAACTGCCTCAATTAGGCCAAACCATCTCTCATCAGGAATGCGGCAAAATGTTCCTGCTGCTTCCGCCTCTGCCCTGGACACTGCCCTTGTCCCCTGTATGCTGTTGCTAGGATGATCTTTCTAAACATCAAGGTAACTGGTAATAGTTATGACCATTTGTGTCAGTTATATGCCAGGTACTTGCATTATTTTTGCTCCTCATAATAACCAAGTCAGATAGGAATATTTATTTCTATTTACCCAAGAAACTGAATTCAGAGAAATTAAGAAAGTCATGAAGATCACAAGGTTATTAAGAGCCAGAACTGGGATTCCATCCCACATCTCTGGCTCCAGAGCCCATGCCCTTCCCATTGCAGCTGACTGGATTTCAAGATCAGGTTCAGGTTCTTTAGGTTGATGTTCAAGGCCCTTCAAAAATCTAGTCAATTCAGCCTTATTTCCTGTCAGGCCCCCAACACTCTCTCAACTCCAGGCATACCAAATACTTAATATTCTTCTTGCTTCCCTACCTTAGTGATCACTACTGCCTTGCCTGAGATGACTTTTCTCCAAACTCTTTTCTTTTCTTGGTTTGCTCATAATAATAGATTTAAATCAAATGGGTTTTTTGTAATCTGCCCCCCTCCCCACCAGCCACTCCTTCACACAGTGCTCACAGAACTACCTAAGCAAACTCCTGCCACACCATATGTCACCCTGTGTTCTAACCTGCTGTATCCTACAGTGTGGGGTGGCACTACTGGCAGCACAAATGATTTTAGATGCCACATGGATACCACATTAATTAACAATGAATCACAAAGTGAGAAAGTCATTCTCTTTCCAGTTCTCTTTCAATCTCTCTGATGACAATGAGGAAGGGTCAGTATGGTGCTGGTGTATTAAGGTGGTGATTAACAGCATGGCCTCTGGAGCCAGACTGCCTGGGTTCAATCTCCACTATACCCCTTAACAGCTGAATGGCTTCTCTGTGCTGTATCCCCCAGATACCAACACACAGCCAGGCACACAATAAAAATTTGCCGAATGAATGAGTTCAGCAAACATTCTTAGAACACAATTAATGGGAGGCACTCCTAAGGCTTGACAGAGGACAGATGGAGAGATGTATATAGTCTAACACAGTTCCTTCACGAACCTGAATCCAAGAGGGATGTATA
>NW_012101865.1:468536-470414 GCF_000951045.1 Mandrillus leucophaeus | reverse complement strand
GGTCCCTCCTTCTTAGTCTCCTTTGTCAATTCCTCTTGTTTTCTCACAACTCTTTTTATTACTATTATTATTATTATTTTTTGAGACAGGGTCTTGCTCTTTTGCCGAGGCTGCAGTGGTGTGATCTCAGCTCAGCGCAGTCTTGTACTGCTGAACTCAAGCAATCCTCCTGTCCCGGCCTCCCAAGTGGCTAGGACTACAGGCATGCACCACCATGCCTGGCTAGTTTTTTTAAAAACAATTTTAATAGAGACTCACTATGAGGCTTTGCTATGTTGCCCAGGCTGGTCTCGAATGCCTGGCCTCAAGCAATCCTTGCACCTTGGCCTCCCAAACTGCTGGGATTACAGGTGTGAGGCCCTGTGCCCGGCCGCCTCTCAGGCCTCTTAATGCTTAAGTACCCTAAGGTTCAGTCCTCGGTCCTTTTCTCTTTTTGTCACACTTACTCCCCTATGACTTCATCCAGTCTCAAGACTGTAAATATGGACCTCCCTATGCTGAAGACCTCCAAACAGATATCTGCAGTCCAGGTTCCAGAATGCCTACTTGACATCTTCCTTCAGATAATAAATAGATTTTAAGTTACACATGTTCAAAATGGAATTCCTAACTGTCAAATCTGTTCCATGCTACCTTCTCCATCTAAATTAACAGCAACTCCGTACTTCTTTTGCTAGGGGCCAGAAACTTGAGTCATTCTCCACTTGACTTTCTCTCATCTCTTTCCTCCAGTTGTCCATGGAAATCTTGTTGGTTTACCTTCAAGATGTATCTATCATCTGCCCATGTCTCACCACCTCCAACGCGGCCACATCTGGACCAGCATGAATGCCTGGGCTCAACCTCCCGGGCTCAACCTCCCGGGCTCAAGCCATCTTCCTGCCTCAGCCTCCCAAGCAGATGGAACTACAGTTGCACAACGGCACTCAGCTTACAATACTTTCTGACAGGTCTTCCTGCTTCCACCCTTGCCCCCCATATTCTGTTCTTAATATGCAGTTAGTTTTAAAATGGAAGTCAGATCATGCGATGCCTCTGCCAACTCAGCAAGGAGTGATTCATTTCGCTCAGTAAAGGCCACAGTCTTTCTAACAGCCTACACAGTCTGCACAGTGGCTGCCCATCACCTCTGACCCCCTCCTCTTGCCCTCTCATGCTGCCTAGCTGTAGTGGGCTCGGTGCTATAATGCGCCTCTGCCTGAAAGCCTTTGCTCTAGCTCTTCCATCTCTCCAAAAGCTCCTCCTCACAGATCCAAGTGCCCAACCCTTACCCACTTCAAATCTCATCTTCTCAGTGAGGCCTCCTCTGACCAGCCTTTCCTCACCCCCTCACCCCACTCTACTTTTTGTTTTCCCAACACACATACCATCTTATAACATTCTCTAACATTTACTCATGGATTGCTTATTGTCTGTCTCCCTCCGCTAGAATGTAAGCTCCAAGCCAGGGATCTTTGTCTTTGTTCACCAATGCACCCTACGCCCCTTAAAGAGTGCCCAGCACATGGTAGACACTCAAAAGGAAGTTACTGAATAAGGGACTTTAGTGGACACTTTTAAAAAATTTTTTCTTATTTTGTTTTTTCCCTTTGAGACAAAGGCTTGCTCTGTCTCCCAGGCTGGAGTGCAGTGGTGTGATCTTGGCTCACTGCAACCTCCGCCTCCCAGGTTCAAGCAATTCTCCTGCAGTAGTTGGGACTACAGGTGCCTGCCACCATGCCCGGTTAATTTTTGTGTTTTTAGTAGAGACGGGGTTTCACCAATGTTGCCCAAGCTGGTCTGCTGAGCTCAAGTGATTCACCTGCCTCAGCCTCCCAAAGTGCTGGGATTACAGGCGTGAGCCACTGTGCTTGGCCTTTTTCTTTCCTTTTTTTTTTT
>NW_012101865.1:466596-466996 GCF_000951045.1 Mandrillus leucophaeus | reverse complement strand
ATCCAAGAGGGATGTATACAGTCTAACACAGTTCCTTCATGAACCTGATCCAAGACGGATGTATATAGATAGCCTAACACAGTTCCTTCATGAACCTGAATCCAAGAGGGATGTGTACAGTCTAACACAGTTCCTTCACGAACCTGAATCCAACAGGGATGTACACAGTCTAACACAGTTCCTTCATGAACCTGAATCCAAGACAGATGTATATAGATAGCCTAACACAGTTCCTTCATGAACCTGAATCCAAGAGGGATGTGTACACTCCAACACAGTTCCTTCACGAACCTGAATCCAAGAGAGATGTGTACAGTCTAACACAGTTCCTTCACGAATCTGAATCCAAGAGGGATGTATATAGTCTAACACAGTTCCTTCATGAACCTGAATCCAAGAG
>NW_012101865.1:460797-462436 GCF_000951045.1 Mandrillus leucophaeus | reverse complement strand
GCAGTGGTGTGATCTCGGCTCACTGCAAGCTCTGCCTCCCGGGATCACGCCATTCTCCTGCCTCAGCCTCTCCAGTAGCTGGGACTACAGGCGTCCGCCACCACGCCCGGCTAATCTTTTGTACTTTGTTTAGTAGAGATGGGGTTTCATGTTAGCCAGGCTGGTCTTGAACTCCTGACCTCGTGATCCACCCGCCTCAGCCTCCCAAAGTGCTGGGATTACAGGCATGAGCCACCGAGCCCGGCCGGCTAATTTAGAAAAAAAAATTTGTAGCAATGGGTGTCTTGCTATGTTGCCCAGGATGGTCTCAAACTTCTGGCTTCAAGCAATCCTTCCAAATGAGCCACGACACCTGGCCAGACACATTTCTTAGACAGTTACATCTTTATTTTAGTATACTAGAAAGTAATACAATAAACATGTCAAACCTGCAAATTCAGTAGTGACAGTTCTTTCATGACTTTTAAACAAAGTATCAGGTAAATAATTGTATTTCCTAAGTAACCTGAAGGTGTTACTTCAAACTGAGAAAGCCTCTCCTCCGTACAACAGAGGCAAATTCAAACCCTCCACCATTCTGGAGGGCCTTTACTGGTAAGGGTTGCATTGAAGAACTCCCAAATCTGGCTGTGCATACAACTCACCTAGGAAGCTTGTTAAACTTTAAACACAGTCCTTTGTTCCATTTTAAGCTCTCTGGAGTTGGGGCCTGGAAGGCACATTTTAAACAGATATCTCAGGTGATTCTCCTGTACCCAGCCCAGTACTGCGCAAGGCTTAGGGACTGGTGGATTAGATGACCTGTGAAGGCTCTTCTAGCTCAGAACTTCTGCCTCTGGGGTTCAAACTTGATCAACAACATCACACACTGCGTTTTTCAAACTGCGGATTAAAATCTACTTAATGGGCTGGGTGTAGTGGCTCATGCCTGTAATTCCAGCACCTTGGGAAGGCCAAAGCAGGCTCACTTGAGCCCAGTTAGAGGTTACAGCGAGCTGTGAACACACCACTGCACTCCAGCCTGGGTGACAGAGCAAGTCCCTGTCTCAAAAAACAATCTCCTTAATGGTTGATATGATTTGGCTCTGTGCCCCACCCAAATCTCATCTCAAATTGTCATCCCTATGTGTAGAGGGAGGGACCTGGTGGGAGGTGACTGGATCATGGGGGCTGTTTCCTCCCTGCTGTTCTCGTAGAGTTCCTACGAGATCTGATGGTTTAAAAGTTCACCCTTCGTGCTCTCTCTCTCCTGCCACCCTGTAAGACATGTCTTGCTTCCCCTTCCACCATAATTTTAAGTTTTCTGATGCCTCCCCAGCCATGTGGAACTATGAGTCCATTAAAATCTCTTTTCTTAATTACCCAGTCTCAGGTAGTTCTTTATAGCAGTGTGAAAACAGACTAATACAATAGGTTAGAATCAGCATTCGGGGCCGGGCACTGTAGCTTACACCTGTAATTCCAGCACTTTGGGAGGCCAAGGCGGGCAGATCACTTGAGACCAGGAGTTCAAGACCAGACTGGCCAACATGTTGAAAACCTGTCTCTACTAAAATTACAAAAATTAGCCAGGTGTGATGGTGCACACCTGTAGTCCCAGCTACTTAGGAGGCTGAGGCAGGAGAATCGCTTGAACCTG
>NW_012101865.1:457987-459632 GCF_000951045.1 Mandrillus leucophaeus | reverse complement strand
TTTTTTTTTTTCCTTTAGAGAGGGTCTTACTCTGTACCCAAGGTGGAGTGTAGTGATGTGATCATGACTCACTGCAGCCTCAAATTCCTGGGCTCAAGTGATCCTCGCCCCTCAGCCTCTTGAGTAGCTGGGACTACAGGTGCCAGGACCCAATTCATCCAGTCTTTTCCTATACTTGGGGAGGAGGGGATTGGAATGCCCTCAGGTGGTACAATTTTTTTTTTTTTGGTGGTGGTAAGAAATGATTTGAAAAAGCATAGTTAATGTCACTATACTGCTATAGTGAGGAGAAATCTTAAATAATGTCAAAGAGGAGCACTGGGTTTTTTCCACCTGAAAAGCAGGCAGAAGAAGCACAAGTATTAATACTTATTTTTGCTCACCTAGCAGCAGGGACTATATATCTATTTGGTTCAATGCTATGCTTCAGGTAGGCAAGCACTCAAATATTAAATGAATTCCTCGTCTTCTTTTCTTCACCAGCAAAGAATGATGCTCAAGCCACAGAATAAAACCTCTTAAATTTAAGTTTACCACAGAATATCAAGAATATACTCAATTATTCATAATATTTACAATAAACAGCTCCTACTATATATGCTGAGTGATTTACATATACTATCTTTAATTCCGGCAAGTAACCCTGTAAGGTAAGTGTTAAACCTATTTTATACAAGATCTGAGGCCCAGAGAGGCTGGCTGACTTGCCCACCCTCTCACTCAGGTAGTCAGCGGCAGTGCTGCTCTGTCCAATCTGAGCAACAAGCTGGTCTCAAGGGACAGACACTAGCAATATAGAGTAAGACGTGGCCCTGTGACTGAGATTACAGAATGTCCACTACAAAGAACATACACCTTCCATTTTAAGAAATGTTTTTCCTTTAATTATAATTCAGGAGCTACTTGGATGTTTGTCCCTATTTAGGATTTACTCAATTGTTGACAAGTAAAGCCCAACTCCATTTTCATGATTCCCAGCCTTCCTCGGGGATTTGGGGAAAAGGGGCTAGAAGGCTAATCAGTGAAAGTACACCCTCCTCTGGAGTTTGCCTGGGTGACCACCCTGAGAGTAACAACAATTGCACAACTATTTCCTAATGTCAGGGCTGGAAGGGGACACCAGTGGCAGTTAGTAGGCTCTTCACAGAAAACAAGCCTATACTATCTGACAGGGACCATTCTGGGCACTTTATCCCATATTCCTGCAAGGCATTTGAGATGCTTAAATTTTAAATTTTTTATTTTAATTAATTTAGAGACAGGGTCTTGCTTGGTTGCCCAGTGATACGATCATGGCTCACTGCAGCCTCAAACTCCTGAGCTCAAGGGATCCTCCTGCTTCAGCCTTAAACTCAAATAATGAGGACTACAGGTGCATGCCACACCTGGCTAATTTATTTTTGTAGAGTCAGGGTCTTACTGGCTGGTCTCAAATTCCTTGGACTCAATCCATCCTCCTGCCTCTGCCTCCCAAAGTGCTGGGACTATAGGTGTGAGCCACTACACCCTATTTTATTTTTTCGAGACAGGGTCTCCCTCTGTTGCCCAGGCAGGAGTGCAGTGGTATGATTCAGTTCACTGCAACCTTCACCTCTCCAGCTCAAGCAATCCTCTCACCTCAGCCTCCTGAGTAGCTGGGACTACA
>NW_012101865.1:454325-457327 GCF_000951045.1 Mandrillus leucophaeus | reverse complement strand
TTAAATTCCAAACTCTGTGCTCTTAACCACTATGATATGCCATGTAATGTTTGAACAGAACCAATCTTTAAAGCAAAAAATAAAGCACTGTATTCCAAAGGCAGACATCAGAGCATTTCAAAGCGTTGAGTCATGTTATCAAAGCAAAGGGTAACTGAGAGGGTCTAGAATTTCACTTGTGCCTATTGTTGAATGCCTTTGCCTTTCAAGCTCCTTTTAGATTCCAGGTAACTACTTACATACTTATTGCATACAAAATTGCATCAATCTTAGGCCGAGCCAGGTGGACCATGAGGTCAGGAGTTCGAGACCAGCCTGGCCAACACAGTGAAACCCCATCCCTACTACAAATATAAAAATTAGCTGGGCGCAGTGGCGGGCGCCTGTTATCTCAGCTATTCGGGAGGCTGAGGTTGCAGTGAGCCGAGAATGCGCCACTGCACTCCAGCCTGGGTGACAGAAGGACTCCGTCACACACACACACATACACACACACACACACACAAAGTATCAATCTTGACAAAAGATAATTACAAAACATCCTAAACTTGTTACACAAAGGTCAACTGGTATAATCACAGGTCATCAGTTTGGTTCACTGACTTGTGAAAACAAACCATCTGTACTTGTTTCCTAAGCTTTCCTGCATTTGCCACCTTAAGCAGAGTCAAGTTCAGTTCTCCTGGCGCCCTCCAGGTGCCTTAGGCTGGATTCCCCTCCGACAACCACACAGTGTTTTCCATAACAAGCAGCTCTGACTAGTTCTGTATCCCCAGGCACTAGCTTGGTCCCCAGTGGCTGGCAGTTTAAATTACCTGTGTGGGTGGTTTCTGGGCTAGAGACCTACAAGGCTTGGGCCTTAACCCTTTAGGACTCAGTTGCCTTTGGCAGACTACTCATTCTGGTCTTCACCCACCAGTTGGCTGGAGCACCTCAGCATTTGCATTGAGTTTAGCAGGTTAGGACTAGCCAGTGTTAAACTGCAAGAAAAGAAAGCTTAAGCACACAATTTAGAAGATAAAGGGTTATACGCAAAATCCAACACGCTCCACTTTAGATGGCCAGACTAACTTGCTAAGTTTCTTGCTTATGGTCATAATGCTAGTAGGAAAAGCAGAACCAAAATCATAACATGGATAACTAGCCTGGGCAACACAGTGAGACCCCTTCTCTACCAAAAAAAAAAAAAAAAGTTGGGCATGCTGGCATGCAACTGTAGTCCCAGTTACTCGGGAGATAGAGGTACAAGAATCACTTGAGCCCAGGTTGAAGCTGGAGTGAGTCGTGATGGTACCACTGCATTCCAGCATATGACAATGCAAGACCCTGTCTCAAACACAAATGAAGATGGGTAACCTTTTTCCTGTTTAGTGTTCTTTCCACAATACCATACCATTGAACAACAGCTCAAGATACCTTGCAAGGACCTTAAAGGTACTCACTGGACTGAGGGCCAAGACAGCAGGATAAAAGAGCCTCTATTGGACAGTTTAATGAAACTGACATTCCTGACATTTAGTGCCAACTACATAATTATGTCCTATACATTTCCAGAATGAAATATTGTATAGCCACTGCAATGTACTGAGAACACAACTGTTAAAGGGAAAAAGAAAGAACACCTCCCAACTATTGTTTAAAAGACAAAAAAGCCTTAGCTGTGTTTACTATTTGGTGTTTCTAATAGTGAAAATACTGTCCCCCAAGTATTGTAATTATTGAGTATAATTTTTGATCAATTTTTTTTTCCTGAGACAGGGTCCACTCCCAGACTTTCATGGGTGGCAGCTAAAGAAACGAGAAAAATAACCGCACAGTAAGAACTTCGTAAGAACTGAATGTATTAAGAACCTCCTTGGGTATCATGCCTTTCCTGCTTTTTTTGGCCACTACCTCTACACTTTAGTGTGCGTACAAATCACCTGCAGATCTCGTTAAGGTTCTAATTCAGTAGGTCTGAGATAGTGCCCAAGAGTTTTAACAAACTGCCAGGCAATCCTATCTACCCACTTGGTACAAGCTCAACCACAAATGACAGTGCTTTAGATACCAGTAGGACATTTGTTTCCAAGTCAAGCTTCTAGCCAGAATAGGGGCAAGCTGTCTAGCTACTGGGTAGGAGTCTATGTCTAGTGGTTCCAGTCCTCCAGATGTTTCATGACCTACCTAAAATCTCAATGCTAGTTAGAGCCAGGACTAAAACCTAGTTAGCTCTTTGAACTCCCAACAGTGCTTTATCCACTGGGTCAGGAACACAGCAGTTTTTTTAATGGGAAGTTAAGTCAACTGAGTACACAAACAATACACAAGGACCAAATGAAGGCTCAACAGGTTTATATTATTAAAATTGAGAGACTTTCTACATTTTGTATTTCTGAAATGCTTTATTTAGGTAAAACTAGTATTTGTTCTCCGTACCCAGAACTAATTACCTATCCATTCACCAAGTCTGTTCTTAAACATGTTTATTGAGTATTATTTAATTCAGAAGTTAGTAAAAACAAGTATGGTTCCCCCCTATAAAAATCAAGCTGAATTTTAAGAATGAGACTCCTTCACCCCATTTGAGGTGGGGGCCCTGGCCCTGTAGTAAAAGACTGAGATATGAATGCACATTTTATATTTTAAATGAAATTAAAAAGTATATGGCAACATGTTCCATGATTCTCCCCTTTCACCAACTAGAACTCATCTTACTGGGTAAGGTAACTTTATTTTCATTTTAAAAATGAGACACACCAAATAATCTACTTCCAGGTTTCAAAATACCTACAAAAGCAGCAAATTTGAGAACTTCTGAACAGCAATGAATGGGTGGCCCAAGGACAACTGAACTCTAATTAGTCAGAAATTAGTAAATTATTTAACTGAATTAACATGTGCTCCAAAAAATTTAAACCCGAAATTGAAAATGATGAACCAATGGCCAAGTATTGTGTCAGAAAAATGATGGCGTTTGCCAGGTGCAGTGGCTCACACCTGTAATCCCAACACTTTGGGAA
>NW_012101865.1:442696-453630 GCF_000951045.1 Mandrillus leucophaeus | reverse complement strand
AAAAAAAAAAAAGACAATCACCACAGAGAAAGTATTTCCATTTTTGCACCAAAGGGAAGCAAGCTAACAGAATTTACATTTCTCATATACCCAAACACAAAAACTAAACCCCTTTTGAGCACTCCGTGCCTGGTGCTAGTCTGAGCATTTCGTATTAAATCATTTAATCCTCTGACAGATATTACTATTATTGCCTCCTGATACAGTTAAGGAGACTGGGGCAGAGAAACAACTCACCGAGAGGGCTGGAAATGGAAAGACTGCCCTCTTATCTACACACACTGCCTCCCAACAACCTTATATTCTCGTTGTTAAAGAAACCTGAGCCTGAACAGTTAAGTCTAAATTTAATCTCAAACATCACACCAAAGCCTATCATTCCTTCATGATACATCAATGCTGATAAAATTTCTAGTACAGAACAATATCACGGAATAGCAGGGAGCCTCCTGGAACACAGGCGCACTGCACTCTGCTTAATCAAGGCTCTAAATTCAAACCCCAACATCAACCAAACCCTCCCCTCCTAAATGGGGCTACTGCACCACAGCGCATCAACCAAGGTGTGGCAAGCACAGGCAATGGATGCTATGAAGCTTGGACTTGGATCTGCCAGGAAATACTAGCATCCAATCAGAGGATGACAGGGTTGTTACCAGCTATTCCCATCGAAGCTTTAAGTGGCTTGAGGTCCAAGGACTTGAATATGGCCAGGATCCTTTCACAGAACACACAACAGAATTGTACATTTCACTGAAAACTTTTTATTGGTCTTTTGGATAGAAACGGGAATTTATTTGCCAGGAAGGATGATCCCATCATACTGAAAGAGAAGAGATTTGATTTTTCAGAACAGGAGGCAACAGCAGAGATTGCAGCAATGGCTAACTTTTGAGAATTCAAATCTGACTGATACATGAACTTGGGCTCTGAATCCCATCCTTTTCTGGACTAAGTAGGAAGCTGGCTGGTTTTTACACTGTGCTGAACTGCACTATCATCTGAGAAAGGGGGCTCCTGTTAAAGCCATATTCCTCCCCTTCCAGCTACCCCCATTCATGGTGGTGGGGAGGCCTAGTTCTGGATATTCTTTTAAACCATCATCCCTGGAAGCCCCTGATTTATCAAGGTGCCCAATATTCTAATTTTAAAGAAGGTACCCAGCAAATAGTCCTATATTTTGCATCCCCAAATCCCAACTCCATTCACCAACACCACATTCCACCACTTCACTTGAGATAAATCAGCTTTACCTTCTGCTGGAACCAGCGCATGGCCTCCTCTTTGCTGATTCTGTGTTTGGCCCCAATGCAGCCTGTCCTGCGCTTCTTGTCTGCGATGCTGAAACCTGGCCTACCCAGCACCTGTCCCAGGAATAACCAACAGTCACCTAGCCAGCTCAGAGTCAAGAGCAGATGGACAAGACTCAACATTACAGACAGATCTTCAAGAGTCACTTGGCAGCCCAGTGGATTCTGGAGCAAGACCCCTGATCTCAGTGTCTGACAAAGCTGCCACCAGCATCTCACACAACACACAGCCATACTATAGGTTTGCTATGGAGGCTGGAACTTTCAGCACCTCCCCCCAACCCCAGCCTATCTTCCAGTGGTGCTGAGGATCCTCCATTCCTGCTCCCCAATCTCCAAAACATTTTTTTTTTAAAATAACATTTAAAAATCTATAGCCACACCAGCAGTGTAGAAAACATAAAACTCTGAGAAGCACAAATATATATCTATATTTTCTTCCTTCTGCTTCAGCTCAAAAGTGCTTCCCAAAGGTGTGCTGTTCCTCCAACATCCTGTTAATATCCAATTCTTATTACTTGTCTGTCTAATGAGGGTGTCACCATCTTTCAGGTTTCACGCTAGTCAGGACTTCTGATTTAGGCTATTCAGTTTTTATTGTTGGACCAAAACATGGCAGTAACACAAAAGGTCACTTCTATGTTAAAACCCCCTTCCTGATCAAACCACTGCATCACCCAAAGCTGTTTCTATAGGAAGAATCAGGGGAAGAAGAGCCTCAGTGCAGCCAACCCACAGACCAAATGTGGCACCAATACTGCCTCTCTCCAAAGTTTCAAATCACTGGCTGGAGGGAACAGTTTCCTTCATCCACCTTTAAGCCATGTGGGTGCTTTACAGATCCTCGACTGCAAGCTCTCCAACAGCAGGGATCTTGTCCATCTTGTTCAGTGCTGCACCCCTACACTTGCCACAAATGAGGCACATATTCCCAACGGGGAGGAGAACACAAAGGCAGACAATATTCAAAGCTGCAACTCAACATGTGAACACCAACATACCACATACGAAATAAAATAAAGATCCCCCTCTCCTCACAGACCAGGAGCGGGAAAAGATGAAATATTCATACCACATAGAAGTCCAGGCCGTAGATACCAATGCTTGGGTCATACTTGATGCCCAGATCGATGTGTTCCTGGATCCCAAAACCAAAGTTTCCAGTATCTGAGAAGTTGTTTTTTCTTAACTCATACTCCCGCACCTGTGGAGAAAAATGCAGCAATAACATTCCTCGTCATCAACTCCCTCCCACCCCCAAATAACTATTAATAGCTCAGTCTGCAACATGCACCCCAGAGCAAAAACAGAAGTCAATAGGCCGGGCACGGTGGCTCAAGCCTGTAATCCCAGCACTTTGGGAGGCCGAGACGGGCGGATCACGAGGTCAGGAGATCGAGACCATCCTGGCTAACACGGTGAAACCCCGTCTCTACTAAAAAATACAAAAAACTAGCCGGGCGAGGTGACGGGTGCCTATAGTCCCAGCAGCGCGGGAGGCTGAGGCAGGAGAATGGCGTAAACCCGGGAGGCGGAGTTTCCAGTGAGCTGAGATCCGGCCACTGCACTCCAGCCTGGGTGACAGAGCGAGACTCCGTCTCAAAAAAAAAAAAAAAAACAAAAAAACAAAACAGAAGTCAATAAAACTTGGCTAGGAACACAATCTGACTTCCTCACTACACCCCAACTACCCAAAATGACCTCTCCCAGCTTCCAAAGAGCAGAGAAAAACCCAGAGAAAGCAGAGGAATGAAATGACTCCCAAGCATCCTTTTTTTTTGGACAAGAGTTTCACTCTGTGGCCTAGGCTGGAGTGCAGTGGCACAATCTCAGCTCACTGCAACCTCTACCTCCCGGGTTCAAGCAATTTTCATGCCTCAGCCTCCCGAGTAGCTGGGACTATAGGCGCCCGCGACCAAGTCTGGCTAATTTTTGTATTTTTACAGAGATGGTGTTTCACCATATTGGCCAGGATGGTCTCGAACTCCTGGCCACAAATAATCTATCCTCCTTGGCCTCCCAAAGTGTTGGGATTACAGGCGTTGAGCCACTGTGCCCGGCCTCAAGCATCTCTTAAACCACCAAGAATAGTTTAACCCTGCTGATTGTAAAAAAGCCTTTTAGAAACTTAAATAATAAATGTCAAGGCACCAAAGAACAGAACATTAAATGTAACTTATCTACTTGTGTTATTAAGGGGGTGTTCATTAATATCACTCCATTAGGGGATTAGCCTCACCTTTAGACCCTTCTCCAAGATTTCTTCTGCCTTGGCCCCTCGAACTGTGCAGTGGACAGCAATCTTTTCATTTCTCCGGATGCCAAAGGACCTGACAGTGTATCTAGCTGCAGGAAGGGGGTAACAAGGAGTCAGATGCCATCACACCCCTACTACACTCACCTCCTTCCCAGAACACCATCTCCATGACTTAAAGAGGCATTAAGTATTCATCCACACTCTAAGTTGTGGTGTTCTAATTAGTGTCGCCTACATCTATTAATAAGATTTCATCCACAGCAGATTTTCCCATTTCCAGACATCCAGCCATCCTTTAGCAGTTAAGAACAGTCATAATGCCAAAGTTCCAAGAAGGGCAAGTTCACAACCAGAATAAGCCAAAGAAGTCACTAGTAAGATTATCATGGTCCAAAGAAAATAAAGCATTATTGACAATAATCTAGTACTTGCTAAAACCTTATTATTATACTGTTGTCCACATTTTATACGTGAGGTTTTGAGAGGTTTATTAACTTGCACAACTGGTAATAAAAAGCAGGAGTGGAATCCAAAGACTTGCCACATTTCACCATCCTAAAGCAACGGCACATATACAACTCATTTTATCTTCCACAATTATCAAGTATTACACCCTCTTTATGCAAATAAAAAAGCAGAGGTCCAGAGAGCCCAGAGTCAGACCAGCAAGTGGTGAAGCCATCACTCAAACCCAGGCAATCTGTATACAACTTTTGAGATAGGGTCAACCAGGCTGTGGTGCAGTAGCACTATCATAGCCACTGAGGCCTCTCATGCTCCCGTACAGCCCTGTTCTTAAGGCAGCCTATATAACCCTAACTGCTAATCAGATCTAATGATCTTGACTTCGTTCCTGATATTTCCACTCTATCTCATATCCTAGTTACTTGGGAAAATCTCTACTTGGGCTAGCCTTAGCTTAAGATCTGCTCATATAAAATCCAGTGTTCCAATCCCACATGCAATCTCGAAAACAAAGACACTTTTTGGTCGGCTCATGAATTTAACGCTTTAAGTGATGCCGACTGTCACTTTCTAAACAGACTCGACAGCAGGTAAATTAAACAAACAGGCGACCCAAGTGGGTAGCCCTGTCATTTGTCACTACTCACCTTTGGAAAACACAGGGGTCTGCCCTGTGAGCTGCTCCAAAACCTTGGCAGCTCGGGTCAGTCTGTCTCCACTCTCCCCAACACAGATGTTGAGACAGAGCTTGCGGATGCGAAGTTCCCGCATGGGGTTCTCCTTTTCACCTTGATCCTGCTGCAATGGGGAAGAGCAGCAGTCAATACACTCACAGCTGAGAGCCCTGAGTTTGTAATACTTTCTATCTGCACAGCATTTTTATTTCTGCTCATCCCAAATCGTAACGAAGAAGGTATCACCGTGTGTGGGAGGCATCAAGGAACGAAGTCAGCTCGGGACCTATTCTTCCTCCACGAACGGAACAGGTGAAGAGAAAACTCAGGACAGGTATTGAGTGTTAAAGGTTACGGACACTGAGATCAAACCCTAAGAGGCTCAGGATAACAAAGAGCGCCCCCACTGTAAGGGAAACTAAGGAGAGTAAGCGACGGAATAGAACTTAACTGCTGAGTTAACAGGAAACACGTGGTTATGCGACGTTCAGCATCCCACTCGGAAGCTGTCTAAAGGCTGGCACCTTCCCTAAGCCGAGCACCCGGCTAAGGTTTCCTAGCACTCAGCAAGTCTCAAGTCCCCGGAACCAGGAAAAGGCGCGGACCCTTGCCTCAGAACCCTCCATTCACCCCATCTGCCCTAGCTGCAGCCTCCTGACAGTGCTTCTGAGCTCTCCCGGCAACTGCCCGGAGCCGCTCCTAAAATGATGGCAGGGAAAGTGACAGAATTCAACCCTGCGTCCTTGGCTCGAACGGCTCTGCCAGTTTTGGGCCGGCAAGCATTGAGGGGTCCATACTCCTCGGGCTGCAGGCGAGGTAGCCCCCGCAAGCTCGGCCTGCCATGGATGGCGACTGATAAAGAAAAGCAAATCCAGATCCCAGCTACTCACCGCCATGATGGAGTGCAGGAAAAGAAAACGGAGCTTCCGGCCCAGGGCCTTATGGGTCAGGAGGCGGGCTTTTTTCCCAGGCTAACCACAGAGATCAAGAAGAGGAAGAGAGGCGCATTTGGCTGCGCAGTGCAGCGTCGGCTTCCCCCTTGTGGGTAGAGCTAGCAACTGCAAGCAACGCTGGCTGAAGACCGGGATTTGGGTTTTCCAAAAATAGTTTTTGAAAGCTCCTAGAATCAGCACGACCTTGAGTTTCCGGACCTTGAAGACGTTCTCTCCTCCCAGTGTCAGGTGCTGGTGGTGCTTGTGTGATGAGACCGCCAAAACTACATTAAATCAATCATGCAAATTATGACGCAAATTTATTCTGTAGCTGGGATTATAGGCGCGCACCACCATATCTGTCTAATTTTTTTGTACTTTTAGTAGAGATGGGGTTTCACCATGTTGGTCGGGCTGGTCTCGAACTCCTGACCTCAAATGATCCACCTGCCTTGGCCTCCTAAAGTGCTGGGATTACAGGAGTGAGCCACCACACCGGGCACAAATAGAATTTATACAAACGGAATGGTGTGGTAGCTCAAGAGTCCCGAGCTTGAAGACAGGCAGATGTGGTCCTGTCTCGATCAGTTAGTAGCTATGTGACCTTGGGCAAGTTACTACAGGGTGAGTATTCCTAACCTGAAAAGCCTGGGACCAGATGGTTTTTGGATTTGGGATTTTTCCAGATTTTGGAATATTTGCATAAACATAATGAGATATCTTGGAGATGGGACCCAAGTCTGAACATGAAATTAACTTATGTTCCATATACACCTTATACGCATAGTGTGAAGGTAATTTTATACAATATTTTAAGTAAGTTTGTTCATGAAACAAAGTTTGTATACATTGAACCATCAGAAACCAAAGGTGTCACTATCTCAGCCACCCTTGTGGACAGTCTCTGGTTGGTTGGCCTAACCATTGTTCCAGACTATAAATGTATATGCTACTGATAAGCAATACTTTCTTATGCTTATTCACATATGAGTACTTCACAGCAAAATATATGCTATGCCATTAATACCGTGAAAAAGTAATGTGTTCAGGGCAACTAAGCAGCAGAGGAGCATCACCGGAAAACCTGGATCAGCTGTGAAGCAACAGCGACCACCGGCCCCCGCCCCACCCGCCACCAGGCCAGCCGCTGTGGCTCACACCTGTAATCCCAGCGCTTTGGGAAGCCGGGGCGGGTGGATCACTTAAGGTCAGGAGTTCGAGACTAGCCTGGCCAACAGGGTGAAATCCCGTTTCTACTGAAAATACAAAAATTAACCGGGCCTGGTGGTGCATGCCTGTAATCCCAGCTACGGGAGGCTGAGGCAGGAGAATCGCTTGAACCTGGGAGAGGAAGCTTGCAGTGAGCCAAGATCACCCCACTGCACTCCAGCCTGGGTGACAGAGCGATACCCTGTCTTAAAACAAATAAACAAAAAACAGCTACCACAAATGGCAGGCTTTCAGTCTCCACCTATGGTGCAGTGTTTTGATTAAAAGATTACTGGACACTGTAATTTTTTTTAAGGTGAGAAGAAGCATCAGAAGCAGTTATGGGAGCAGGAAGTGGGTCCCCTAGGCAAAAGGAGGCGTTCTCCTGGATGGCTTTTTAAAATGTTTCCTCCAGAGTCATCTGCGTTTCTTTTCTTTCTTTTTTATTTTATTTTTTATTTTTTGAGGCACGGTCTTGTTCTGTTGTCCAGGCTGGAGTGCAGTGGTGTGATCTTGGCTCATGGCAGCCATGACCTCCTGGGCTCACATGATCCTCCCACCTCAGCCTCCCACGTAGCTGGAACCACAGGTGCACACCAACATGCCCGGCTAATTTTTAAAATTTTTTGAAGAGATGGGGTCTTGCCGTGTTGCCTGGCCCACAAATCTTTAAAGATGTAACATCATGTTTCGTCTTAAATTTCTGCAACCAGCCAGGTGCAGTGGCTCATACCTGTAATCCCAACAGTTTGGGAGGCCAATATGGGAGGGTGCTTGAGCCTAGGAGTTTACGACCAGCCTGGGCAACATGGCAAGACCCTGTCTCTACAAAAAACTTATTAGCCTGGCATAATGGTGTATGTGTGTGTGTTCCCAGCTACTTGGGAGGCTGAGGTGGGAGGATCGCTTGAGCCTAGGAGGCTGAGTCTGCAGTCAACCATATTTATGTCACTGCACTCCAGCCTGGGTGACAGAGTGAGACCCTGTCCTCACACCCCCAAAAATTCTGCCACCAGCCTGTTGAATATTCAGTTTCCTTAAATTTTCTGTTCATTGTGATAGATCTTGCTTGTTTCACCTTCAGTATACCATTAAGTGGCACATGCTGGATGGATCCCTCAGTACAATGCTGATGGATCTACTCTTTCTTTTTTCTTTTTTTTGAAATGGAGTCTTGTTCTGTTGCCTAGGCTGGAGTGCAGTGGCATGATCTCAAGTCACTGCAACCTCCACCTCCCAGGTTCAAGAAATTCTCCTGCCTCAGCCTCCTGAGTAGCTGGGATTACAGGCACCTGCTACCATGCCCGGCTAATTTTTGTAGTTTTAGTAGAGACGGGGTTTCACCACATTGGCCAGGCTGATCTTGAACACCTGACCTCAAGTGAGCCACCTACCTCAGCCTCCCAAAGTGCTGGGACTATAGGTGTGAGCCATCGTGCTCAGCCAGATGGATCTGCTCTTTCAATACACAATCAAGATCTTCATTTTTTTGCTTTCTGCATTGTTTTTCTCTTTCTCATTAACTTCTGCTCATCATTTTCAGCATATAGAATTTCACCAGTTTATCCTTCTGTTTCTTTTCTTTTCTTTTTTTTTTTTTTTTTTGAGAAAAAGTCTCACTCTTGTTGCCCAGGCTGGAGTGCAGTGGTGCAATCTTGGCTCACTGCAACCTCTGCCTCCCAGGTTCAAGCAATTCTCTTGCCTCAGCCTCCTTAGTAGCTGGGATTACAGTCGCCTGCCACCACACCCGGCTAATTTTTTTGTACTTTTTTTTTTTTTTTTGAGACAGAGTCTCCCTCTATTGCCCAGGCTGGAGTGCAGTGGCACAATCTCGGCTCACTGCAACCTCTGCCTCCTGGGTTCAAGAGATTCTCCTGCCTCAGCCTCCCAAGTAGCTGGGACTATAGGCGTGCGCCACCACGCCAGGGCTAGTTTTTTTGCACTTTTAGTAGAGATAGGGTTTCACCATGTTGGCCAGGCTGGTCTCGAACTCCTGATCTCAGGTGATCCACCCACCTCTGCCTCCCAAAGTGCTGGGATTACAGGCGTGAGCCTCTGCGCCCAGCCATCCTTCTGTTTCTTTAGGTCATCTATGTTGTTTATGCCAACACCATACTCTTCTGTAGGATATTTCACACCTACATTTCTGTCCTGTTTTTCCAGCAACTTGACTTTCTGTGTTGTAAACATAACTGCTTCCTCTTTTTCTTTTTTCTTTTTTTCTGAGATGGAGTCTTGCTCTGTTGCCCAGGCTGGAGTGCAGTGGTGCCATATAGGCTCACTGCAACCTCCGTCTCCCAGGTTCAAGTGATTCTCCTGCCTCAGCCTCCCAAGTAGCTGATTACAGGCGCCTGCCACTACACCCAACTAATTTTTGTATTTTTGGTAGAGACAGGGTTTCACCATGTTGGCCAGGCTGGTCTCGAACTCCTGACCTCAAGTGATCCACCCGCCTCGGCCTCCCAAAGTGTTGAGATTGCAGACGTGAGCCACCTTGCCTGTCGTGCTTCCTCTCTTCCTTATCACTGTTACTCATAGGCATATCTGCAGGCCTTTGTTTACACTTTCAACAATATATTTACACCACAGAACAGAAAATAATAATGAAAAAACCACAGTGAGTGATGTGCATAGACCTCTGCCCTATTTAAGGTATGCATGGAACCTGCAGTTGGCATGTCTGGCCTGCACATGTGCCATCATGTTACCTCTTTTTTGTGTGTGTTTTTGAGATGGAATATTTTTCTGTCGCCCAGGCTGAAGTGCAGTGGTGCGATATCGGCTCACTGCCGCCTCCGCCTCCCAGGTTCAAGCGATTCTCTTGCCTCACCCTCCAAAGTAGCTAGGATTACAGGCGCACGCCACCACACACGGCTAATTTTGTATTTTTAGTAGAAACAGGGTTGCACCTTGTTGGCCAGGCTGGTCTCGAACTCCTGACCTCAGGTGATCCATCCGCCTCAGCCTCCCAAAGTGCTGGGATTACAGGCGTGAGCCACCATGCTCAGCCTTGTGTTACCTCTTGTGGACATGCTTTCGTGGGAGAATCTGTGCCGGAGTGGAAAAGAGATATCACAGCTGATGGAGGCTGGGAGCATCTTTTTTTCCTCAGGAATGCTGAATAAACTGTGTGCTGTGTACCTGCATTTTGACTGCCACCTGTCACATGAGGACAAGTGTGAAATTTTCCACTGTGGCTTCATGTCAGTGCTCAAAGTGTTTCAGAGTTTAGAGCATTCCAGATTTGGGGTTTTCAGATTATGGATGCTCAGTCTGTAATTAGAATCCTATCAGCCTCAGTTTTCCTCATCTGTAAAATGGGTACCTGTATCTCATAAGGTTGTTGTAAAAATTAAGATAATTATGTAAAGCACGTGATAAGGCTGAAATAAATTGTGACTCTTGTTATTAATATAAAGCTGGTATATCCAAGCAACACCCTCCTCTAAAAAGTGTTAGACATGGTATTGTAATCAAGAGAAGGTCATCCTGCAGGCATAAAGATGGCTCTGATACACAAGGACTTCAACCCCGGACAGCAAGAGGGCCCCCTGGCTCGCACTGAATCCTCAGCATAGGAGACCAGGACCCACGTTCCAGGCTACAGCTAGCTTTGAGTCAGCCAGTTCCTTTAATAGGAACGAATTGATGGAAAGAGGAGAACACAGCAGGTTTTGGTAGGGAAGGAACCAAGCCTCTTCCTTCTGCTGCCACAATTCCCTTCTCTCATCCCCATAAGCCATAGGCGAGATAGAAGCCCCAGCCTCCCCTGATTTCACCCAGAGGGACCAGAGGGCACTTCTGGGAAACTGGATTAATGGAGAAGGGTGAATGGAAAAGGCCCCTCCTTTGAACCTCCACCCTCAAGTACCCACTGGCCAACTCAGAGCTGGGGTTTTAGCCAGACTCCCAGGAGGGGCTGCTTCGAAACTTGGAATAAAGAAACCACTGAATGGGCCAGGTGCGGTGGCTCATGCCTGTAATCCCAGCATTTTGGGAGGCCGAGGTGGGTGGATCACTTGAGGTCAGGAGTTCGAGACCAGCCTGGCCAACATGGTGAAACCCTATCTCTACTAAAAATACAAAA
>NW_012101865.1:435890-437324 GCF_000951045.1 Mandrillus leucophaeus | reverse complement strand
TTTGAGACAGGGTCTCACTCAGTTGCCCAGGCTGGAGTGCAGAGGCACGATCTCAGCTCACTACAGCCTTGACCTCCTGGGCTCAAGTGATCGTACCACCTCAGCCTCTCAGGTAGCTGGGACCACAGGTATGCACCACCACACCTGGCTAATTTTTTTGTATTTTTTGTAGAGATAGGTCTCGCTGTACTGCCCAGGCTAGTCTCGAACTGCTGAGCTCAAGTGATCCACCCACCTCGGCCTCCCAAAGTGCTGGGATTATAGGTATGCACCATCACGCCAGGTCTAGGAACTTTTAAGACAGTAATGAAGTCAGGCAGTCTAACACCAGTGGCCCATCCTATTTTAGAAGCTAATAGACTAAGCTAGGGCCCAGACCTTCCCCTCAGTTTCCCTTCCATGCATTTTCTTCTTTACAACCTCAGCTGTCTGGCTCTTGCATCTGGACTCCCAGTACCCCACCTGCCTCCTCATTGCTTGAGACAGAGGTCAGTAGAGGCAGAGGCGAAAAGACTTGCTTTGCTTTATCCAATGCCTCAAACTTATCAGCAGAAAGAAAACCATATTAGCAGGGTCAGGATTAAGATAGTTCAGACAGCCAGGCGTGGTGGTTTACGCCTGTAATCCCAGCACTTTGGAAGGCCAAGATGGGCGGATGAGGTCAGGAGTTCAAGACCAGCCTGGCCAACAGGGTGAAACCCCTTCTCTATGAAAAATACTAAAATTACCCAGGCGCGGTGGTGGGAGCCTGTAATCCCAGCTACTGAGGAGGCTGAGGCAGGAGAATTGCTTGAATCTGGGAAGTGGAGGTTGCAGTGAGCTGAGATCTCATCACTGCACTCCCGCCTGGGAGAAGAGCAAGACTCTGTCTCAAAAAAGAAAAGACAGTTCAGGCAAGAGAACAAGTCCAAGGCTTCTCCTTGAGCCACGCTTCCCCAGGTGAGGCTCTACCACTCACTTCCTGGCTGCCTTGCTGGCTGCCCTGGTGACCCTGCTGCCAGTAGCTGCTTTTTTCTCCAATCTTGATGGTCCCAACAGCCACTGTCTGCTTCATGTCACACACAGAGAAGTGACCTAGGACAGAGGACATGGAGAAATAGGGGGAATACTTTTCAGAGCAGGAGCTATGGGACACTTGCAAAGAGGTCAAGTAAGCCAAGAACGTGATAATTTGAGTTATATATATGAGCTCATGTTCATTCTCCCAGCAATTCACAGTACATTTCTTGTACCCAAATTACAGGTGAGAAAAGTGAGGCAGAGAAGTTGGCTGCAATGGTTAAAAACCTAGAAGTTGGCCAGGAGCAGTGGCTCACGCTTGTAATCCCAGCACTGTGGGAGGCTGAGGCGGGTGGGTCACCTGAAGTCAAGGGTTTGAGACCAGCCTAGCCAACACGGTGAAACCCTGCTTCTATTAAAAAAAAAAAAAAAAAA
>NW_012101865.1:431740-433610 GCF_000951045.1 Mandrillus leucophaeus | reverse complement strand
CCCTATCTCTACTAAAAATACAAAAAATTAGCCAGGTGTGGTGGCGGGCACCTGTAGTCCCAGCTACTCGGGAGGCTGAGGCAGGAGAATCGCTTGAACCGGGAGGTAAAAGTTGCAGTGAGCCGAGATTGTGCCATTGCACTCCAACCTGGGCAACAAGAGCAAAACTCTGCCTAAAAAAAAAAAAAGAAGAAGAAGAAAAGAAAAAAAAGAAAAAAGAAAAGAAAAAAAAAGAAAAAAGAAAAGAAAAGAAAAGAAACAACTGCATGTAACACATGGTCCTGGATTTTCTTTTGCTATAAAGCATGTTATTGGGACAATTGGCGAAATCTGAATAAGATCTGTAGATTTCAGAAATGTATCATGTTGATGCCCTCATGCTGATTACTGGATCTTGGTTATGTAAGAAAATGTTCATGTGTTTAAATAAAAGCACATTCAGTATTTGGAGTAGACCCGCATCATATCTGCAGCTTACTCTCAAGTGGCTCAGAATGAAACAAATTTAGAGAGGAAATAATAAAGCCAATGTAGCATGTAGAGAACTTCATCTTGGATTTTGGAATTTGGATTTTAATCTGCCATATTGACTTCTGATTTTTTTTTTTTTTTTTTTAGAAACAGGTCTTGCTGTGTTGTCCAGGTTGGTCTTGAACTCCTGGACATCTTGGCCTCCCAAAGTGCTAGGATTCCAGGCATGAACCACTGTCCCTGACTTCTAATTAACCGCAGTTCCAGGAATGTCTCTATGATTTCTACTTTATCTACTATTAAGAGCTGTAAATCCTGCCCTTTAGGTCAAAACAACCTTGATGTTAGCATTGTAAACACTTTATATAAATCCTCTTCTTAAGCAAATTATAGGCTATGTCACACATAGCGTTTTTGCCTTTCCTAGAGGGTTGACCTCAATTGTCCTACACATTTCTTCTGAAGCACATACACTCTTTCCCTATGGTATACGAGCCCTGGGTCTTGGGGTAATAGTGCAGGGACCCACTGTCTCATGGCTGCCTGAGACATGACTTCTCTTCTAGGTGTCTTACATGTTTCTTTCTGAGAAACTAGATTTGTCATCCTCTTTCTTCAGCCCATCAGCTCCCTTGGCCTTTGGGGGTAGGTTTGGATAGACCTTCTCACTGCAGAACATGGTAATGTTAAGTTTTAGGGACTCTGCTGGACATGGTGGCACACATCTAAAATCCCAGCCATGCAAGAGGCTAAGGCAGGAGGATCTTTTGAGTCCAGGAGTTTGAGACTGCAATGAACTATGATCCAACCACTGCACCCCAACTTGAGTGACGGAGCCAGACCATACCCGCCCCCCCCCTCAATCAACCTATCAATAAAAGATATGGGGAATCTGGGTGAAGGATATATGGGACTTCTTGCAACTTCTATGTAACTTAAAGGGAAACAGGTACCTGGGAAGATATAAAATTGAACTCATTCTCAAAAGCTCAATCCCCACCCCACCTCCACCTTTTCTTCAAACAAACTTCCCAGAATAACTCTTAATTGGCTCTAGTGCCCACACTGTGATAATGAGAGTGGATGATTAATAACTAATTTACTGTCCCCACCAGGCACCAGCTCACTCAACCTTCAACATCCCTGTGGAGGCAGATACTATTGCTTTCTCATTTTACAGATGAGCAGACAAACACATAGAAGTTCAGTAACTTTTTTTTTTTTTTTTTTTTTTGAGATGGAGGATTTTCCCTCTGTCACCCAGGCTGTGGTGGAGTGGCGCGATCTCGGCTCACTGTAACCTCCACCTCCCAGGTTCAAACAATTCTCCTGCCTCAGCCTCCCGAGTAGCTGGGATTACAGGTGCCCGCCACCAAGCCTGGGTAATTTTTGTATTTTT
>NW_012101865.1:426070-427547 GCF_000951045.1 Mandrillus leucophaeus | reverse complement strand
TGCAGTGAGCTGAGATTGCACCATTGCATTCCAACCTGGGTGACAGAGCAAGACTCTGTCTCAAAAATGAAAACAAAAATAAACTAGAAGTCTCACACCAGTCCTTATATTCTTAGCTGCCCAACTCTCCTGCTGCCATCAGCAATGATCACAGGGAAAGCTTTCCTTTTGGTGCACTGTCATCCTACCAAAGGAACGCTCCCAGCCTCCAAGCAACCAGCAATTCCCCCATGCCCATCACAACCCATGCGGTGGTTCTCACAGTCAACTGTCAACCTGGGGTTCGCTTCACCTGAGGTTTTTTGTTTGTTTGTTTTTTGTTTTTTGGGGACGGAGTTTCACTCTTGTTGCTCAGGCTGGAGTGCAATGGCGCGATCTCAGCTCACTGCAACCTCCACCTCCTGGGTTCAAGCGATTGATTCTCCTGTCTCAGCCTCCCCAGTAGCTGGGATTACAGGCGCCTGCCACCACGCCTGGCTAATTTTTGTATTTTTAGTAGAGACAGGGTTTCGTCATGTTAGCCAGGCTGGTCTTGAACTCCTGACTTCAGGTGATCCACCCACCTTAGCCTCCCAAAGTGCTGGGATTACAGGCGTGAGCCACTGCGCCCAGCTCCTGAGGGTTCTTGAAGGCATCCCTGACTTCATGTTGCAGAAGAAAAGGCTTCGGTTCCTGGCTTTGTGTCTGATAATATTTTTGGTATGGGTAGGAAGACCTAACCCAACATTGCAAGATTTATGTTGGCAGCCTCTTTAGCCCAGCTCTAAAAGGGTGAATGTAGATTCACCCTTTTCTTCATTAACTGGGAGACCTGAAGGGCTTGTTCTTCTTGCTCAGGCACAAATGTCTAACATGTAGCACAGAACCTGGCACAGAAGCACTAGCATGAAAGAGCCTACTCCCTAGATATTTGAGTTCAGAATGTAGTTCAAGCCCAGCCATGCAAAGGATACCTGGGGAGTCTAAGAAACAGACTCCTAGGCTGCAGCCTTAACCAGGTAACTCTATCAGGGTGTGAGCTTCTGGGTTTAAAAGGCTTCATCAGTGGTTATGATAATCCAGCAGGTTCGAAAGCCACCGTCCTAGACAGCAGGAAGGGAAAAACATCCTTACCCATCTCTGCTCTACTCACCTTTTCTGGAACAGTGTTTCTCAAACACTGATGTGAAGCCCGTTTACCTGGGGGATCTTGTTAAAATGCAGATTTGAATTCAGCAGGTCTAGATGGAGAGTGAGATTCTTTTTTTTTTTTTGAGACGGAGACTCGCTCTGTCGCCCGGGCTGGAGTGCAGTAACCGGATCTCAGCTCACTGCAAGCTCCGCCTCCCGGGTTTACGCTGCCTCAGCCTCTGGAGCAGCTGGGACTACAGGCGCCCACCTATTTTTTTGTATTTTTTTAGTAGAGACGGGGTTTCACCGTGTTAGCCAGGATGGTCTCGATCTCCTGACCTCGTGATCCGCCCGTCTCGGCCTCCCA
>NW_012101865.1:421168-425510 GCF_000951045.1 Mandrillus leucophaeus | reverse complement strand
TTTCATTCACCAGTGACTAGAACAGTGCCTGGCACATGGTAGGTGCTCAATCATACTTGCTCAAAAACAAAATAAATGAATGCATAGATGAACATGACATGGTCTATAGTCTATTACCATATCATAACTGCTAGTTCAAGAAGTCTGACCTACGCTCTAGTAGAACCAGGAGGGAAGAGAGATGCTTCCTGCCCAGGGGCTCAGGGCAGCCTTCAGAAAGAGTGACCGATGGTTTGGGCCTTGGAGGATGAGATGCACTAGGTGGGGATATTAGGAGAGGTCATTCCTGGCAGAGGGAAGCATGTTAGTAACGACCTGGAGGTGCGGAGAAAAGATGAGTCTCCTGAGGCCTCCCTGCAACTTAGTAGGTGGAATCAAGATTCAAACCCAGAAAACTCAACTCCAAAGCCCATGCTTGTAACCACTAACTACCTAGACTGCTTCCCATGCAGCAGATAGTGAGCGCTGACCCTGGGGCATTTCGGAGGAAGAACTGACAGAAGTGGGTGACAGAATGGATGACAGAGGGGAAGAAATTGAGAATGACTTCAGGTCACCAGTAAGTCACTCAATGAACAAGTAGTGAGCATCCGCTCTGTGTCATGCCCTGGCTAGGAGTTAAAGTCAGCGTTGAGTGAGACCCACCCCTGCCTACCAGAACTCACCGTGTGATGGGGGAGGTCGGCACACGTGCACATGACCAGGCCCGAGGGAAGGAGGGAGGCAGAGGTGAGAGGTTGTCTCCTGGCACAAATAATTACATGGTATTTATTCTGTCTCCTTCTCCGCCAGGTACACAGCCTTCTTATTTGGCATCCGAGACACCACAGCAACAGATGGGGCATCTTGTCTTGCATGGCTGTGGGAGATCTGACTGGCCAAGGCAAGGACCCTGTTGAGGGGGTAGGGATGCCAGCTTTGCCCACAGCACTATGGATTCTGTCCCCACTCCCTGAGAGTCACTTAAATCCGTTTGTTGGGTCAGACAGCCAGCAGCATTTCCTCTCCCTCTTCTTTTTTTTGAGACGGAGTCTTGCTCTGTCGCCCACGCTGGAGTGCAGTGGCACGATCTCGGCTCACTGCAAGCTCTGCCTCCCAGGTTCATGCCAGGGTTCAGGCCAGGTGCGATTGGGCCTTACTGAGGGGCAGGTTGTCTCAGAAGCTTTCCACACACATGAGCTTGCCCAGGATCATCTGGGCGATGGCCAAGTTCCCAGACTTCAAAGCTCTGGGGTTATCTTCCACTTTCTTGCCCAAGTGCTGGTTTGCAAACTTGCAGCTCTGCAAACTTGCAGGCAATGTGGGCTATGTGGCAGTACAAAACTGGTGAGTAGCCAGCTGTGATGCAGCCAAAGTAGTTGAGAATGATCACCTGGAGGCCAGGGTGGGATGGGGAGGGGAGAAAGGGGGGCATCAGCTAAGCCCCATCCAAAGGAGGTGACCCTCACCAACTAAGAGGTCAGGCGCCTTGGGCACATTTTATTTATTAATTTTTTGAGATGGAGTCTCACTCTGTTGCCGAAGCTGGAGTGCAGTGGCAGGATCTCTGCTCAGTGCAACCTCCGCCTCCCAGGTTCAAGCGATCCTCCTGCCTCAGCCACCCTAGTAGCTGGGATTACAGGCACATGCCACCATGCCCAGCTAATTTTTGTATTTTTAGTAAAGACGGGGTTTCGCCATGTCTGGCCTGGCCAACATGTGCCCAGCCCCAGAATCTGTATTTTTGAAACACTTTCCCAGGTGATTGTAAACCACCTGGTTTAAGAAATACTGCTTTTCGGCCAGGCATGGTGGCTCATGCCTGTAATCCCAGCACTTTGGGAGGCCGAGGCGAGTGGATCACTTGAGGTCAGGAGTTCAAGACCAGCTTGGCCAGCATGGTGAAACCCCATCTCTACTAACAATACAAAAATTAGCTGAGCGTGGTGGCAGGTGCCTGTAGTCCCAGCTACTCGGGAGGCTGAGGCAGGAGAATCACTTGAACCTGGGAGGCAGAGGTTGCAGTGTGCCAAGATCACTCCACTGCACTCCAGCCTGGGTGACAGAGCAAGATTCCATCTCAAAGTAAATAATAAATAAATAAATAAATACTAAGACTAAAGTTTCTAAAGACTCAGACATTTCCTAGTGAAGTTGCCTATATTAGTCTGCTCTCACACTGCTAATAAAGAGATACCCAAGACTGGGTAATTTATAAAGAAAAGAGGTTTAATTGACTCACAGTTCTGCATGGCTGGGGAGGCCTCAGGAAACTTACAATCATGGTGGAAGGGGAAGCAAGCACATCTTTCTTCACATGGCAGCAGGAAGGAGAAGTGCCGAGCAAAGAGAGAAAAGTCCCTTATAAAACCATCAGATCTCGTGAGAACTCACTCACTATCATGAGAACATAATGGGGGAAACCGCCCCCATGATTTAATTATCTCCACCTGGTCCCACCCTTGACACAGGGATTATTACAATTCAAGGTGAGATTTGGGTGGGGACATAGAGGCAAACCATATCAGTGCCCTAAAGAATGTGCTTCAGGGTCTCAAAACTGTTCCTAAGGATGCTGACTTGTAAGCAAAGCCACCACTGTTGAACGTAAGACCTTCCGGGGGATGATTTTCAGTATGGCAATGCATTTTACGCATACTTTTTAAGAAGATATAATATTTACTCATCTGAAAACCCTGGCCAAAGCTTACAGACACTTGCTTCTTGGCATTTTGGCTAAGATCAAGTGCAAAGCTTAGATACATAATCTTTGCCTTCAAAGACTGGAAACACAGGACCGAAGAGGTATAGAAGGAATAAAGGTGGCTGATATTAAGGGCTAAGTGGGCAGCCGGACTATCACAGCAGCAGAGTTGGTAGACACATAGGCTTAGATCCAACACACTGTCAGAATCTCAATAAAATGCTTCTCCTTTCCAGTCACAGGTCCTGGAGTAAATCTCTAGGCTTCAAAACTTCAGTCTCCCATCAGCATCAAAACCAATGCCAACTCCAACCTTAGCACAATAGAGGAAGGCCTCTCAGTAGCTGGTTGACCCTCAGATACTGGAGGATGCAGTGATTGCATCAGGGGAGGCTTTGGCAGGTAGGGGAAGAGGGCTCTAGATAAGGGAAACCTTCCATGGCAGAAAGCCAGAGCTACACAGTATAGAAGCCACACAAAGCACCTCTTGCCTCATGGACTCAAAAATTGGTAGCCCAAGGAATAAAGTTACTGTTTCTATTCATATTCAACTCTTTTTGGGGTGGAGGAGTAGTGGGTAGGAGGCTCTGAAAGCATTTTTTAGTAAGCACTTTTATATAAATAATTCAAGTTTGTAAGAGGAATATTTTATCTTTCTCAGAAAGGAGAATTGAGGATCAGAAGTGGGTTGCCCAGGGCCCAGTGACTGACATTGACCAGATAAGAAGTTGAAAATGAGACCAACTCCCCAGACCCAAATACAAGCCTCTTCCCACTGAGCCTGCAGTCAGGGTGAGGTAGTGATGAACTCTACCCGTTGGTTTGATGAACTTGGTGACTCACTTGGTTCTGTGCCAACCCATAGTCCTACTACAAGCCTATGAGGTCAGTAAACCACAAGTTGAATATCTAGTTCACTAGCTGCAGGCTGACATGCTTTGTTCTTTTGGCATCTAGAACACAGTAGGTGTGTAATAAATGCTTGGAGGACATGGGGATGAAATTCATGTGTGTCACTAGCTGAGATGTGTGATAATACTCAGGTTATGGGAAACAGGCACTGAGGCTTCAGGTTTCTGCTCTAAAGTCATCTTAGAACGCACCCCTGCTTGAATACCTGATGTACAGTAACTCTCCCATACTGTGTCCCTTCACCTTTTTGTAGAATGTTCTGAAGCACTTAGTCATCATCTGCCTTATTGTCCCTTCCCAGTCTCCCAGGAGACTGAGCTCCAAGAGCAGAGTTGCTTCTCATTCACGGCTGCACTCTCAGCACCAAGGACAGTGCCAGGCACGCTGGCACTCAGTCACCATTTGAAGGGACACTCTGTCCCTGCAGGTCTAGTCCTTTCTCAAGGGCAATTGGGCAGTCTGTGTCAAAAGACTCCAAAAATAATGCATACCCTTGCTTCGTTTTTTTAAAAAATGAAACTCTTGTAGAGGCATGGTCTTGCTGCATTGCCCACGCTAGTCTTGAACCCCTGGCCACAAGTAATGCTCCAGCCTCAGCCTCCCAAAGTGCTGGGATTACAGGTTTGAGCCACCATGCCCAGTGGTTCACGAGGAATTTATTTCATTAGGAGCTGATTATAATTACACTACCAAAGACACATGGAAAGATTTATTTACCAAGATGCTTATGGAAGGTTTTAATTTTTT
>NW_012101865.1:417874-419108 GCF_000951045.1 Mandrillus leucophaeus | reverse complement strand
AAAAAGAAAAAAAGAAATACTGCTTTTCATGATAGTATTGTGGAAACTAATAGATTCATTGAAGTACATTGGTTTGTTCAAGAGTGCACGCAAATAGGAGGCAGAGTAAGAATTCTAACCCAGGCAGTCTGGCTCCACCTCCACAGTGGTCAAGAGCCTAATACAGAGCCCATGCCCTGTGACCACTCTGAGTGAGCCAGCAGCCCTAGGAGCAGCGGGACATGCCCCTCCGTGGGCGTCTCATCTGGGAGACGAAGCTCGCCACCTCTGAGGGCAGGTCATTCTTGCTGTCCTGCCATGTCACCTCGCCTGATGCCCTTTACTGATACATTCTTCACATGGAAGCCCACCTTGTCACCAGGCAGGGCCTTGGTGCATCTCCACAGACTTGACTTCCATGGTGATGTTGCATGGGGCGAAGGTCACCACTATGCCTGTTTCCACCTGCCCCGCAAGCACAGTGCCAATACCTGGAGGGACAGAGCACTCAGGGCCATCAGCAACCAGACCCCAGTAGGCCCCCAACCCCAAGCACCTCCACAAGGCATGAACTTACCTCCAGTCTTGTACTCGCCTTTCGGGGGCAGCTGCGGGGGCTTGTCTGTGGAGTGGGTAGCGGTGTGATTGAGTCCAGTGCTTTTAGCAGTGTCACGCCTGCCACATTCCTTTCCTTCCTGGTGACTTTACAGCCTTCAAATGAGGGCATCTGCAAAAGCCACCAAATGTGCAGCTCATTCAGCCCAGAGAGGGCGTGGGTCTGATCCAGGACCCAGCCTGCAATTAACATGAACCTCAAGGGATGCATCCTCAACCTTGGTTTCCCCATCTGTGAAACAGAGATCTCACCATCTACCTTATGGGCTGTTGTAAAGACACAAAAGACCACACACGAGCCATCTCATGATATCTACAGTGCACTTGCTAAATGATTATGATTAAATCTCACAGGCACTGTGAGATTGGCTCCCTGCATCAAGCTAATATATTTCAGAAAGCAGAGATTCCTGGAATCTGAATATCCCTTAGATCCCATTCTATCTGTTCATTACACAGGTGGAGGAACTGAGGTCCAGAGAAGGTAGGGACTTGTTAACGTACAGCAAGTTAAATAAGTGTCAGGAGTAAGAATAAAAGTAAAATTCAAATACTCTAACACTCATTCTTTTTTTTCTTTTCCTTTTTTTTTTTTTTTTTTGATGCAGTCTCACTCTGTCACTCAGGCTGAAGTAGAGTG
>NW_012101865.1:408774-410695 GCF_000951045.1 Mandrillus leucophaeus | reverse complement strand
TAAGTCATGGGGTGGCAGTTTATGCTTCATATCTGCACGAAATGCTTATTGTAAAGATGTTAGACATTAATTTTATAATCAGAAAAAGATAGCTATGTACACATGGAGGAAAAGGCTAAGAATTCTCAAGTCAATTATAGAAAAGGTAGGCTTTAGGCAAATACACTAAGTAATAGCAATTAGCCTGCGAGCACCAACTGTCTGTGTCAGTGGATGTCCACGTGAAGTCTTTTGTTTAATTCTTACAACCCCGTGAAGTGAGCCCAAAGTCCCAGAGCATTAATATTAATACCTCAGCTGCTCCTTTACTGTGGGCAAAGGATAGAGTTGGGGCTTGAATTCAGGTCTGATGTTAGAACTCAACTCTTTTGGTAGGGAGATACTTGTGTGGAGATGTCAAAACCTACTTGAACGTGGGATCCCTGAGCACAGGGACTGTGTCTTAGACACATTTGTATTGCGCCCACACTGCCTAAGGTGGGATAGCTTAGATACTACTGTAAGCATGGGCTAGAATTCTAGATCCCACCAGCACTGCCCAATGGAACTTTCTGCAATGATGTAAATAGTCTGCTACTGCACTCGCTGTTCAATATGAGAGCCATATGTGGTTGCTGGGCACTTGAAATGTAGCTAAGGAATTATTTCATTTGATTTCATATTAGTAATTTAAATAGCCACACATACCTAGTGGCCACAACATGAGTCCGCACAGTTTTATGCTTACTGATTATATAGTCTCGGGTGTACTCATTTCACTCACCTGTAAAACGGAGTTCAAAGCATCCTCCAAAAGGGGATGGAGATCGTTCCCAGTGATCAGTCCATGAGCACACCGTGAATACTGGGTATTTATTCCAGGAGAAGCTCAAAGATTTGAATGGGCAAGTCTCATTTAATTGGCCCTGCCCAGCTGTCCCTCACCTTGCTGCCAGGTTCCAGCATGCTGTCCCCATGCTGGCCTGAGATGGGCACGAAGGGCACAGTCTGGGAGTTGTAACTAATCTTCTTGATATAAGCCTTCACCTCCTTGCTGATCTCCTCAAAGCATGTACTACTGTAAGGTGGCTCTGTGATGTCCATCTTGTTGACTGCTGCAGTGAGCTGCTTCACGCCCAGTGTATAGGCCAACAGTGTGTGTTCACACGTCTGCTTGTTCTTGGAGATGGCGGCCTCACACTCTCCTACACCGCTTGCCAAAATCAGTACAGCACAGTCTGCCTAGCCTGAGAGAGGAAGGCCCAGCTCAGACCTGGCCTGGGACACCCCCTGCCCATCCTCACAGCAGGGCCGAGGCAACCCTGGTGGTAGCTGTAAGGTGCTTGTGATCATGTGTTTGATGAAGTCACAGTGACCCATGGCATCAATGATGGTGACATAGCATTGCTTCGCCCCGAACTTCTACAGAAAGATGTCGATGGTGATGCCACTGTTACGGTTTGGTTGTGTCCCCACCCAAATCTCATCTTGAACTGTAGTTCCCACAATCCCCACTTGTGGTGGGAGGGACCCGGTGGGAGGTAATTGAATCATGGGAGTGGTTCCTTCATACTATTCTTGTGATAGTAAGTTCTCACAAGATCTGATGGTTCTTTTAAGGAGCTTCCCCCTTTGCTTGGCTTTCATTCTCCTTCCTGCCGTCACATGAAGAAGGACATGTTTGCTTCCCCTCCTACCATGATTGTAAGTTTCCTAAAGCCTCCCCAGCCATGCTGAACTGTGAGTCAATTAAACCTCTTTCCTTTGTAAATGACGCGGTCTCAGGTATGTCTTCATTAGCAGTGTGAGAATGGACGAATACAGCCATGTTCCCACCCTGCCTTTAGCTTGTTCAGCACCCAGAAGTATGTGAAGGAGCCTTTGTCCATCTGGACTAGGAGTGAGAAGAAGAACTCCAGGGATCCTTTTTTTTTTTTTTTTT
>NW_012101865.1:406112-407953 GCF_000951045.1 Mandrillus leucophaeus | reverse complement strand
CAATCTACCTGGCTCGGCCTCCCAAAGTGCTGGGATTACAAGCGTGAGTCATTGTGCCCAGCCTGGTTTTTCTTTAAGAGCAAGTTTTAGAGTCAAAGTGACCCAGGGCCATTCATAAAGTGCCTAGCCTGGCACATGGGCCTACCACATGGTCAGCAAGACTTTAAATTAGCAATAGCAGCAAACACTTACGTAATGCTCACCATGTATCTGGTGTTGCTTTAAGCACTTAACTCAGATTATCTCATTTAATCCTTGCAACAACTCAATGAAGTTTTATTTTTTTAATTTTAATTATTATTATTATTTTTTTTTAATTTTTGAGACGGAGTCACACTCTTTCACCCAGGCTGTAGTGCAGTGGCCCCATCTTGGCTCACTGTAACCTCCAGCTCCCAGGTTCAAACGAAATCTCCAACCTCTGCCTCCCAAGTAGCTGGGATTACAGGTGTATGCCACTGTGCCCAGTCTAATTTTTATTATTCTTTTATTTTTAGTTTTTGAGACAGGGTCTCACTCTGTTGTAAGAGATAAATGAACTAGCTTCAGATCATACAGCTAATAAACAGCAGAACCAGGATTTGAACCCAGGTTCCAGCCCTTGAACGCTACCCTGTGGTAAATGGTAGCTATGACAGATGGTTACACCTGGGAACTTCGCACTTCTTTCAGCACTGGTAAAAATGAGGCTACTAAAAAAGTCAGTAGAACATATAGGTTACCACATCAGTCTCGCCAGCTGGGAGATCCTGGCTATTTGTTTATTTCAGCCGTAATTAGAGTGCTGTGCTAAGCCCTGAGGCATAGTGGAGGATAAAACAGACCAGAGACCAGGTGGCTTCCTCAAGAAAACTAATCAGGTCATTCGGAGACAGGACTAGAACACAGGCCTCCTGACTTTTGCTACTATAGGAATGTTTACAAAGTAGTTTCGAATATAAATTAGATAAGCAGGTCCCAAAGAGCAGTCTAGGGACCCGTAGAGGCCTAAGGGTTTCCAAGATCGAAACTATTTCTGTAACGATGCTAAGACATTATTTTCCCTCTCATTCTCCCATGAGTGCACAGTGGTGTTTTCTAGGGGCTACATGACATGTAAAATTGTAATGGGCTGAAGAAACAGATATGAGAATCCAGCTGTCTTCTATTAAGCCAGACAGTAAAGAGATCTGCAAGAATGTAAAACAATGCCACCCTTCTATGATTTTTTTGTTTTGGGAAATAGTTATTCTTCACACATTAAAAATGTGATATGTTGACTGGGCGTGGTGGCTCACGCCAGTAATCCCAGCAGTTAAGGAGGCGGAGGCGGGTGGATCACTTTAGGTCGGGAGTTCGAGGCTAGCCTGACCCACATGGAGAAACCCCCGTCTCTACTAAAAATACAAAATTAGCTGGGTGTTGTGGCGTATGCCTGTAATCCCAGCTACTCGGGAGGCTGAGGTGGGAGAATCGATTGAACTCAGGAGGCAGAGGTTGCAGTGGGCCAAGATCACACCATTGCACTCCAGTCTGGGCAACAAAAGCGAAACTCCATCTCAAAAACAAAAATAAAACAAAAAACGTGATATGTTAATATGTAAGGAGTTTATACTGCTATTTTAAAATAATTACATTTTTAATTTTTTAAAAAATTTCATATTTTATTTATTTTTATTTTTATTTTTATTTTTTGAGACAGAGTCTCACCCTGTTGCCTGGGCTGGAGTGCAGTGGCGCGATCTCATCTCACCGAAACCTCCACCTCAAGGGTTCAAGTTAATTATCATGCCTCAGCCTCCTAAGTAGCTGGGAATACAGGCACGCACCACCATACTTGGCTAATTTTTGTATTTTTAGTA
>NW_012101865.1:404644-405769 GCF_000951045.1 Mandrillus leucophaeus | reverse complement strand
AAAAAGAAAGAAAGAAAGAAAGAAAGAGAGAGAGAGAGAGAGAGAGAGGGAGGGAGGGAGGGAAGGAAGGAAAGAAAGGAAAGAAAGAAAGAAGGAAAGAAGGAAAGAAGGAAAGAAGGAAAGAAGGAAAGAAAGAAAGAAAGAAAGAAAGAAAGAAGGAAAGAAAGAAAGAAAGAAAGAAAGAAAGAAAGAAAAGAAAGAAAGAAAGAAAGAAACAAACAAACACACACACACGGGGGCGCTCTTGCCACAAACTGCAGAGAAAAATGATCTTAAAACTAAGGACACTGAAGGCCGTGGATGCCTGGGGGGCTGCTATTACAACACTTTTCTGATCACATCATCACCAATTCTGGTCTTTCCCCTTAGGTTATAGGTAGTGGTAGGGATGGATGGGTAATGTAGCTAATTTCACCTTCCTGTAAGCTTTGTTTTCCACGAATTATTTTGCATCTTGGTGTATTGATGTAATTTCTTGGCCATAACTCCCACAAGTTCATAAAAGGTAAAGTGAGGCCCTATGACACCCATCTCTGGCCTTTCAGGCCGTGCTTCTGAGAGCATCTGTGGAGTGTTGGGAAGGAAACTGGCTTTGGCATCCAAAGACCAGGCACGAGGTCTCAGCTTCACCACTTTCTGGCTGTGTGACCTTGGGCAAGTTACTTCACCTCTCTGAGCCTTATTATCTCACCACTAAGAGAAAGACGGTAATAGCTGCCCTCATAGAATTATTGTGAAGAGCAGATGATCAGTAAAGTGGCTTTATAAACTGTGAAGTGCTGTAGGAAGGTCTATATTTGTTATGACACTGGCCTGTGGAAATATGTAAATAAGTAAGTGTCTAATATGTGGTTTTTGAAGACGCTGATTCTTTGCTGTCCTAATTCCCTATTGTGTCAGAAATTTCATTTTACCTCTCAAGAGATTTTTCTGGCATCTGGACTTTAAAAAATACAGGGCTGAGCTTTTGGCCAGGGTGAAGTTGGTAGTCACCTAATTGTCTGGAAAGTCTTTCTGTGCACCTGCCCATTAGAGTGCCAGAAATCCCACCGTTGGCAATCTGCTGCTTTAGATTCTTCTTGTAAAACATCAATAACTCCTCTTCTTCTTTTCTTTCTTCCCTCC
>NW_012101865.1:400068-404189 GCF_000951045.1 Mandrillus leucophaeus | reverse complement strand
ACCGTGCCCGGCCTGAGAAATGTTTATAGCAGCTTTATTTGTAACAACAAAATACTGGAAACAACTCTTCAGTAGGAGAATGGTTGACCAAACTCTGGTACATCCACACCATGGAATACTCCCTAGCAATAGCAAGGAATGAACTAATGATACACGCAGCAACTTAGATGGACATCAAGGGTGTTAGGCTTAGTGAAAAAAAGCCAGTGTCAAAAGATTACATACCGTGTGGTTCCGTTTATATAACATCTCAAAGTGACACAACTATAGAGATGGAGAGCAGATTTGTGGTTGCCAGAGGACAAAGACAGGGGTGAGGAACTGGGAGAGGGTGAGAGTGGCTAAGAATACAAACAGGTAGCATGAGGCTGTGATTTTGAGGTGATGGAATGGTTCTGTTTCTTAACTGTGGTGTTGGTTACACAAATTTATACATAGGATAAAACTAGAACTACACAGACATGAAAGCAGTTTTTAAAAATGGTAAAAACTGAGTAAGGTCTGTAGACTGGCTAATAGTATTACACCAAGAGCAACATCAGTTTTCTGGTTTTGATGTTATAATATGGCTACACAAGATTTCACCATTGGCACTGGGTGTGGTGGCTCATGCCTATAATCCTAGCACTTTGGGAGGTCAAGGCAGGCAGATCACCTGAGGTCAGGAATTCAAGACCAGTCTGGCCAACATGGCGAAATCCCATCTCCACTAAAAACACAAAAATTAGTTGGGTGTGGTGGCGCATGCCCATAGTCCCAGCTACTTGGGAGGCTGAGGCAGGAGAATCGCTTGAACCTGGGAAGCAGAGGCTGCAGTGAGCCAAGATCATGCCACTGCACTCCAGCCTGGGCAACAGAGCAAGACTCTATCTCAAAATAAAAAAAAGATTTCACCATTGGGGTAGCTGGGTGAGTGGTATGTGAATCCCTGTGTGCTGTTCTTACACCTGCCTTTGAGTGTGTAATGATTTCAAAACAAACAGCTTGAAATTTGGGTGAGGGAAGTACCTAGGCAAGACCTCTCCACCACTGTCCAATGTGTTTATTGCAAGGACTCCCCCTCTCCAGGGTGGGATGCCGCCTTTCCAACATCCCACCTCCTGCAGCTTGGAGAAGGGGTTGGTGTGCATGTGGACTTTTCAGGTACCTGTGGAGGACGGTGGGGGTATGAATACCTGATGAGTGGATGGGAGGAGAGAGAAAAGATGTAGCAATTGTAGACAGATGAGTCAGGCATGGCACCAAGGACCAACCTGAACATGCCTGAAAATCAGCCCATATGCCAAACGGAATAGGAGGGACTTGGATCTCTGACTCTTGAATTATGTTGTTTTCCAAATCTTTCTGTGATTATGCTTAGGGGATATTTTAAAGACTGCACAGTCCTAGAACCCTTCTCTTTAGTTGATCCTGATTATACAACGAATGTTTGTGTACTTCCAAATTCATATATTATAAGCCTTACTCCAAAGGTGACGACGGTATTAGGAGGTGGGCGTTTGGGAGGTGATTAGGTCATGAGAGTGGAGCCCTCATGATAGGGATTAGTGTCTTTATCAAAGAGAACTCCAAGAGCTGGCTAGCCCCTTGTACTATGTCAGGACACAGCAAGAAGGCACCCTCTATGAATCAGGAAGAGGGCCCTCACCAGACACCGAATCTGCCAGCACTTTGTTCTTGGACCTTCCCGCCTCCAGAACTGTAAGAAATAAGTCTGTTGTTTATAAGGCACCCAATTTATGGTATTTTGTTTCAGCAGCCTGAACAAAGATAGTCTTTTTTTTCTTCCTCTTCTTTTTTTCTTTCTTCTTTTTTTTTTTTTTTTGAGATGGAGTTTTGCTCTTGTTGCCCAGGCTGCAGTGCAATGGCACGATCTTGGCTCACCGCAACCTCCGCCTCCTGGGTTCAAGCGATTCTCCCGCCTCTGCCTCCCAAGTAGTTAGGACTACAGGCATGCACCACCATGCCCGGCTAATTTTGTATTTTTAGTAGAGACAAGGTTTCTCCATGTTGGGCAGGCTGGTCTTGAACTCCTGACCTAAAGTGATCTGCCCGCCTCGGCCTCCCAAAGTGCTGGGATTACAGGCGTGAGCCACTGCGCCCGGCCTTAAGATAGTCTTTAAAAAAAACTTTAAAATAGTGCATTACATATACAGAACACTTCTGCTTCCGGCCAAAATGAGATAACAAAGACCAGATATACTCTCCCAACTGAAACAACAGAAAGAACTGGACAAAATCTAGGAAGCAATGATTTTCTGATATTGGGCCTCACCAGTGCAGGACAGTGATTCCTGAGAGAGGAGAAACAAATGAGGTGAGTCTTATGATTGCCCCTCCCACCTTGCTGCCTGGAAGGAGTTTCTGAGCTGTGGCACGTGGAAGGGAGCTGCATTAAGAGGGTTGGGGCCAGGCACGGCGGCTCGTACCCAGGTGGAGGCTGATGGACTTCTGGAGCCGAGCAGCTGGAGCTGAGAGTCCAAGGAGGCCATGGTGGCTGGAGTTCAGGGCAGAGTACTGGAGAGGAGAGAGCTACAGAGAGCTGCAGAGAGCTCCCTCTTCACTGCTCAGCACATGCCTGTAAGGAAGCTTCCTGAGGCTGGGGAAGAACCACCTGAAAGGACCACAGGAAACAATCACTACCGTTCACATGGAAACCGGAATACTATCTGTTCCCACCAGGCAGAGTAGAAAACCTCTTAATTCCAGGGGGATTGGGTACAGTCCTCAGAAGTGTATTGTTTCAGTAGTGGGACAAAATAAACCCAGAATAAAGGCTGCTCTGGTCTCACCTAACAGCCTCAAAGTCTGGCCAGGCGCAGTGGCTCATGCCTGTAATCCCAGCACTTTGGGAGGTGGAGGCGTGGGGATCACTTGAGATCAGGAGGTCAAGACTGGCCTGGCCAATGTGGCGAAACCCCTTCTCCACTAAAAATACAAAAATTAGCCAGGTATGGTGGCAGGCACCTGTCATCCCAGCTATTCGGGAGACTGAGGGAGGAGAATTGCTTGAACCTAGGAGGTGGAGGTTGCAGTGAGCCGAGATTGTGCCACTGCACTCCAGCCTGGGCGACAGAGTGAGACTCCATCTCAAAAAAAAAAAAAAAAAAAAAAAGCCTCAAAGTGAACCTCAAAAGGATCAAACTGTTTCCAAGTAACTTAAGTGTCTCATAACAAATTTCAAGAATATTCATAGGAACACGAAAATATCTAGCACCAAAAGAGGTAAAATTCACAATGTCTGGCATCATCCAATTACAAATTACTAGGTATGCAAAGAGGAAAGTAAATAAGACCTAAAATGAAAAGAAAAATAAATTAATAGAAGCAAACTGGGAAATGATACAGATGATAGAATTAATAGAAAACGGATGCCATGGCATTTTGCTTGGGCTGAGGAAAAAAAAAAGAAGAAAGAAAAAGAAAAAGAAAGAAAAGGGAATTAATGTTACTGTAACTATACGGTATCCCACATGGTCAAACAGGTAAAAGAAAGATTAAGTAAGCTAAGTAGAGACATGGAAGATTTTGTAGATATGGGCAGGAGGTGGGGAGTCTCATTATGTTGCCCAGGCTGGTCTTGAACTCCCGGCTTCAAGCAATCCTCTTACCTTGGCCTCTCAAAGTGCTGGGATTACATGCGTGAGCCACCATGCCCAGCCTGGACATGGAAGACTTTTCAAAGACCCAACTCAAACTTCTAGAAATTAAAACAACAACATCTAAAATGAAAAATACCCTTGCTAGGAGTGACAGCAGGTTAGATACTGCCAATGAAAAGATTGGTGAACTTGAAGGCATAGCAATAGAAAGCATCCAAAATGAAATAGATTAAAAAAAAAAAAGATTTAAAAATAGTTACAGAGCATCAGGGAGCTTTGCAACAACTTCAAGTAGCCCAATATACGTGTAAATGAAGTCCCCGAAGGAGGTAGAGGGAAAAGAAAGAGAAAAAATATTTAAATAAAGAATGGCCGGCCAGCCGGGGTGGCTCATGCCTGTAATCCCAGTACTTTGGAAGGCCGAGGTGGGTGGATCATGAGGTCAGGAGATCGAGACCATCCTGGCTAACATGGTGAAACCCCGTCTCTACTAAAAATACAAAAAAAATTAGCAGGGTG
>NW_012101865.1:393387-395953 GCF_000951045.1 Mandrillus leucophaeus | reverse complement strand
TCCTGACCTCGTGATCCGCCAGTCTCGGCCTCCCAAAGTGCTGGGATTACAGGCTTGAGCCACCGCGCCCGGCCCATCCAATTTGTTTTGTTACAATGGCTTGTATTATTTTTATAACAGAAAAACTTTATAAAAATTCAAAACAAAACGAAAACCAAACCCACACTGCCAAAGGCCCCTCTAAGGTTTCCACAACCCAAGGCTCCTCCTCCCAGAGCTTCCGAGCCCCCTGGAAAGCTGCTTGCGCCTTCACCCGCTAAGGGCGCTGTCCACTCGGGCCCAGGCCTGGAGTCTGGTACAAGGCCGGCCGTTGGAGGGAAGCATTAAAGTCCCGGCACAGGTATCTACGCTGTCCCGTGGATGGGAAACCCGGACAGGACTGGGCTCAAAAGAAGATGCTACCAGTGCGGCTCTTGGCACTGGAGCTGCCTGGTGCTGGGGCCAGGTGCAAGGGGTGATGGGCGCAGAAAGTGGGAATAAATCCAGATTCTGGGAGATAAGTCGGGATGCTTCAGATTGTGTTTTGTAATAAAGCGGATTCCTTTGTGGAACCCAAATACCAAACCCACCAAAGCTTTGTCCAATGCTTAGTCCTATTATTACCAATATTTACAAGTGTGCACCATGTGCCAGGCAGTGTGTCTTTAGCCTTTATTCTTCCTACATCATATGAGGTTTGTTCTTATTATCATTTCCAGACTCAGAGACTCAGAGAAGTGAAGTGACTTATTCAGGGCACACAGCCAGCAAAAGCCAGGCTAGGATGTAAACCTAGCCCAGACTCCTAGCCACCATGCTGTACTGCCTCCCAGCCTGCTAGGCACAGGGACATAGACGGAGCTTCAGCGCTTCCGTCTATGATGGAGACAGTACAGGTCTGGAGTAAATAGTTCTGCTTATGATCGCAGGAACCCCAGTGGGCTCAGGAGCACTGAGGTTGGGGCGTTGGGTGCAGAGATCTCCGGGCAGCACTGAGGAGTCCAAGAGCTGCACCTGAATTCTTACCCAGCCACTTTTGGCCTCTCAGTAATCTCCATGGCCAGCACCACACCTGCCTCTAGTGGTTTGTAGCTCCCCCTCTAAAATGCTGGCCAAATCCCTCACCTATATCCTTCTCAGCACAGTTGGCTTTTCTAAAAAACAATATAGTCCTGTGGCTAAAGACATGGTCTGTAGACCATCGAGGTCCACAGACCTGGGTTTAAATTCCAGCTTTAGGCCGGGCGCGGTGGCTCAACCCTGTAATCCCAGCACTTTGGGAGGCTGAGACGGGTGGATCACGAGGTCAGGAGATCGAGACCATCCTGGCTAACGCGGTGAAACCCCGTCTCTACTAAAAATACAAAAAAAATTAGCAGGGTGAGGTGGCGGGCACCTGTAGTCCCAGCTACTCGGGAGGCTGAGGCAGCAGAATGGTGTGAACCCGGGAGGCGGGGCTTGCAGTGAGCTGAGATCGTGCCACTGCACTCCAGTCTGGGCAATTGAACAAGACTCCATTTCAAAATAAATAAATAAATAAACAAACAAATAAAGGCCAAATTTTTTTCAAGCTTGATGAAAACTGTACTCCTATGGATCCAAAAACTTCAACAGACCACAAGCACTAAAATCCGTGAACCAAACTTTGAAACCACACTAGGAAGCAGAGACAGCTTATCCCAGAGCTATGGCATGCAAAGTCAACTTTCCTCTGTACAAAGTTGTCTGTGTTCCTGCCTGGAACCACCCAGCAGAACAGAGGTGATGGAACTGCATGGTCCAGAGGAAAACACTCCGAGGAGCTGGGTGAGGGTTCCAATTCTGCTTCAGTTGGCCCTTGAGGAATACTAAGAGGTTGGGGCCAGGCACAGTGGCTCATACCTATAATCCCAGCACTTTGGAAGGCCGAGGCAGGGGATTGCCTGAGATCAGGAGTTAGATAGAGACCAGCCTGCCCGACATGGTGAAACTAAAAATACAAAAATACAAAAATTAGCCGGGTGTGGTAGTGGGCACCTGTAATCCCAGCTACTCGGGAGGCTGAGGCAGGAAAATCACTTCAACCTGGGAGGTGGAGGGTGCAGTGAGCCAAGATCACGCCACTGCACTCCAGCCTGGGCAAGAGAGCAAGACTCCGTCTCAAAAAAAAAAAAAAAAAAGACCAGCCTGGGCAACATAGTGAGACCCCCATCTCTACAAAAAATTAAAAACTTGGTTAGCTGGGTATGGTGGCAGAGCCTCTAGTTTCAGCCACTCGGGAGGCTGAGGTAGGAGGATTGTTTGAGCCCAGTGGGTCAAGATTGCAGTGAACCAAGGTAATGCCACTACATTGTAGTCTGGGGACAGAATGGGAGCCAGTATCTTAAAAAAAAAAAAAAAAAAAAAAGTTTCAAAGTAAATTATATCATTCCATCTTTGTAACAAAGTGTAAAAAGAAAAAACCCAACATATACATATATAGTGAATAGCATGGATAAATAAATTCCAAAATCAACATTAGATCACACAATCCAACATTAGATTGCAGGGAACTACAGAGATTGATTTTTCGTATATCCATCCAATTTGTTTTTTTTTTTTTTTTTTT
>NW_012101865.1:388205-392757 GCF_000951045.1 Mandrillus leucophaeus | reverse complement strand
GATCTCAGCTCACTGCAACCTCTGCCCTCCAAGTTTAAGTAGTTCTCCTGCCTCAGCCTCCTGAGTAGCTGGGATTACAGGTGTGTGCCACTACACACGCCTGGCTAATTTTTTTTTTTTTTTTTTTGTTTTAGTAGAGACAGGGGTTTTGCCATGTTGGTCAGGCTGGTCTCGAACTCCTGATCTCAGGTGATCCACCTGCCTCGGCCTCCCAAAGTGCTGAGATTGCCGGTGTGAGTCACCACAGCCGACTGAAGTATTTTTTTACTGTGAAGACAAATGACTGCTCAAATAGGATGAAAGGCAGAATGAAAGGTAACTGACTTTACCTTTAATTGGCTTTAGTGGCTAAGAGACCACATAAAGGGCATAAATCCATCCCAGTGCTGTCCGACCTAATTTTTTAATAGTGTCTCAAATTTCATAAAAGCATTATTCAGGCTAAATCCAGACCTTTTGTGATTGGATTTAGCCCATGGGTCCCATTTTTGTCCTCTGTTTGGGCTGTCTACTTCTGACCTCCTATTTCCAATCAGAGCCAAGCCTTCGCCCAGGGTGGGAAGGGTGGAGAGGGTAAGAAGGATAGGGGAGGGGAAGGAGAGGCCCCACCTGGGAGCGATGTCTTCAGGTTCACCAAGAAGCCTGCTTGGGTTGAGGGTGGTCAAGGTCATGGTGAGAGAGAACAAGATGACTGAGATGTTGCAGTCACAGCCCCCATAGATCACAGCCAAGAGCAATAGGGCAGGGCCTGGCATTTTGGGGGAAACAGTAGACCGATGGACAATCCTGTCCAGGTGATATGCTCTCTTCCCTCTCCCTTCAGTCCTCCCTGACTTCTCCTCCCAGACTTCTCCTCCCAGTCATTATCCTCGGTCCCCACTCCTGCCCTTCTCCCTCCTGCCTCTCCCTCTCTGTTTCTCCTTCCCACCTTCCCCTCTTCTGCAAGGATTCACCAGAAGAACTCAGACTTTGGAGGCTGGCTAGTTGAGTGAGCCTTGAGTGAGCCACCTGGCCTCTTTCTGCTTCAGTTTACTCATTAAGAGCATGGGGTGGCCAGGTGTGGTGGCTCACGCCTGAAATCCCAGCACTTTCGGAGGCCGAGGCAGGCGGATCACCTGAGGTCAGGAGTTCAAGACCAGCCTGGCCAACATAGTGAAACCCTGTCTCTGCTAAAAATACAAAATTAGCCGGGTGTGGTGGCGCACGCCTGTAGCTCCAGCTACTCAGGAGGCTGAGGCAGGAGAATCGCTTGAACCCAGAAGGCAGAGTTTGCAGTGAGCTGAGATCGCGCCACTGCACCCCAGCCTGGGTGACAGAGTGAGACTTCATCTCAAAAAATAATAATAATAAATTGATTCCTCAGCCACAATAGTTAAATTCCAAGTGCTAAGAGCCACATGTGGCTCGTAACCAATATTGAACAATATGGATAGAAAATATTTTATCACAAAAATAGAAAGTTCTCTTTTTTTTGTCCTTTTTTTTTTCCTTTTTGTGGAGAATGGGGTCTCGCTATGTTACCCAGGCAGGTCTCGAACTCCTGGGCTCAAGCTATCCTCCCACCTCTGCCTCCCTGAGGGCTGGGATTACAGGCATGAGCCACTGCACCCAGTAAAAATAGAAAGTTCTATTGAATAGCACTGCTTTTGGAGAAATCGTCTGTCTGACTGAAAATGTGAGCCTGAGCCATGGTGCTAGGGGACCTGAGTTTCTGTCCAGCCCCATCACTGACTGGCCAGGAAGTCTTGGACAAACCACACCCCTCTGTGCCTCATTCTCTCTATGAACTGTGGGCAGAGGTGGGACCAGGCAATATATGAGTCTCCTTCAAGCTCTGACCTTCTGGGGTGAATTCCATGAGCTCTGAATTCAGTTTCCAGCTACCTCCACCCCAGTCCCTCCAGAGCCTCTCAGCTGGCCCAGACTTTTCCTGCCTACCAAGAGGAGATCAGATGAACTCACTTGCCTTCCGGCTGTGACACACTATGTGTTTCTCGAGGGACAACATCTGATTGGACCTGGCCCAGTGTGAGCCAATCAGAATCTCCCTAACCGGAACCTGGCTTAGGGACTTAGGGTCAGTTAGTGAGTCTCTGCAGGTAGTTGAGACTGTCCCTGGGAGAAGAAGGTGGTTACAGCCATGAGGCTGTGCGTGACTGAGTGGAGGAGAATGCCAGTCTGGGGAGAAGACAGGAGAGGGTGAGAGAGAGGAGGAGAGAGGAAAACACAGCCCACCTCCAGGGATTAGTAGAGAGAAGAATCCCTACTTCAGGCTCTTGGAATCTGTGACACCCTTGTGTTTTTTAATACGTTCTCCCCACTTTCTATTTTTTCTACAAGTTCCAACTTATTTCTGTTTCTTGTCACCAAAGGTTCCTAGCCCACATAGTTTAAAGTGAAGGGGTTTGCTTTATTACTTTTCTGAAAAGTTGAGTAAGTTTTCAGTTGGAAAAAAAAGTGCAGGCTATAAAAGGACACATACACACACACACACATCATGCACACAAAAGTAATAAGAACAAACGGAAAGGAAAACAGCCATCCGTTACTGATTTGACAAGTGTCTCTGGAGCACCTACACCGTGCCAGGCATTGTATCCAAAGCCTTAGACGCATGACCTTGTCTAATCTTCCCAACAACCCTTGAAAGGTAGGCAATGTTTTCTCCATTTCGGAGACAAGGGAATTGAGGCACAGAGAGGTTAAAGGACAGGGCAAGGACACACAGCTGGCCAGGGGCAGAGACAACTTGAGCCAGGGCTTGGCGAGAGGACGGTCAGCTGGGTCTTTCTGACATCAGCACAGCTCCTGAGCAAGGAGATTTCTTGGGTGGGGACCCACTTGGCTCAGAGAGTGCAGCAAGCCAGAGAGACCCCACCCTGCCATGAGGGCGCAACCCGGTCATTCTGGCTACAGAAGAGCACAGTGGTCTTTCCACGGTTTGAAGCGGGAAGGGTAGGTTCAAGAAGAAAATCCTCCGAAGTAAAAAATACTTGGAATATTTCAGTATCTCTTGTTTTCCATCTTCTCCAGATTTCTCCTATAAAAAAGCCTTTCTGGATTGAGAGTACAAATAATTCCTCTCCTAGCTCCATGGACGAACAGAAGAGGCAATACCAAAATTGCTTCTGGAATCAAGAGCTTACTTTGCAGTTGCTCAACTTAATATACAAAAGTCTCTTTCAGCCGGGTGTGGTGGCTCACGCCTGTAATCCCAGCACTATGAGAGGCTGAGGCAGGTGAATCACCTGAGGTCAGGAGTTTGAGACTAGCCTGGCCAACATGGTGAAACCCTGTTTCTACTAAAAAAAAATACAAAATATTAGCCGGGCATGGTGGCGCGTGCCTGTAATCCCAGCTACTCGGGAGGCTGAGGCAGGAGAACTGCTTGAACCCAGGAGGCAGCGGTTGCAGTGAGCTGAGATCATGCCACTGTACTCCAGCCTGGGCAATAGTAAGACTGTCTCAAAAAAAAAAAAAAAATCTCTTTCGAATCGATAAGAGGAGGCCACTGGTTGGGGTAGCTCATGCCTCTAATCCCAGCACTTTGGGAGGCTGAGGCAGGAGAATCACTTGAGTTCAGAAGTTGGAGACCAGCCTGGGCAATATAGGGATACTCCATTTCTACAAAAAAAAATTTTTTTAAATTGGTTGGGCAAGGTGTCTCACGCCTCCCAACACTTTGGGAGACCAAGGTGGACGGATCACCTGAGGTCGGGAGTTCGAGACCAGCCTGACCAAAATGGAGAAATCCCGTCTCTGCTAAATATACAAAATTAGCCAGGTGCCAACCAGGTGTGGTGGCACATGCCTGTAATCTCAGCTACTCAGGAGGCTGAGGCAGGAAAGTTGTTTGAACCCTGGAGGTTGCTGTGAGCCAAGATCGCGCCATTTGCACTCCAGCCTGGGCAACAAGAGTGAAACTCCGTCTCAAAAAAAAAAAAAAAAAAATTGGTTGGGCACAGTGCCTCACGCCTGTAATTCCAGCACTCCGGGAGGCCAAGGCAGGTGGATCGCCTGAGGTCAGGAGTTTGAGAACAGCCTGGCCAACATGGTGAAACCCTGTCTCTATGAAAAATAAAAAAATTAGGGCTGGGCGCAGTGGCTCACGCCTGTAATCCCAGCACTTTGGGAGGCTGAGGCGGGCAGATCATGAGGTCAGGAGATCGAGATCATCCTGGCTAACACTGTGAAACCCCGTCTCTACTAAAAATACAAAAAATTAGCCAGGCGTGGTGGCGGGAGCCTGTAGTCCCAGCTACTCAGGAGGTTGAGGCAGGAGAATGGCGTGAACCCAGGAGGCAGAACTTGCAGTGAGCGGCGATCACGCCACTGCACTCCAGCCTGGGCGACAGAGCAAGACTCCATCTAAAAAAAAAAAAAAAATTGGTTGGGCACAGTGGCTCACGCCTATAATCCCAGCATTGTGGGAGGCCAAGGTAGGTGGATCACCTGAGGTCAGGAGTTTGAGACCAGCCTGGGCAATGTAGTGAGACCCCATCTCTTAAAAAAAAAAATACAAAAATTAGGCTGGGTGTGGTGGTTCACGCCT
>NW_012101865.1:379112-387894 GCF_000951045.1 Mandrillus leucophaeus | reverse complement strand
GCTGAGGCAGAATCGCTTAAACCCGGGAGGCGTCACTGCACTCCAGCCTGGGCGACAGAGCAAGACTCTGTCTCAAAAATAAATACATAAATAAAAATAAAAATTAGTGAAGCACGGTGGCACACACCTGTAGTGCCAGCTACTCAAGAGAATTGCTTGGGCATGCAGCGAGCTGTAATCTTGCCACTGTACTCCTGCCTGGGCGAGAAGAACAAGAGCAAGACTGTTTCTCTCTCTAAATAAAAGGCAAATTAAAACAGTATATGTTTTCTTTTCATCTTCCAGGTTTTCAAGTAATAGAAAAATTGTAACAACCATTATTGATGAAGACTCAGGAAAATGAGCACTCTCGGTCTCATACTTTGCTGACGGGAGTTTCAAATCACATAATTTATCTGAAGGGTATTTTGGAAATACGAATCTAAAGCCTTAAAATGTGCATCCTTCTGACTCAGTAATTCAACTTGAGATACTTTTCAAAGGAAATATAATTACAGGTGTTCTTTCTTGAGCTATTTACAACAGTGGGAGTGTCTCTGGGGTGGGCTGAGACTGCCAGGATGCTGGGGGCACTCACAGGGTTTGCAGCAGCTGCTATTCAACAACTAGAGCAAAGTATTTGCATAGTTTACCAACCAATACAGCCATACTGCACATAGTCAATGTCATTTTTTGTTTATTTGTTTGTTTTGTTTTGTTTATGAGACAGAGCCTCGCTCTTGTTATCCAGGCTGGAGTGCAGTGGTGCAATCTCAGCTCACTGCAACCTCTGCCTCCCAGGTTCAAGCGATTCTCCTGCCTCAGCCTCCCAAGTAGCTGGGATTACAGGCATGCACCACCACGCCTGGCTAACTTTTATAGTTTTAGTAGAGACAGGGTTTCACCATGTTGGCCGGTCTGGTCTCAAACTCCTGACCTCAAGTGATCTGCCCTCCTCAGCCTTCCAAAGTGGTGGGATTACAGGCGTGAGCCACTGCGCCCAGCCAATGCCAGTTTTTAAAACTAAAAAAAAAATTAAGGGTTGCTCCTGCTTCCTCATAAAATTAGAGGTGGGAGCTGGAATGTGACTTCTTGCCTTTCTAGTTGAGCACAGGTGCTGGGGCTGCGCTCCAGGTGGGCACCTATCTGCAGGACCAGCAGCAGGACAAGGTCACCAGGGTCCAGCACAGCGACTTTGGACACCGGAGGGCATAGCAAGGAAGAGACCAGAAGCCCTATATCCAGGGCTCACTTCCAGTCAAAATCATGGCGGTCAAGGTGATGAGGATGCCATAGAAGGCACAGAAGAGGAAGGAGGCTCCACTGTCTGAGCTCCAGCTGTACACAGGCACTTGCAATAGGGGAGGGCTGGGACCCTCAGTGGGAGGGTTGCCACCTGATCCCATTCAGCCCACTCCATGATGCCCTGCAATTTGTGTATATTCTCCCCATTTTCCGATGGGGAAACTGAGACTCGGCAAAGTGAAATGATCAGCAAAGTCACACTGCTGGTAAGTGGGGGGACTGGGATTTCAATACATGTCCCTCATTTTCTGAGGTCTTTGCCAGTAAGCCACTCCCAGCATATTTGTTGATGGATTGAGACAAGCTGAGTTAACATCTTCACCAGACTTGAGGAAGCAGAGGGATTGGGGGTGTCCTCTGGGGGTCAAGCCATCAGCAAATGAGATTTGAGTCAAGCTGGATCTCATTCAATTCAATGTTGAATTGAATTGAATGAGATCCAGTGACACGCCACCTCCAGGCCTTTGCTCGGGTTCTTTCCTCTGCCGGCGGCACCCTCCCCTCCTCAGTCCAAATCCTGCTTCACACGCCAATAGATGTCCACATTCACTCCTTCCGACAACCCTTCCAGGTAGGTATGACCACGTTTCCCCATTCCAACAATGGAGAGATTCACGCTGGGAGGGGAAGTAATGTAACTAAGGTCACCCAGTTAGTAAGTTTCAGAGCTGGGATTAAAGCCCAAGTCTGTCTGAGTCCAGAGAACTTCTCACCTTTCACCAGCTCTTAACTTTGTAATTTAATAATCAACAACCTTGTGAAGTAGGTTGTTAGAGGTTAGAGACACTAATAGTAGGTTAGAGACACTATTTTCCCCTTTAACAGATTTGGAAACTGAGGCTTAGAGGAGGCAATTAGAATAGAAGTTAAGTGGTTGGTTTTTGGGTTCAAATTCCTGCTGCAGCACTTATAAGCTGTGTGACCTTGGGCAAGTGACTTCACCTCTTTGAACCTCAGCCTCCCATCTGTAAAACAGGGTGAGTAATAGTACTCACTTCAGGACTTTTCACAATGATTAAATGAGATGAAGGTATCTTATGCGTTCAATGACCTAACACGTGGAAAACAGTTATCCGGATGGTAACTGGTATTCGCTGTCCGAGTGATGCCTGCCTGAATGGGACGACCTAAAAGTGAATTTCCTCCTCCTTGATAACAGGTTTCATCCACTGGGCTCTCTCTCCAGGTCGGGTAGCTCTAAGATCCCCAGTCAGAGTAGAAACCTGAACCCAGGGAAGAGAGAGGCCGAGGCGGCCTCTGCAGAAAGTGGTACGTTGGTTTGGGAGGAATGTGTCGCATGAGGATTCTTTGCCTGAGTGTCTGGACAGGTCTCACCGGGGGTGTTGACTGAAGGTTGCTGCTGTAGGTTGTTGCTATGTCTTCCTCGTGGTCAAGTACGCCCCACACATGGACACGAGCCTGACCATGGCCATGAAGTTGGGGAGTAGGTGACTGTGAGGAAGACATGCATGAGGCATGTCAAGCTGAATGGGAAGAAGCAGAAGCCCAGAACTGGGGTCATTTTCCAGGACCTCATCCCACCCCAGGCCTCCAGAGGCTCTGCTGTCAGAGCCGTTTTCAAGATTTAAAAAACTAGGGCACATGCTTGGATTGTCCCATGTTACCAGCTAATGAGGAGCAGAGCCTGGATTCGCACTAGGCTTTTCTGACCTCCAAGTTCTCCTTCCCATTACACTGGGGGAAGTCCCTCACTTAACACAACGTCACGGCTTGTGCCATGTGTCTCCTGGTGGGGACCGAGGAACCTCCCCTGCAGCATCCTAGCACCTGGCCCAGGGCCTGGCCCTAACTGGAAGCACAATGAATGTTTGTTGACTGAATAAATGAATGACACGTTCCAAGCAGAGCCAGTTGCAAGTTCTCCTTGGAAAGGAGGTGGATGAAAAGTGAACCCACAGAGGCTGTTGAGGTCTCTTCCTGCACCCTCAGCCCTGCTCCTCTACCCACAGTCTGGCCTCCAACTCTGTTCCTCAGCCCCCAGCTTCCCAGAGGGGCTTTGGATCTCACAGTCTGCCCCTGGCATCCTTCTCAAAGGTCAAGGACACCAGGGATGAGAGGCCCCCAGACCTGTAGATGCTCAGGACTAAGGGTTGAGCAGAATAAGGTCCCTGTTCTCAGGGAGCTCCTGAACTATTGGGCAAGAGAGGCCCAAAACGTGTAGTGACACAAATGACAAGAATTCCCTACAAGGGATGGAGCATGGAGGAGCTGTGGGGACAGGGAGGAGGAGCCCTCCATGGACTGTGCATGGGTGGGGAGGTCAGGGAAGCTTCATTTCTAAGCTGGGGACTAAGAGCGGAGCAGGAGTTGGCCAGATAAATAGGTAAGAAAGGGGTAGAGGAAGAATATGTTGGAAGATCCAGAGGAAGGAGATCTTGTAGAACACCCAGAGACAGGAAAGAAGGTCTGGCAAGGGCTGCAGAGGTGGGGTCTCTAACACACAGCCATGGAGATCATGTCCAGATCTCAGACGGCGGGGAGCTGCCTTTGTCTGCTCGGGATGCCACAAAAAAATACCACAGACTTAGTAACTACATAATAGACATTGATGTCTCACTCTTCTGGAGGCCAGAAGTCCAAGATCAAGGTGCCAGCAGATTCAGCTTCTGGTGAGGGCTCTCTTCCTGGCTTGTAGACAGCTGCCTTCTCACTGTGTCCTCACATGGCCTTTTCTTTGTGTGTGTGCTCACAGGGTGGAAGAGAGTGAGCTCTGCAGTGTCTCCTCTTATAAGGACACGAATCCCAGGGGATCAGGGTCCCACTCTTATGACCTCATTTAACCTTAATTATTTCCTAAAGACCCTTTTCCCAAACACAGTTGCAATGGGACTTAAAGCTGCAACATGTCATTCTGGGAGGACAAAATTCAATCCACAGCAGGGGCCATGGAAGGTGCTAGGGTCAGATGGGCCTTTGGGGTGCTCTCTCTGGCCTCAGAGGGGAGGATGGGCCGGAGCAGGCAGGACTGGAAGCTGTTTGAATGGCTGCTGTAGTCCAGAGGTGAGACGTGCCACTGGACCAGAGGCAAGGCATTTGGGAGGGAGTAGGGGGAGCTGCTCAATAAGCTTGGATCTGCAGGACTCAATGTGAAAGGAGGGCTGAGGGAGGGGGAGAGGTCAAGGATGACTGCCAGATTCCTAGCTTGAGTAACAGGGGGATGCAGGGACAGTTCCATGGGCATGTGACCTGCATGGTCTCACACACCAAAGGGCCCAGCGTTTGTTTAATGTTCTGCTGTTGCTGTCTTGAATTATTAACAATTTTTAAATTGTTTAACAAGAGGCCCTGCATTTTGATTTTGCACTGGGCCCCACAAATTCTTGAGCCAGTCTGCGTGGATGGGGGTCTGTGAACCTCTCTCCTTCTCCGCAGATCTCTGGACTGGAGCAGGGAGGGAGCTGGCCTCTCTGTGACCTCTCTCTCTTGAGATGGTTACTTGATACCAGGCTTATTTCTGCCAAAACCAAAACAAGGACAACAATAAAAAAAAACCCTCTTAATTAACACCCTCAGCACCACTAGCAGTTAAGGGCAAGGGCTTTAGAGTCTCTGAGAAGAGAGCAAATCAGGTGCTGAATTTATTGCCTTCGGAAATTTTTAAGACTCCGTTGCTTTATCTATGGGGGCACCGTGTACTTTATTGGTTAGCTCAGTACACTTCTGAGAATAGAAGGGAAAAGTGGGAATAAAATACTCACTATGCTGGGACAATAGGTGCCAATCGGGTCTGTCCCATCCAAATTGGGACACATAATCCCCTACTTCTCTGTAAAACGGGATTCAGTAGAACCATGCACAGAAAGCAGGGGGCCCAAAGTAAGTGCTCAGTAAGCGGCACCTATCATTATTTCTTTTATTTTAATTTGTATTTTTTTGAGATGGAGTCTCACTCTGTTGCCCAGGCTGGAGTGCAGTGGCACGATCTCGGCTCACTGCAACCTCTGCCTCCTGGGTTCCAGCAATTCTCCTGCCTCAGCCTCCTGAGTAGCTGGGACTACAGGCACGTGCCACTACACTCGACTAATTTTTTGTGTTTTTTTGTAGAGACGGGGTTTCACCATGTTGCCCAGGCTGATCTCGAACTCCTGACCTCAGGTGATCCACCAGCCTAGGCCTCCCAAAGTGCTGGGATTACAGGCATGAGCTACCACGCCGGGACTTCTTTGTATTTATTTATTTATTTATTTTTTGAGATAGAGTCTCGCTCTGTCACCTACGCTGGAGTGCAGTGGCGTGATCTTTGCTCACTGCAACTTCAGCTTCCCAGGTTCAAGAGATTCTCTTGCATCAGCCTCCTAAGTAGCTGGGCACAGGCACATGCCACCACATCGGGCTAATTTCTGTGTTTTTAATAGAGATGAGGTTTCATCATGTTGGCCAGGCTGGTCTTGAACTCCTGACCTCAAGTGATCCACCTGCCTCGGCCTCCCAAAGTGCTGGGATTACAGGCATTAGCCACCACGCCTGGCCACCTTATCATTATTTATTTATTTATTGGACGGAGTTTTGCTCATTGTCCAGGCTGGAGTGCAATGGCATGATCTCGGCTCACTGCAACCTCTGCCTCCCAGATTCAAGTGATTCTCCTGCCTCAGCCTCCTGAGTAGCTGGGATTACAGACATGCGCCACCACGCCTGGCTAATTTGTGTATTTTCCGTAGAGATAGGGCTTCACTGGCCAGGCTGGTCTTGAACTCCTGACCTCAAGTGATCCACCTGCCTTGGCCTCCTGAAGTGCTGGGATTACAGGCATGAGCCACCATGCCCGGCCATCCTATCATTATTTCTACACTCTGCAGTCACTCTCAACTGGTGTCTAAATGTCATTCACTTGTCAATCAGTTACTCACTACCCACCATGTATCAGGCACACAGCACTGGTGCTCCTGATGTGAAGATGTACTGATAATTCATCTATTCAGCCCACATTTTGTGAGCAGCTCATATCTGCCAGGCTAGATTCTGAGGCTAGGCTCGTTCTGGGGATCCAAAGATGAGTGACACCACTTGTCCTCCTGGGGCTTGAAATCTTGTAGGGTATGGTGAGTGGAAGCGTGTCTCCCAAAAATGCATGTCCACCTAGAACTTCAGAATATCACCTTACTTGAAAACAGGGTCTTTGCAGATGTAATTAAGATAAGGATCAAAATAAAATCATGCTGGATTAGGGTGGGCCCGAAATCCAATGAGAGTATCTTGATAAGAGACAAAAGAGTACACAGATTCACAGAGGAAAAGGCCTTGTGAAGACAGAAGCAGAGACTGGAGGGCAGGGGCACTCCACAAAATGCCAAGGATTTTGCCAGCAGCCACCAAAAGTTAGAAATGCATGGAATGGATCCTCCCTTAGGCCCTCCATCACCCAGGCTGGAGTACAATGGTGTGATCTCAGCGCATTGCAACCTCCACCTCCCGGACTCAAGCAATCCTCCTGCCTCAGCCCCTCAAGTAGTTGGGACTACAGGCTGGCTATTTTTTGTACTTTTTTTTTTTTTTTTGTAGAGATGGTGTTTCACCATGTTGCCCAGGCTGGTCTCAAACTCCTGGGCTCAAACAATCCTCCCACCTCAGCCTCCCAAAGTGGGATTATAGGTACAAGCCACTGTGCCCAGCCCACCTTGATTTCAGACTTCTGGCAGAACCATGAGAGAATAAGTTTCTGTTGCTTTCAGCTACCAAGGCTGTAGCAATTTGTTACAGCAGCCCTAAGAAAATAATCCATAGAGGACACAGATGACACCCACATTGATAACTAAATGAATGATTATCCGATAGCTACCTCCAGAGAGAGGTAGTGATGAGGAGGCGTCACAAGGAGGCTTCTGGGGAGCTGGTTATGTTCACTTCTTGACCTAGGGGCAGGTTATGCAGATGGGTTCATTTTGTGAAGGTGTATTGAGCTGTACACAGGATTTGTGTGTTTTTGTGCTTGTTATACTTCAGGAAAAACTTAAAAAGATAAATTGCACAGGCCGGGTCCTAGCACTTTGGGAGGCTGAGGCAGGAGGATCACCTGAAGTCAGGAGTTCGAGATCAGCCTGGCCAACATGGTGAAACCCCGTCTCTACTAAAAATACAAAAATTAGCCAGGCGTGGTGGTGCACACCTATAATCCCAGCTACTCAGAGCCTGAGACAGGAGAATTGCTTGAACCCAGGAGGTGAAAGTTGCGGTGAGCCGAGATCATGCCACTGCACTCCAGCCTGGGCGACTGAGTGAGACTCCATCCCCCAAAAATAATAAAACAAAATAAAATTTAAAAAGATAAATTGCATAGGTAGATGTATAATTATAGATTGTGTTAAGTGCTTTGAAACAAAACTCATAGGTTATAGGAGACAGTATTTTTTAATCAGCTAGGACTGCTGTAACAAAATACCACAAACTGGGTGGCTTAAACAACATACATTTATTTCTTACAGTTGTGGAGGCTGGGAAGTCCAAGATTAAGGTGCCAGCAGATTCCTGGTGAGGGCTCTCTCCCTGGGCTTGCAGACAGCCACCTTCTTGCTGGGTCCTCACATGGTGGAAAGAGAGTGATCTGTTCTCTTCTTCTTACAAAGCCACCCTTCTCTGTTTATAGTTTTATAACATTGGTAATCAGTGATGGTAGCCATCTGTCATTTATTGAATACCTATGTTCCTGAAACTTTACTATGAAATAGGTACTATTGTTGTCCCTCATTCCAGACGAGGAGGCTGGGGCTCACTTGCCTGTTTCTGGTAGATGGAGAATCTGTCTCATACCCTCTGACCCCACTGTCACTGTCTCTGAGCCGGCCATGCCTCAGGATCAGGCCTGGGCTGCAGGTGGAGGGCATTGGGGAGCTTTCTATTTCCCTTACTACTGGTCCCAGTGACGTGGAGGATGACAGCCTGGAGGGAGGTGTCTGGGGCAGCATCTGGCCAGGCGCCTGGTGGGGCGGTTTGCGCAACTGCCTGGAATGAGCTGCTTAGCCTCCCCACTTTCCTGAGAACCCAGGGCAAGGGGGGTGTCTGGGAGGGAGGAGGACAAAGAGACCCAGTCACCTGGGTCACCACCTGGAGTGGCAGTTGGGGAGGAAGTGGGACATGCTGGCTGCCTTCTCCAGCCCTGGCCTCTTTCCTTCCCATCCCCTGGGCCTGACTTCAGTGCCCACCTCTAAGAGGGAGAGTCAGAGAACCAGACTCACCTGCCTCTGAGCAACTGTGGAGGCGACAGCCAGGTCTTAACGGCCTCTCCGGGGTCAGTTGAGGCCTGCCACGGGCACCTCCCCTCACAGCTGGACTGCTGTTCAGAATGTTGCAGCTGCAAGACATTGGAGAAGCAAGGAGGCTGAGCAAGGAGCTGGTGCCAGGGGAGATCAGGGAGGAAGGGAATCAGGGCACCTTCTGGTCTCCCCAGTTCCTGAAAATCTATTGTCAGGCTCTTCTTCCCCAAACTGCGTTTAAGAGAAGCCAGCCCCCTACCACAGGCTGTGCACTGCTCTGAACAACT
>NW_012101865.1:376075-379062 GCF_000951045.1 Mandrillus leucophaeus | reverse complement strand
GCCATGCCTCAGGATCAGGCCTGGGCTGCAGGTGGAGGGCATTGGGGAGCTTTCTATTTCCCTTACTACTGGTCCCAGTGACGTGGAGGATGACAGCCTGGAGGGAGGTGTCTGGGGCAGCATCTGGCCAGGCGCCTGGTGGGGCGGTTTGCGCAACTGCCTGGAATGAGCTGCTTAGCCTCCCCACTTTCCTGAGAACCCAGGGCAAGGGGGGTGTCTGGGAGGGAGGAGGACAAAGAGACCCAGTCACCTGGGTCACCACCTGGAGTGGCAGTTGGGGAGGAAGTGGGACATGCTGGCTGCCTTCTCCAGCCCTGGCCTCTTTCCTTCCCATCCCCTGGGCCTGACTTCAGTGCCCACCTCTAGGAGGGAGAGTCAGAGAACCAGACTCACCTGCCTCTGAGCAACTGTGGAGGCGACAGCCAGGTCTTAACGGCCTCTCCGGGGTCAGCTGAGGCCTGCCACGGGCACCTCCCCTCACAGCTGGACTGCTGTTCAGAATGTTGCAGCTGCAAGACATTGGAGAAGCAAGGAGGCTGAGCAAGGAGCTGGTGCCAGGGGAGATCAGGGAGGAAGGGAATCAGGGCACCTTCTGGTCTCCCCAGTTCCTGAAAATCTATTGTCAGGCTCTTCTTCCCCAAACTGCGTTTAAGAGAAGCCAGCCCCCTACCACAGGCTGTGCACTGCTCTGAACAACTCCAGGAGGTACCATCACATAGGTGACCACTCGTGGTTTTGTGGTTCTCTGCTGCCACCCATGCCAGCCCTGCTTGGGTCCCATCCCCTCATCCCCTCACTCACAAACCTGGTTTACCCAGCCCGACACCCAAACCCATGCTTCACTGATTCATTCTTTCCTTTAATATGTGTTTGTTAAGTGCCAGAACCATCCACAGGGCTTTAAGTTCTAGAGACACAGTAGGGTCAAGGCAGTCACCTCAGCTTTTGCAGTCTGGTGGGAAGCTTGGAGAGAAGAATATTAAGCAGACACAATGAAAGCTGGCTTGATAAAACGCCAATTAACCCCCTTGGGAATTCACCAGCAGTCTCCGTTCTCTCAATAAAACCCACAGCCTGGAACTCAGGAGACAACGAATGTTCAGAGCCAGGGTTTCCCTCTGCAACCTGCCCCTGCACATCTGGTTTTATCTAAAGTCCTGGCATGTGCCTACTACCAGCTCTAACTGGGTCAGAACGCAGGGCTTCTACCGGGTAAATACAAATATTTAACCACTTACACTTATGATGGGTCCTTGGCAGGAGAAGCATTGCAAGTGTGTAACATGGGAATTCGACCCCATTTTAGCAATCCAGGAGGGCTCCCCAGGAGAGGTGACTTTTAAGATGTGCTTGGAAGGATGACTCAAAGTTGACCCAGACTTCCTGGGGGAGAGAAGAAGCCTTCCTTGCCCCTCAACATCACAGATTGCTCAGCCATAGTCAGACAACCCATGCCACCAGGGTGTCACCAAGATTTGACAACTGAGACTCTCAGACACTCTCCCTCCCTGGCACACATATACACTCATACACACGATGGCAGCCATGGACGGCCCGGCAGCCGGATGCCTTTGTTCCCCACTTCCAGCCTGATGGCCGCCCCAATAGTCAGTCCTTTGCTCCTTCACTCTGCTTCCCATCAGTCCCCTCCTTCTGGGAGTCACAACTCCCTGGGTTGTGACTCTGACTTCATATTCACTGACCATGTGACCCTGGGCACATCACTCAAGCTCCCAGATACTGCTCCTCCACTGTTAATGAGGGTCATGATCCTCCCCACCTCTCAGCACCACAGAGAAGGTTAAGGCTCCTAATTCCCAAAAAGCACCTTTGCAGCACTTGTCCCTTCACAGTGGCAGCTCTGCTTAGCACAGTTGCTGTCACAGTCATTCGCTGTGGCCTTGCTCTGGCCCCAACCCCATGCCCCTCCTTCTCTCAGCCTACTGTCCCCGCACTTCTGCCTGGGCCTCCTCTCTCTCTCCTCTCCTTCCTTGCAGAGCCTGAGACCCAGAATTCCTGAAGGGCTGGGGACAGGGAAGGGGCAGCCAGCTCCCAAACAGAAATGTCACCTGCTTGGAGTCCCCAGTGGAGGGTTGGGGTGGAAGCTTTCTGCTCAGCCTTGAAAACCCTGCCCTAACTCCCCACAGAGCCTGATACAAGCTCAAACCTGCATCAGGTCAAACCCTACCCCAGAGATAGAGCTGGGTAGGTCAGGCCGCTACCTGAACCTGTGTCGCCGTCTACAAGCCAGCCAGGGAGGGGACTGGCCTCGCCCCCTCAGGGGGTGCAGATGCTCTGGGACCTAAGTCCACACTGAGGACAGCGGGAGGTGGAGAGCACCTCATGGAGTGGGGTTTGAATCCCGGGGCCTCCTCTACTCCTCTGGATCATCTTTGAGAAGTTGTCTCTCCTCGCCAAGCCTTGGCCTCCTCATTGGTAAGATAAGGCTGGACAATTCCTGCCTACCACCCACTCAGGGTTGTTGGGAGAAACAGAATTGAGAAGAGGGTGGAAGGGAATCCTGTCAAGCCTGGGAACCAACGCCTTTCCGTCGCCGGTTGAGCTCTACATTTTGACCAGCAGATGGCGCCATAGAAGCGCCAGTGTCTCAGCTCCAGGCCCGGGACGTTTGTTAAACGCGGCGAAGCTGTTACTCAAGATCCCAAACTCTGGAGCGGATGGATCTCAGATTCTACACCCTCAAACCGCGCGTGGTGGCTCATGCCTGTAATCCCAGCACTTTGGGAAGCCGAGGTGGGTGGATCAGGAGGTCAGAAGTCCGAGACCTGCGTGGCCAACATGGTGAAACCCAGTCTCTACTAAAAATACAAAAATTAGCCCGGCGTGGTGGCGGGCACCTGTAATCTCAGCTACTCAGGAGACTGAGACACGAGAATCGCTTGAACCCGGGAAGCAGAGGTTGCAGTGAACCGAGATTGTGCCATTGCACTCCAGCCTGGGCAACAATGCGAGCCTCCATATCAAAA
>NW_012101865.1:370246-375975 GCF_000951045.1 Mandrillus leucophaeus | reverse complement strand
GAGAAAACGCCAATTAACCCCCTTGGGAATTCACCAGCAGTCTCCGTTCTCTCAATAAAACCCACAGCCTGGAACTCAGGAGACAAGGAATGTTCAGAGCCAGGGTTTCCCTCTGCAACCTGCCCCTGCACATCTGGTTTTATCTAAAGTCCTGGCATGTGCCTACTACCAGCTCCAACTGGGTCAGAACGCAGGGCTTCTACCGGGTAAATACAAATATTTAACCACTTACACTTATGATGGGTCCTTGGCAGGACAAGCATTGCAAGTGTGTAACATGGGAATTCCACCCCATTTTAGCAATCCAGGAGGGCTCCCCAGGAGAGGTGACTTTTAAGATGTGCTCAGAAGGATGACTCAAAGTTGACCCAGACTTCCTGGGGGAGAGAAGCAGCCTTCCTGGCCCCTCAACAACACAGATTGCTCAGCCACAGTCAGACAACCCATGCCACCAGGGTGTCACCAAGATTTGACAACTGAGACTCTCAGACACTCTCCCTCCCTGGCACACATACACACTCACACACACGATGGCAGCCATGGACGGCCCCGCAGCCAGATGCCTTTGTTCCCCACTTCCAGCCTGATGGCCGCCCCAATAGTCAGTCCTTTGCTCCTTCACTCTGCTTCCCATCAGTCCCTTCCTTCTGGGAGTCACAACTCCCTGGGTTGTGACTCTGACTTCATATTCACTGGCCATGTGACCCTGGGCACATCACTCAAGCTCCCAGATACTGCTCCTCCACTGTCAATGAGGGTCATGATCCTCCCCGCCTCTCAGCACCACAGAGAAGGTTAAGGCTCCTAATTCCCAAAAAGCACCTTTGCAGCACTTGTCCCTTCACAGTGGCAGCTCTGCTTAGCACAGTTGCTGTCACAGTCATTCGCTGTGGCCTTGCTCTGGCCCCAACCCCATGCCCCTCCTTCTCTCAGCCTACTGTCCCCGCACTTCTGCCTGGGCCTCCTCTCTCTCTCCTCTCCCTCCTTGCAGAGCCTGAGACCCAGAATTCCTGAAGGGCTGGGGACAGGGAAGGGGCAGCCAGCTCCCAAACCAAAATGTCACCTGCTTGGAGTCCCCAGTGGAGGGTTGGGGTGGAAGCTTTCTGCTCAGCCTTGACAACCCTGCCCTGACTCCCCACAGAGCCTGATACAGGCTCAAACCTGCATCAGGTCAAACCCCACCCCAGAGACAGAGCTGGGTAGGTCAGGCCGCTACCTGAACCTGTGTCACCGTCTACAAGCCAGCCAGGGAGGGGACTGGCCTCGCACCCTCAGGGGGTGCAGATGCTCTGGGACCTAAGTCCACACTGAGGACAGCAGGAGGTGGAGAGCACCTCACGGAGTGGGGTTTGAATCCCGGGGCCTCCTCTACTCCTCTGGATCATCTTTGAGAAGTTCTCTCCTCGCCAAGCCTTGGCCTCCTCACTGGTAAGATAAGGCTGGACAATTCCTGCCTACCACCCACTCAGGGTTGTTGGGAGAAACAGAATTGAGAAGAGGGCGGAAGGGAATCCTGTCAAGCCTGGGAACCAACGCCTTTCCGTCGCCGGTTGAGCTCTACATTTTGACCAGCAGATGGCGCCATAGAAGCACCAGTGTCTCAGCTCCAGGCCCGGGACATTTGTTAAACGCGGCGAAACTGTTACTCAAGATTCCAAACTCTGGAGCGGATGGATCTCAGATTCTATACCCTCAAACCGCGCATGGTGGCTCATGCCTGTAATCCCAGCACTTTGGGAAGCCGAGGTGGGTGGATCACGAGGTCAGGAGTTCGAGACCAGCCTGGCCAACATGGTGAAACCCAGTCTCTACTAAAAATACAAAAATTAGCCCGGCGTGGTGGCGGGCACCTGTAATCTCAGCTACTCAGGAGACTGAGACACAAGAATCGCTTGAACCCGGGAAGCAGACGTTGCAGTGAACCGAGATTGTGCCATTGCACTCCAGCCTGGGCAACAATGCGAGACTCCATATCAAAAAAAAAAAAAAAAAAAAAAAAAAAAAAAAAAAAAAAAAGATTACACCTTCTTAATAGCAATGTGACTGGGTAAACTGCTTAACCTCTCTGAACCTCAGTTTCCTCATCTGGCATCCCTTCTTCTGGGGTTGTTGGAGGATTGATTTGCTCCAAGATGCAGACTGCAGCGTCAGTGCTCAGTGACATGACTGGTACAACCCACTAAAGAGCGAGGCTGCAGCTCCATCTTCCATCCCTGCTAAGAGCCCCTGGCTTCAGCCACACCCCATGCCCACTCCAGCCAGGTCCCCAGGTTTCACTCACGCCCTCTGCCCTCTGACTGGAATGTTTTCTCCCTCCTTGTTTCACGATTTCCTAGGAACTTTGAGACTTCTTGGGTTTTTCCTAATTGTATTTTTAAAACTTCATCCAGGTATTATTTATAGATCATACAATTCACTCACTTTAAGGGTACAAGTCAACGATTTTCAGTAAGTTTATCAAGTTGTGCTCAAGATTTGATTTTCAAAATCCTGCATCTCAAATTCTACCTCTTTTCTGAGTCCCAGACCATGTGTTCAGCTGCCCCTTGGCTGTTGTCCCGTGGCTGTCCCCTGCCCCGCCAACTCGGTACATCCCCAGCCAGATCCATAACTGTCCTCCCTTCTTTTCTCCTCTCCCAGGTTTCCCATATCCCTTCTTGGCCAGCAATCCCATCCTTTTTCTCTACGATCTTAGCACTTTGTTCGAGACCTGGCACATAGTAGGTGCTCAACAAAGGTTTGCTAAGTGGGCTAGGCACATGGCTTACACCTGTAATCTCAACACTTTGGGAGGCTGAGGCAGGCAGATCACTTGAGGTCAGGTGTTCGAGACTAGCCTGGCCAACATGGTGAAACTCCATCTCTACTAAAAAATATAAAAATTGGCTGGGCGTGGTGGCTCACGCCTGTAATCCCAGCACTTTGGGAGGCCGAGGCGGGCAGATCACGAGGTCAAGAGATTGAGACTATTCTGGCCAAAAGGGTGAAACCCCATCTCTACTAAAAGTACAAAAATTAGCTGGGCATGGTGGCACTCACCTGTAGTCCCAGCTACTTGGGAGGCCGAGGCAAGAGAATCGCTTGAACCCAGGAGGTAGGAGGTTGTAGTGAGCTGAGATCGCGCCACTGCACTCCAGCCTGGCGACAGAGCAAGAACTCCATCTCAAAGAAAAAAAAAATACAAAATTAGCTGGGCATGGTGGTGCGCGCCTGTCATCCCAGCTACTTGGGAGGCTGAAGCAGGAGAATCGCTTGAACCCAGGAGGTGGAGGTTGCAGTGAGCCGAGATGGAGCCACTGCTCTCCAGCCTGGGCGACAGAGCAAGACTCCGACTCAAAAAAAAAAAAAAGTTTGCTGAGTGAATGAATAAAAGCAATGTGACCCTTTACCCACGTTTGATTGTTCACCCCTCACCTTCCACCACCCAGTCACCTGTTAGATCTTCCTTGGAACTGTCTGCCTGGTGTTCACCCTTCCCAGAGCCCTGCTGCCCTGGCCTCATACCCACGCCCTGCCTCACTGTCTCTCCTCTGTTGTTTTTTACTTCCTCTCTGCCCCATCCCAGAGTGACTTCTCAGAAAAGCACACGTGATCCCACCACCTTCTCCCTAAGAATGTGCTACCCACTCATCTGCAATGATGTCACCACCCCCAAATCTAACACCAGCAGCCTCCCGGGATTTGGTCCCAGCCCATCTCTTAGCCTCAGACTCAACCCTCTTCTTCCCCTCTCCAACTCTCTCAGGTTCTAATCATCCCAAACCACAAGAGCCATGATTAAAAGGCAGGATAGGGTCAGGCTTCCTGGAGTCCACAACCCAGTGGCAGTGCCTCTCTGAGCCTCAGCTTCCTCGTCTGTAAAATGAGGGTGATAATACCACTGACCTTGTAGAGTTGTTGGGAGGATTAAACGAGGTGATGAAGGTAAAGCACTTAGAAAGGGCTTGGTACACGGTCCATACTCAATGTTAGTTTCATTTCACTGACAATTCCCAGCTGAATTTCTGCTCGCCAGGGATAGACTGTCTTTCTCCTTTCTGTCCACCAGGGGTGCTGCAACCTATTTCACTATGCTGGGGAGATTCGCCCCTTCTGGGAGGCCTTCCCCAGGTCAGCTTTAGCCAGCCCTTCCTGGGTCACAGAGCTTACCCACTGGGACCTCTCTTGCCACCTCTCCCAGGGCCAATCCAACCCCACGTCTTGCCCCACTTACCTCCCAAGCAGCCCTCAAATTTCTCCCCTTCTCTCAATCCCCTGCTGTCTCCCTGGCACAGGCTGCCATCATGCTCATTATGCACCCACTCTCCCCTTCTCTCCGCCCCATTGCTGCCTCCCTGGCACCAGCTGTCATTGTGCCCATGCCTCGCCCACTCTGCCCCTCCAGTGTCCCATCCAGAATGGACAGCTGTCCTCACTGTCCTTCCCTGAAGCCTTCACTGGCTCCTAAGTATGGTCCACTAGAGCCTCAGCTGCATGATGCACCCCTTCCTTCTGCCAGCCGGGTTCCAGCCACACTGGCCTCACAAGCACCCTGCCCTCTCCCAGCTCAGGGCCTTGGCACAAGCTCTTTCTGCCTCCTGGACCCTCTTTCCTCACCCTATCAGTCCTTATTCAACTCCTTCAGATGCTGACCTCCCTGGAGATGCCGTCTCTGACCCTCCCACCACCAAGTACATCAAGGTCCCCCGTGATGTCTTCATAGCACTCTGTACTTCCTCTCCTTAACTCTTATCACTGTTTATAATTATGTATTTGAGTGGCTATTTGAGGAATATCTCCCTCCCCACTTCCTTTAAAAGCTTCCTGAGAGCAAGGCTGTGGATGTCTTTCATTATGTCCCCAGAGGGCTGGCATATGCCAGAGGAATGAGTGAATAAAAAGGGGCTATTCCCTTATGTGTCTTTCTCCCATGTCAGGTCCCGAAGGGCAAGGCCATGACCCAGGCCTGTATTCCCAGACTGATCCCCTACCCCACCTTGGCCTGGAACTTCAGTGAGAATCAACAAATGCTGTATGGATGAATGATAACACCCTTTTCCTGGTTTTCTTAAGGTTGATATTTTAACTACTCTTAAACTGTGATGTGTTGTGATACAATTTATTTATTTATTTATTTATTTATTTATTTATTTTTGAGATGGAGTCTCGCTCTGTTGCCCAGGCTGGAGTGCAGTGGTACAATCTTGGCTCGACGCAACCTCCGCTTCCCAGGTTGAAGCAATTCTCAGCCTCCAGAGTAGCTGGGACTACAGGCGCATGCCACCACGCCCGGCTAATTTTTTATATTTTTAATAGAGACGGGGTTTCACCATGTTAGCCAGGATGGTCTCAATCTCCTGACCTTGTGGTCTGTCTGCCTTGGCCTCCCAAAGTGCTGGGATTACAGGCGTGAGCCACCACGCCCGGCCGATAAAATATTATTAATAATAATTTCTACATGGGCATTGGAACTGGCTGTCACGACCCACTTATTCTCCCAGGAAAGCATATTCTTTAATCACGAATATCTCTGCAGCCCTCTGTAATTCACTTTCCCAGCCCTGATTGACCCTATGGGATTGGCAAGACAGTGTCACTATTTTCCTGCTTTTACAGAAGAGAAAAATAGAGATTTAGGAAAATTAAGGGGCATGCCCACAGGTGGCTGAGCTGGCCTTCTGTGTCCCAGCCCTGTGAGTTGCCACTCCATACCTCCCAAAGCCTAGACTTTAAGCCACCCCACTGTACCC
>NW_012101865.1:360066-368356 GCF_000951045.1 Mandrillus leucophaeus | reverse complement strand
CATTTCACTGACAATTCCCAGCTGAATTTCTGCTCGCCAGGGATAGACTGTCTTTCTCCTTTCTGTCCACCAGGGGTGCTGCAACCTATTTCACTATGCTGGGGAGATTCGCCCCTTCTGGGAGGCCTTCCCCAGGTCAGCTTTAGCCAGCCCTTCCTGGGTCACAGAGCTTACCCACTGGGACCTCTCTTGCCACCTCTCCCAGGGCCAATCCAACCCCACGTCTTGCCCCACTTACCTCCCAAGCAGCCCTCAAATTTCTCCCCTTCTCTCAATCCCCTGCTGTCTCCCTGGCACAGGCTGCCATCATGCTCATTATGCACCCACTCTCCCCTTCTCTCCGCCCCATTGCTGCCTCCCTGGCACCAGCTGTCATTGTGCCCATGCCTCGCCCACTCTGCCCCTCCAGTGTCCCATCCAGAATGGACAGCTGTCCTCACTGTCCTTCCCTGAAGCCTTCACTGGCTCCTAAGTATGGTCCACTAGAGCCTCAGCTGCATGATGCACCCCTTCCTTCTGCCAGCCGGGTTCCAGCCACACTGGCCTCACAAGCACCCTGCCCTCTCCCAGCTCAGGGCCTTGGCACAAGCTCTTTCTGCCTCCTGGACCCTCTTTCCTCACCCTATCAGTCCTTATTCAACTCCTTCAGATGCTGACCTCCCTGGAGATGCCGTCTCTGACCCTCCCACCACCAAGTACATCAAGGTCCCCCGTGATGTCTTCATAGCACTCTGTACTTCCTCTCCTTAACTCTTATCACTGTTTATAATTATGTATTTGAGTGGCTATTTGAGGAATATCTCCCTCCCCACTTCCTTTAAAAGCTTCCTGAGAGCAAGGCTGTGGATGTCTTTCATTATGTCCCCAGAGGGCTGGCATATGCCAGAGGAATGAGTGAATAAAAAGGGGCTATTCCCTTATGTGTCTTTCTCCCATGTCAGGTCCCGAAGGGCAAGGCCATGACCCAGGCCTGTATTCCCAGACTGATCCCCTACCCCACCTTGGCCTGGAACTTCAGTGAGAATCAACAAATGCTGTATGGATGAATGATAACACCCTTTTCCTGGTTTTCTTAAGGTTGATATTTTAACTACTCTTAAACTGTGATGTGTTGTGATACAATTTATTTATTTATTTATTTATTTATTTATTTATTTTTGAGATGGAGTCTCGCTCTGTTGCCCAGGCTGGAGTGCAGTGGTACAATCTTGGCTCGACGCAACCTCCGCTTCCCAGGTTGAAGCAATTCTCAGCCTCCAGAGTAGCTGGGACTACAGGCGCATGCCACCACGCCCGGCTAATTTTTTATATTTTTAATAGAGACGGGGTTTCACCATGTTAGCCAGGATGGTCTCAATCTCCTGACCTTGTGGTCTGTCTGCCTTGGCCTCCCAAAGTGCTGGGATTACAGGCGTGAGCCACCACGCCCGGCCGATAAAATATTATTAATAATAATTTCTACATGGGCATTGGAACTGGCTGTCACGACCCACTTATTCTCCCAGGAAAGCATATTCTTTAATCACGAATATCTCTGCAGCCCTCTGTAATTCACTTTCCCAGCCCTGATTGACCCTATGGGATTGGCAAGACAGTGTCACTATTTTCCTGCTTTTACAGAAGAGAAAAATAGAGATTTAGGAAAATTAAGGGGCATGCCCACAGGTGGCTGAGCTGGCCTTCTGTGTCCCAGCCCTGTGAGTTGCCACTCCATACCTCCCAAAGCCTAGACTTTAAGCCACCCCACTGTACCCAGGGCCTAGTGCAGCCACTGGTGAGAAGGAGGAGGGCTAGTAATGGTTGTTGAATGAATAGATGAGTGAATGAATGCTGGAAAGTCTTTTCAGGAGAGGGCCTTAGCTTCAGGGGCCAGACCCCAGGATACTCTCTTCCCCTTGGAGAGACCACCCAAAGATGCCTTCTCTGGTCAGGGCTCTATCTTAGCTGGGAGCCCGTAAGGAGAGGAGAAAAAGGGTTCCAGGCAAAGGGGAAAAAAGTCTCATACAGCAGCATCTCCTGAGTACAGCACTTAACAGTTTGCAAAGCCCTTGAATTCACTGCCTCTCCCTGGGATTTCAAAGGAGCTCTTCAAGAAGCCAGGGCAGAACAAATAAACACACAAGAAAAAAAAAAGGAAGAAAAGCTCTTTTTCTCTCTTTGCAAAGCCAGTATGTGTGTTCTTGGTAAACACTTGAGACCTATGCTGTCCAATGCAGGAACTACTAGCCACGTGTGGCCACTTAAGTTTAAATTAATTAGAATTCAATACAATAAAAATTTCATTTTTCAGTCTCACTAGCCACATTTATTTATTTATTTTGTTTTGAGGTAGGGTCTTGCTGTGTTGCCCAGACTGGAGTGCAGTGGTGCGATCATGGCTCACTGCAGCCTCAATGTCCTGGGCTCAGGCGATCCTTCCTCCTCAGCCTCCCAAGCAGCTGGAGCTACAGCCACACACTACCATACCCAGCTAATTTTTGTATTTTTTTTGTAGAGACAGGGTTTTGCTGTGTTGCCCTGGCTGGTCTCAAACTCCTGGGCTCAAGTGATCCGCCCACCTGGACCTCCCGAAGTGCTGGGATTACAGACATGAGCCACAGGGCCCGGCCAACTAGCCATATGTGAAGTACTTCCTATGTGGTTAGTGGCTATAATAATATTGAACACGGCAGATAGAAAATATTTCCATCATCACAGAAAGTTCTGTTGGATAAAACCGATTTATGACATATAAATAAGCAAAAGGAAGGGAGGAAAAAACACCTGTCATTCCATTTCCCAAAGAAAACCACTGTGAACATTTTGGCATGGATATTTCCAGTTTTTTCTATGGGTGGGCAACATATATATTTTTTTTTTCAAAAATGGGTTAATACTCTACAGTCTGTTTTATGACCCGTTTTTTCACTTACCAAATTACTGTAAATATCTTTTCTATAACGTATTTTTAAACGAGGGTACAATGTTTGTATGACTACTGTAATTTACTTACTCAGTTCTCTGCTTACAGGTATTTGTGTTGTCTTCCATCTTTTTAAACTATCAAGACAGCTATTGTTTTCTTTTTATTTTAATTTAAACGTTTTGTGTGACAAGAGCTGTATTTTATTTTGATATCAATTCATTAGTTTTGTAAAAGTGGTAGATGCTCCTTATAGGAAAGTAAATAAAATACATGATGTGCAAAGAGGAAAAACTATTTCCCCAAATCCCTCTACCCCTAAATAACCATACTTTCTTTCAAAAAAAAATTTTTTTTTTTGAGACGGAGTCTCACTCTGTCGCCTAGACTAGAGTGCAGTGGCACGATCTTGGCTCACTGTAACCTCTGCCTCCTGGGTTCAAGCGATTCTCCTGCCTCAGTCATCCAACTAGCTGGGATTACAGGCACATGCCATCACGCCCAGCTAATTTTTGTATTTTTAGTAGAGACGGGATTTCCCCACATTGGCCAGGCTGGTCTCGAACTCCTGACCTCAAGGGCCTCAGCCTCCCAAAGTGCTGGGATTACAGGTCTTTCAATTTTTTATTGTAAGATCTTTCTTTCTCTCTCTCTCCTTTCCTCCCTCCCTCCCTCCCTCCCTCTCTCTCTCTCTCTCTTTTTCTCGCTTCCCTTCCCTTCTTCCTTTCTTTCTTGACAGGGTCTCACTCTGTCACCCAGGCTGGAGTGCAGTGGCACAATCAGGGCTCACTGCAGCCTTGACCTCCTGGGCTCAAGCAGTCCTCTCACCTCAGCCTCCAGAGCTACTGGGACCACAGGCATTTGCCACTACATCTGGCTAATTTTTTTTTAGAGGCTGGATCTCACTACATTGCTCAAGCCAGTCTCAAACTCTTGGCATCAAGTGGTTCTCCTGCCTCAGCCTCCCAAAGTGCTGAGACCACAGACGTGAGCCACCACACCTGACTAGATTTTTCTCTTCCTTCCTTCCTTCCTTCCTTCCTTCCTTCCTTCTTTCTTTCTTTCTTTCTTGAAACAGGGCCTCACTCTGTCACCCAGGCTGGAGTGCAATGGTGAAGTCTTGGCTCACTGCAGCCTCAACCTTCCAGGCTCAAGCAATCCTCCCACCTCAGCCTCCTGAGTCTGGGACTACAGGTGCACACCACCATGCCTGGCGAATTTTTATATTTTTTTTGTAGAGATGGGGTTTCTCCATGTTGCCCAGGCTGGTGTCAAACTCCTGGCTCAAGCAATCCTGCCAAGGCCTGCCTTGGCCTTCCGAAGTGCTGGGATGACAGGTGTGAGCCACTGCGCCTGGCCCAGATTTTTTAAACATACAGAAAGGTTGAAAGAATAACACAGTGAACCCCCCTACACCCTCCACTAGCTCGATTCAACAATGGAAACCACCACATTTTAAATGTGTTGGTGTCCTCTTCCTAAATAGCTTCCTGGGTCTGAACACATACAGGTATGTGTATACAAGAATGATATCACACTTTACATGTTGCTCTGAATTTTTTTTTTTTTCTTTGAGATGGAGTCTTGCTCTGTCGCCCAGGCTGGAGTACAGTGGTATGATCTCGGCTCACTGCAACCTCTGCCTCCCAGGTTCCAGCGATTCTCCTGCCTCAGCCTTCTGGGTAGCTGGGATTACAGGCGCATGCCACCACGCCTGGCTTATTTTTGTATTTTTAGTAGAGACAGGGTTTCACCATGTTGGCCAGGCTGGTCTTGAACTCCTGACCTCAGGTGATCAGCCCACCTCGGCCTCCCAAAGTGCTGGGATTACAGGCATGAGGTGCCACGCCTGGCCTGTTGGTTTTTTTAAAAAATGTTCACTTAATAATGTATTATAAACCTATTCTCAAGTTTCATGAAGTATCCTTTCACAATATCATCTTTGATGGCCCCTTAGTATTCATTATATGGCTCTATCATAATTTTAACAACCAACCCTTGCATGGTTGGACATTGGTGACATTTCCAATTTTTCACTATTATGAAAACAAAAAAAGTTCTGTGAACAGCCCTGCATCTTTTTGCCATTGGGTAAGAATTACCTGAGGGTAAATTCCTAGACTGAGGATTCAGGAGTCAAAGGACTTGCCTCACACTAGGGCCATAGCAATTGAACCTTTCACTGATAATGCCTGGGACTCTCCAACTACCCACATCCTCACCAACACAGAAGCAGTCTCCCTCAGACTGCCAGGCTGGAGTGCAGTGGTATGATCATGATTCACTGTAGCTTTGACTTCCTTGGCTCAAGCGATCCTCCCACTTCAGCCACATGAATAGCTGGGACCACAGGCACATGCCACCATACATGGCTACTTTTTAACATCTTTTTGTAGAGACAGGGTCTCACCATGTTGCCCAGGTTGGTTTTGAAGTCCTGGGTTCCAGCAATCCACCCACCTCAGCCTCCCAAAGTAGTGGGATTACAGGCATCAGCCATCGCACCCAGCCCTCACCAATATTATTATTATTATTATTATTGAGACAGGGTCTCACTCTGTCGCCCAGGCTGGAGTGCAGTGGACACCAACAAATAGCTTCCCAGTTATGCACACGCTTTCATCTACTTAACGTATATTTATTCAACACCTACCGTGAATGAGCCAGGCACTCCAGCTACAGCAGAAGATGAAACAAAGTCTCTGCTGATGACGAGGACTAGAACATTCTAATGGGAGAGACATACAGTAAACAAAGGTCAGTTCTACAGTGATGAATGCCATGAAGAAAAGTCAAGCAGGAGAGGGGGCTAGACAGTGGGAGACGTGAGAGAGGATTAGGGTGCTATTGTATGTGTAATAGGATGGCCAGAGAGAGCTTGTCTAGTGATGAGCGGAAGTAAGCCCTGTCATGGATAAATGGGCAGGGGCAGTTATCTCCTCTAGGCAGAGGGAATACAGGGGAGAAGGCCCGGAAGTGTGACTGTGCTTGGCTGCTCAAAGAACAGCAGGGAGGCCAGTGTGGCTTGGGCAAGGGAGGGAAAAGCAACAGGAGGTAAGGTGGGGAGGGGTGTGTACAGCTCAGGTAGGACTTTCTAGGCCATAGAGCAGTGTTAAGATTTTTTCTGAGTGAGAAGGGAGCCACTGGGGGATTTGAAGAGAGGAAGGAAGTAATTTGACTCATGTTTTAAAAAGATCACATTGGCCAGGCGCGGTGGCTCATGCTTGTAATCTCAGGACTTTGGGAGGCCGAGGCGGGCAGATCATCTGAGGTCAGGAGTTCAAGACTAGCCTGGCCAACATGATGAAACTCCGTCTCTACTAAAAATACAAAAATTAGCTGGGTGCAGGGTGTGGTGGCAAGGGCCTGTAATCCTAGCTACTTGGGAGGCTAAGGCATGAGAATCGCTTAAACCCAGGAGGCGGAGTTTGCAGTGAGCCGAGACTGCACCACTGTACTCCAGCCTGGGAGATAGAGCAAGACTCTGTTTCCAAAATAATAATAACAATAACTATAATAATAAATGAATAAATAAAAAGATCACATTGGCTATTCTATGGGGTATAAAGGTGGCAGGGAGTGCTAGGATGAAAGCAGGGAACGTCACTGGGAGGCTCTTACACAACTCCAGGCAAGGAATGGTGGTGCCTTGGCCACAGGTAGGAATGGTTGAGATGGTGAGATCGTGGAAGCTTTGGAAGGTGGAACTCACGTTATTCGTGATGGGTCAGTTGGGGGTGTAAGAAAGCGGAGTCAAGGACAGCCCAAGTTGTGACCTGAACAATGGAAGGAGGGAGTTGCCTTTTGCTGGGATGGAAAGACCCAGGGATGATTAAGTTTGGAGGCAAAATGAAGAGTTCAGCTGTGGATATATCCAGTTTGGGTTCCTGTTGGATATCTGACTGGAGACATATGAGCCTGGAGTCGAGTGGGAGGGGCTGGGCTAGAGATACTCATTTATAGCCATCCGCAGAGAGAATGTATGAAAGCCTCGGGACTGGGTGAGGGCATCCGGGAGTGGGCTAGAGAATAGGAGAGGTCCCAGGGATGACTTCTGGGGCACTCCGGCCTGTGCAAGTTGGGGACATGAGGGAGAACCAGCAAAGGAAACTGAAGAGGGATCCCGTGAGGTGGGAGGACCCAGAGAGAGGGGCCCCAGGAAGAAATGGTCAGGAAGTCCAGCAGGGAGGAGGGCGCAATTGCTGGCCAACCGCTGATGCTGAGGACTGAGACGAGATGGTTGAGTTTGTCAGCAGGAGGTCATCGATGACCTTGACAAGAGCGGTTTCAGTGGAGCGGTGGGAGTGAAAGTCCCACAGAGAGAGCTGGAGAGAGAAAAGGAAGGAGGGATGAAGATGGTCAATTCAGAAAACTCTGTGAGATGTTTTCCTGGGAGGGGGAGCAAAGAAATATAGCGATGTGGGGGTGGGGGTGTGTGTGCATGGTCTTGTGCGTGTGTGCATGTGTGTGCGTGTGTGTGTAAGATGGAGAGAACTGCAGTCGATTATGTGCTGATGTGAATGAGCCAGCAGAAGAGGGGGACCCCTGGAACTGTGGGAGAGACACAAGGAATTGCTCGATGTTGTCCTGGAGGAGTTGAGAGAGGACGAAGGGCAGTGTCCCAGTGGAGGGTGTAGAATTCGAATTCACACAAGGCGTTCAGGTAACAGGCACGGGTACAGGCGGGAGTGAAGGGAGAGGTGGAGTCTGAGGAATTTTCTTTCTGATTGCTTCTGTTTCCCAGTGAAACAGAAAGCAAGGTCCTCTAGCAGCTGACAGCTAATACAGCAGGTTCTTTTTTTCTCAGGTGTTACAGAGAGCTGCACCTGCCGCTCACCACAGGTGAAATGGTTGGCTTGTATCTGGGGCCACATCACATAAAAACCCTATGAACAGCAGGATCACACTCAGCAAGATGAGAGCCCACATGAGGCTGGATGTGCAGGAACTTGGACCGGCAGGGGGACCCTGGCAGGTGCCATTCCCCCTCAAGGGGTGAGTGCTCACCAAGTGGAATGGGAGTGTGACTCTGTAGCAGTGATTCATGCACAACGTGCTCTCTCTCTCTCCCCTCCCTTTACATGCATGTTTAAATGTCTGTAAATTAGGCTGGGTGCAGTGGCTCACTCCTGTAATCCCGGGACTTTGGGACGCCAAGGTAGGCAGATCACTTGAGGCCGGGAGTTCGAGACCAGTCTGGGCAATATGGTGAAACACTGTCTCTACGAAAAATACAAAAATTAGCCAGGTGTGGTGGTACGCATCTGTAACCCCAGCTACTCAGGAGGCTGAGGCATGAGAATCACTTGAACCCAGGAAGTGGAGGTTGCAGTGAGCCGAGATCACACCATTGCACTCCAGCCTGGGTGACAGAGAAAGACCCTGTCT
>NW_012101865.1:356558-359012 GCF_000951045.1 Mandrillus leucophaeus | reverse complement strand
CATCCCTATCATCATCATCACCATCACCATCACCATCACCATCATCACCATCATCATCACCATCACCATCACCATCATCACCATCATCATCACCATCACGAACATCCCTATCATTATCATCACCATCATCATCACCATCATCATCACCATCATAACCATCACCATCATCATCACCATCACCAACATCCCTATCATCATCATCATCACCATCAACATCACCATCATCACCATCATCATCATCACCAACATCCCTATCATTATCATCCTCCTCCTGATCACCAATAATTGTCATCTGCATGGAAGCTAGCCTATATTGATTACTCCCTGCTGCCAACTTGTGTCCCATTTCATCATCAAAGCGTCTTGAGGTGGCCACTCTCATTATTTTCATTTTACAGGTGGTGAAACATCATAGACCAGGTAAGGTGTAAACTGGGAGACCCTCCTCCCACCCACTCTGTAAAAACCTTTACTAGAGATCTCACATTGGGCCACTAACCCTAAGACAGGAGGCAGAAGGGGGCTCCCCTTGAAACCCGAAAGAAGTAAATTTAAGACCAGTAAAGGGAAGTTTTGCTTCACACAGAGGGGGCACTGGCTAAAAATACTAGTGGCTTCAAGAAGTATTTAGATCAGTTCATAGATAGTTGATCACAGGGCAGTTAGAGGGATGTTTTAAAGATATAAATCAGGCTGAGCCTGGTGGCTCACGCCTATAATTCCAACACTTTGGGAGGCCAGGGCAGGCGGATCACTTGAGGTCAGGAGTTTGAGACCAGCCCGGCCAACGTGGCAAAACCCTGCCTCTACTAAAAAAAAAAAAAAAAAAAAAAAAAAAAAAAAAAAAATTACCTGAGTGTGGTGGTGGGCACCTGTAATCCCAGCTACTCTAGAGTCTGAGGCATGAGAATCACTTAAACCTGGGACATGGAGGTTGCAGTGAGCTGAGATCATGCCACTGCACTCCAGCCTGGGTGACAGAGTAAGACTCTGTTTCAATAAAATAAAATAAAGACATAAATCAGATCACAACTCTCTGCTGTCCAAAACCACCCACTGCACTTGGAATAAAACCCAGCCCCTGGCCGGGCATGGTGGCTCATGCCTGTAATCCCAGCACTTTGGGAGGCTGAGGTGGGTGGATCACGAGGTCAGGAGATGGAGACCATCCTGGCTAACACAGTGAAACTCCGTCTCTACTAAAAATACAAAAAAAAAAAAAAAAGCCGGGCGTGGTGGCGGGCACCTGTAGTCCCAGCTACTCAGGAGGCTGAGGCAGGAGAATGGTGTGAACCCGGGAGGCAGAGCTTGCAGTGAGTAGAGATCGCACCACTGCACTCTGGCCTGGGCGACACAGCTAGACTCCATTTCAAAAAAAAAAAAAATCCAGCCCCTTTGCCCTGGTGCTTCCCCACCTTCTTCTTGCTGTCATCTCTGTGTTCACCTGGCCGCAGCCACGGCTACGCTGCTCTCCTTGCTGTTCTTGAAATGTCAATCTCTTCCTGCCTCAGGGCCTTTGCACCTGCCATTTTCTCTGCTAGGCCACCTTCTTCTGCTCTTTGCCTGGGTGGCTTTTTCTCCTCCTCCATGCCTCGGCCTAAATGTCAACTCCTACAGGGGGCTTTCCCTGCATGACCCCTCTGCTGAGTCAGTGCCTGGTCGCTGTCTCGTCACCCTCTGTCTCGTCACCTTGTGGTTTTCTTCCTTGCCTTTATCACAGCCACATTATTTTATTTATTTACTTGTTTTGTGTTTGTCTCTTTCTGTTGGACAGTGAGCTACATGATGTCAGTGTCATTGTCTGTCTTTTCATTCCTGTGTCCCCAGAATGGTGCGCTGCAGGCCCAGTGCCTGGCATGTGCTCTTTATTTATTCAGCACTGACTGTGTACCACTCCACCTCCAAAGCCCTTTATACGAATTAACTCGTTCATCAGTCCTCACATATCAACCCTGTGAGAGGGGACTTTATTATCATCCTTATTTTATAAAAAGGAAACTAAGGCACAGATAGGTTAGAAATTTACCTAAGGTCACAGCTAGTGAGAGGTAGAGATGAAAATCTAGGCAGGGGGTTCCAGAATCTATGCTCTTAACCACAACCATCTACTCCCTCTCCAGTATTTACTGAGAAAGTCATCAGCAGACATTTGAGAAATGAATAAATGAGCCAGGTGCAGCAGCTCACACCTGTAATCCCAGCACTTTGGGAGGCTGAGGCAGGCAGATCCCTTGAGGTCAGGAGTTCAAGACCAGCCTGGCTAACATGGTGAAACCCCGTCTCTACTAAAAATACAAAAAAATTAGCCAGGCGTGGTGGCGGGCGTCTGTAGTCCCAGCTACTCGGGAGGCTGAGGCAGGAGAATGGCATGAACCCGGAAGGCGGAGCTTGCAGTGAGTCGAGATTGTGCCACTGCACTCCAGCCTGGGCGACAGAGAGAGACTCTGTCTCAAA
>NW_012101865.1:353199-356508 GCF_000951045.1 Mandrillus leucophaeus | reverse complement strand
AATGATCATGGCAGCCTTATTGGTGATAGCAAAAAACTGGAAACAATCCATGTGCTCATCAACTGGAGAATGGATAAAGTCACTGAATTCTATTAGACAATGGAGTATTAGACAGCAGGAAAAAGGAATGAAGGCCAGCCAAAAATGCAAAATCATGAATGTATTTTAGAAACATAGTGATGCATGAAAAAATCAAGCCAAAGAAGAATGCACATGCATTGTGCTGTTTATGTAAAGATAAAAAAACAAACAAAATAATGTGTTGCATAGGATCCTCCCCATTTGGTAAAATTATTTTTTTTTTCAAAGCAAGGGCATGGAATGATGACCACAAAATTCAGGATAGTGTTTACTTCTGGAGGAAGGCAGGGAATAGGACTGGGTAGGCATGTACAGGTGGCCTCAGTGGTGCTGGTAAAGGCCTAGTTCCTAAGCTGGGGCCATGGGTTCACAGATATTTGTCTTCATACGCCAGATATTCAACACACTTTTCTTGTAGTTATCAAATATTACATAGTAAGTTTTGCTGTTTTTTAAAAAAATGTAGTTCCTAGGGTTGTTGTAAAAATTAAATGGGGCCGGGCGTGGAGGCTCATGCCTGTTATCCCAGCACTTTGGGAGGCCGAGGTGGGTGGATCACCTGAGGTTAGGAGTTCGAGACCAGCCTGGCCAACATGGTGAAACCTCGGCTCTACTAAAAATGCAAAAATTAGCTGGGTGTAGTGGCCCATGCCTGTAATCCCAGCTACTTTGGAGGCTGAGGCAGGAGAATTGCTTGAACCCAGGAAGCAGAGGTTTCAGTGAGCTGAGATCACGCCCCTGCACTCCAGCCTGGGTGACAAGAGTGAAACTCTGTCAAAAAAAAAAAAAAAAAGAAAGAAAAAAATTGAATTAAATGGGAGTGCAGATAGATTTGTTTATTCATTCAACAAACATCTGCCATATGCCAGGCATCCTCTGAGATGCCAGGGAAGATACAAAAAAGGAGAAGACTATGCAACTGGGATGAGGTGGCTCAAGATTAGAACAGCTAACAGTACCAGCTTTGGATCCAGAGAGACCTGGGTACAAATTCCAGCTCTGCTACTTACTAGCTTTGTGACTTTGAGCAAGCTACCTAACCTCCCTCTTCCTCAGTTTTTTCATCTGTAAGTCAGGAATGATAATCATGGAAATGGTATGAGGCTGAGATAAAGCTACGAAGATAACTGGCTTGCCATGTTACTGAGCATTGAGTGAGAGCTCAGTAAATGTCCCTGTTTGTGCGAACTGCCGAAAGGGTGGGGTGGAGAGGAGAATGTTGCTCTGTCCAGGTGAGCTTTGAAAAGGAGAAGGAGTTTGAGTTGTACTCTGGAGCACCTGATGGCTTGAAACAAAGCAAGGACAAGATTTCTGTCTCAAAATAAGCCCCCTGACTAAAGTAAGGGTAAAACTAGAGCCAGGAAGGCCATTTAAGAGGCTGTTAGAGACCAGGCGCGGTGGCTCACACCTGTAATCCCAGCACTTTGGGAGGCCGAGGCGGGTGGATCACAAGGTCAGGAGATCGAGACCATCCTGGCTAACATGGTGAAAACCCGTCTCTACCAAAAAGACAAGAAATAAGTCAGGTGCGGTGGCGGGTGCCTGTAGTCCCAGCTACTTGGGAGGCTGAGGCATGAGAATTGCTTGAACCCGGGAGGCAGAGCTTGGAGTTAGCCAAGATCATGCCACTGCACTCCAGCCTGTGCGACAGAGCGAGACTCCGTCTCAAAAAAAAAAAAAAAAAAAAAAAAAAGAGGCTGTTAGAATCATCCAGGTGAGAGATTATGGAGTCCTGAACTAGGGGGCCTGGAGCGCAGAGGGACAGGAAGAAGGGGACAGATTCTGGAGCAAAACTGGGGAGATAAAATGGATTGGATTGGGAAGCTGGATGTGGGAGCTGAGGAGCAGAAATCACCCAGGACAATATCCAGGCATGTTGTCCTGAGACCGAGAAACCAGAAGAGGTGGGTGGCAGGGGAGAGTAAGATGATGAGTTTGGAACTGGTCAAGCTGAGTTGGGTGCAGGGGAGTTGCAAGCAGAGCTGTCTAGGAAGTGCTGTGTTTATGAATCAGGGACTCAGGAAGGGCAGAGCTCAGTTTCAAGAAGGTAACTGGGAGTGGGTGAGGTTGTCCTGGGAGGATGTACAGGCCGCGCATAGGCCGAGGTGCCCATGACTGCAGAGGCAGGAGGAGAAGGGCTGCGGGAGTGCCTGCAAGGGAGCTGCTAGCTAGATAGGAGGAAGATGAAGATGGGGATCCAAACTTGCCCTGAAGTTGAGGGAGGTGTCAGCTTGGAGGAGAAAGGTGAGGTCCACCCCAGAGTCAAGTGTCACAGAAGGGTAGAGAAGAGGCCAGTGGATCTAGCCATCAGGGTTGTCCATGCCCTGGGCAGGAACATTTTCCTGGTGTGAGGGAGACTGAACTTTGGAGAAGCTCGATGGCGAAAGGTCTTTCTCACTGCACCCAGGGTGAATCGTGGCCCCTGCCCAGACGAGGTCCATCCTGCCTGCTTCTTCATCCTGCCCCTCATACTCCATGGATGGTACTCCGTGCCTAGTCCTGATTGGTCTGTAAACTCCAGGAGCAATCACTAGGAATCACAATAAGTGTATTCTCCACTTGAGCCTTGTTTCAGTCCTGAGAGGTCTGTATTATTTTCACCCCCATTTTACAAATGAGCAGACTAAGGCTCTGCCCCACGTGCCCAAGACTGGGGGTAGGTTTCATCCCTAACTTGTGGGTCGCATTTGAGAAAAGGAAACCTGTATCATCTGAACCTACAACATCCAGACTCAGTGGTTCTCAAACTTCAGCCGCCTACAAATCACCTGAGATTCCTATGAATTCTGCTCTTGGGCCCCAAACTGCAGGAATTCTGATCGAGCAGGTGTGAAGCGGTGTTTGGGGATGTGTGTTGTTAACCAGCACCCCAGGTGGTTCCCATGCAGGTGACGGAAGTCCACCCTTGAGGCAGCATTAACCCAACCCTGTGCGGCACAGAGGAGGGTATTTCAGGCACTGGATTGGTCTGGACCCCAAGCAACCGGTTTCTGGCGATCAGTTGGGGGTCTGGCTGCAGCTGGGAGCGGATTGGGGCGGAGGGAGGCAGAGGGCGGTAATAAAGAAACAACAGGAAGCTCTGCTTTTATTAGCCCTGGGTAGTAGCAGCTGCAGGTGAGTAATCTGATTTCTGCGGCGTCCTGTTTTCTCCGCTGCCTGGCGGTTCCTCGACACCCACTCACCTGCCACCAGCCACGGGAGAGAGGGCAAGGGGGAGGGAGGATGGGC
>NW_012101865.1:340254-352934 GCF_000951045.1 Mandrillus leucophaeus | reverse complement strand
GGCCCTGCCGCTTGCTCCCCGCCTCCCCGCCAGAGTTGCACCACCAGGCTCTGGGCGCGCTCCCCCCCGATCGGGAGGCTGGGTGCCGTCTCCCAGCTCCGCCCTTGACTTCTGAGCCTCAGTTGCTGCTTCTGTCAAATGGAAGCACGTCCACCTACTGGTGCTAGACTGGTGAGATCAGGGAAGGGGTGCTAAAGTTACAAACTGTAAAGGGCTGTAGCGATCACCAAGGCATCGGAAGGAAACTGGCCAAGAGAAGCAAGTTTCTTAGCTGTGCCGGGCCTCGGTTTCCTTATTTGTAACATGCGAATGAGTAACGCTTCCTCATAAGCAGATGATGCTCATGATGTGGATGGAACACAGCGCAGGACAAGGGCAGTAGCTGCCGTGGGGTCGTTATTACTGTTGCTGTTAGCCCAGTTCAGAATCCGCGTTCCCTCTTCTTACTTTGATTCTCTGGTTTTCCCTGGTTCTCAGCACACGTTTAGGAAATAGGGGGCTTGGATCAGAAAGGGATTTTCAGGGTCAGGGGCTTGCCCAAGACTGGGGATTGGTTCCATCCCTGACTCTCTGAACCAAGCTTTCCATCTGTAAAATGGGATTGACAACACCTTCCCCCAAACCCTCAGACATATAAAGACCAATGAGAAACCCAGAAACACCTGGTAAACTGTGATGTACTACCCACATGCAAAGACTGTAATTATTTCTTCCAGGTGCCTCTTTGCCCTAAAGAGTCAAGGATGAGTCAAGAACCAAATGAGATGAGCCAGGAGGATACCTGTGAGAGAGGCTGGATGGCATTGCCCTTTACCCATGGAGCTCACTGCAGTGTGCAGCAGTGGCCCAAGGGTGGAGAGGGAGGTTGAGGTCAGGCTAGGTCCTGCCCTTGGGGGCTCATGTCCCAGTTAGCCCAGGATGCACAGGCCCAGGTGTGATGGGAGCACAGAAGAGGGGGGAAGCCGACTCTCTGGGCAAGGGGGATCAGGCTGGTACAGGGGGTACTTCCCAGAGGAGTCAGCCTTGACGGGACCCTCTGAAAAATGATTGTAGCTCAGGTTGGGAGAGGGGCAAGGCAAGTGCTGGACAGAGACAGATTCCAGCAGAAAAGTCCAGAGACAAGAAAGGGGGTAGTGCGCTCAGGAAAACGGTGTGAAACGTGACTGAAATACAGGGTGGGGAGAAGAAATGGGTTCAAGATAAAGTCAAATTGGAGCCAGGTGTGGTGGTGCATGCCTGTAATCCCAGCTACTCGGGAGGCTGAGGCAGGAGAATCACTTGAACCCCAGAGGTGGAGTTTGCAGTGAGCCAAGATCACACCACTGCACTCCAGCCTGGATGCTAGAATGAGACTCTGTTTCAAAAAAAAAAAAAAAAAAAAAGATGAAGTCAAATTGGGAATGGCCTCCAGCACCACCCTAGGGAGCTCAGACTTCCCCCAGCAGAGCCTGTTTGCTTATCTGTGAAATGGGGGCAATGACAGAAAACCTACCCCATAGGGTGACAGAGAGGGCTGAGGTTGATAGGGAGGCATTCAGGGTTCGCAGTAGGAGTGACATGGTCAGGTGTGGGTTCTAGAAAGATCTTTGTGGCAGGCTGGGCGCAGTGGCTCACGCTTGTAATCCCAGCACCTTGGGAGGCCGAGGCAGGTGGATCACTTGAGGTCAGGAATTCGAGACCAGCCTAGCCAACATAGTGAAACCCTGTCTCTACTAAAAATACAAAAATTAGCGAGGCGTGGGGGTGCGCACCTGTAGTCCCAGCTACTTGGAAGGCTGAGGCAGGAGAATTGCTTGAACCTGGGAGGCGGAGGTTGCAGTGAGTCGAGATTGCACCACTCCACTCCAACCTGGGCAACAGAATGAGATTCCATCTCAAAAAAAAAAAAAAAGAAAAGAAAAAAAGAAAAAAATCTCTGTGGTAGTAGGTATGGAGGATGGACAAAGGGCGAGGAAAGGAAGGACAGATTCAAGTTGTTGTGGTGAGCTGAAGGAGGCCTGAACCAAGGTAATGGCAATGAGGAGGGAGGGGGGGAAGTTGGGCAAGAACTTTCTGAAACTGAATAGCAGTAGATCCAGGAGAACAATTAAGAGGGAGAGACGCAAAATAAAGGTGACAGAATTTCCTGTATCAGGAGCTGAGGTAGATGATGACAGCATTAACTCAGGAAGGCGGCAGGCAGAGCGAGGTCACCTTTGAGGCACCTCCCAGATGTCCATAGATGTCCATTTCCTCAAGAACTGACTGCACTACACACCCAGATATAGGACTAGATAAGACCCGAGATCGTCCAGGGAGAGGCAAGAGAGAGAATATTAGGAATCTTTTGGTTGAAAGTGACAGAAACTGAGTTCAAATTAGGTTATGGAAAACAAAACAAAAAGCAAAACGATCCTACAAACGTAGTGGCTCCTTTATCTTAGAGTTTCAAGGGTGAGTCAAACTTCGGGCATTGCTGGATCCAGGGTTTCCAGTGATGACATTGGGTTATCTCCCCATCACCCCCATCAGTCAGTTCTGTTGTCTGTGCCTTTCTTTAAGAATGGGCCTTCTCCACCGGGCATGGTGGCTCACGCCTGTAATCCCAGCACTTTGCGAGGCTGAGCCAGGCAGATCACTTGAGGTCAGGAGTTCAAGACCAGCCTGGCCAGCATGGTGAAACCCTGACTCTACTAAAAATACAAAAATTCTCCAGGTGTGGTGGTGAGTGCCTGTAATCCCAGCTACTTGGGAGGCTGAGGCAGGAGAATTGCTTGAACCTGGGAGGCAGAGGTTGTAGTGAGCCAAGATCGCACCACTGCACTCCAGCCTGGGCGACAGAGTGAGACTCTGTCTCAAACAAACAAACAAAAAGAATGGGCCTTCTCTCCTATGGCAGATAGGCATTCTCCAGTCCCAGGAAAGATGCTCAAAACATCCTACCAGCTCTCATTTCAGGAGAGAGCCAAGCTTCGCCACTGGCTGCATGGAAAGTTCCTGGGAGGGCTCTGATTGGCTCAGCTTGTATCACATGCCCAGGCCCAAACCAATCACTGCATCAAGGAAAATGGGACACTGATTGGCCTACTTCCCTTCCCAGAGTGTGGGGCCCTGTGAGGGATACCTGATCAGACCACATGGACAGGAAATGAGAGGATTGGAAAAATATGCCAGGCAGACAAAAAAGGTTCCAGCCCTGCCTCAGTTTACAATGAAGCTTGAGGGCAGAACCCTGGGGAACACTAATATTCAAGGGTTGGGTAGAACTTGGGAAGGAGACTGAGGGGTATGAGAGAGGTTCCGGGAGAAGCAGCGTCTTCGAGGGAGGAGAGAAATTCTACAAGGAGCGAATGGTCAAAGGCAACTTCTGGGAGGGGTCACTCACACTCACTGTTCTGGTCTCCAACCACCCACCCTCACCTGACATGGAAAGGCTCTGGGACCCGGTGTCACTAACACTGATTCTGCCACCTCCCCCAGCAGAGCCTGTTTGCTTATCTGTGAAATGGGGGCAATGACAGAACACCCACCTCATAGGGTGACAGAGAGGGCTGAGTGACAGACACCGAGAAATGCTTACCCCAGTGCCTGGCACATAGCAAATGCCCAATAAGTGGGAGCTACTTACAGTGCTGGCCAAAGAAATAGTATTAGTTGTTGGTGGTAGTTGTAGCACCCAGAATCCTGCCATCTTAACAGGGCAGAAAGGATAACAAATTTAGCACCACTCAGGCACCATTCGTTCATTCATTCATTCACTCATTGAACAATCTTTAACTGAGTGCCTCCTGTATATCAGTCCCTATGCCAAACACAGCAGATGTAAAGAAGACACAGGGATCTGAGGATGTATGGGATACAGACCTGATGGTGGATGGTTGCGATATGGAGTGATAAGTGCTGAAGGGACTGGGTTTTGCAAGCCCAGAGAAATTTGGTCCACATGGAGGCCCCCAGGCAGCCCCCTAAGAAGACAACATTTGAGATGACATTTCATGTGCACTCACAATGGATCAGGTACTGGGTGTGCCAAGCATTTCCACATTGTTCCTGTGACATGGATGAGGGGATGGAGCCCAGAGAGGGTGGGCAGCTTACTCAGCGTCACCATGCTCATAAGTAGGGACACCAGGGCTGGCCCAACTCCACTGGATGAGTTTGCCAGATGGGGAGAGAGGAGAGACAGGATGTCAGGCAGAGGGCAAAGGACAATGTGATCCAATCCTCTAGGATGGGGAGAGGGAACTGGAATTCCCATAGGGAAAGCCCATATCTGTAGAAGGGTGGGCCAGAGGCAGTAGGACAAGGGCAAGGTGAGAGCCATGACCTCCAGCAAGTCCTGTGCCTTCTGGAACCTCCATCTCCTCCTCTATAAAATGAGATTAAGGACATCTATTATATTATCTTCATCTCCATTTTACAGGTGAGAAACAGATCAGATCAAACCTATTCAGTTGCAGAGCCCATGACTGAGCCATGCACTGTGGTTCTGCTGGAGCAGATGAGATGTATGAGTTCCCTGCAAACCCTCCTGTTTGTCTCAAGAGTGGGAGCCATGAAGAGCACCCCAAGAGTAGGGGGAAGCTTCATGGGAACAGCCCTCAGAGAGTCCCAGAAGATGCTCCTGTGCTCCTACCCAGAAATTCAGTCTCTTAAGGACCTTAGAGACAATTTCATTCATGCATTAGTGGGGAGTGATGCCTACAACTTGCAAATGGAGAAACTGAGCTCAGAAAGGAGGGAGTGACTTGTCCAAGGTCACACCACAAGCTGGTGGTAGAAATCCATTTAGAATGCAGGCGTCCCAACATCTGGTTTTGTCCGTTTCTCCATTCCCCCGACTCCTCACACATGACTTGTCCCCTTGTCCCCAGGATGGTGATCTCTATTGGTCCTGAGCATGTAATATGGGCCAGACACTTCGCCTTACTCTGACCCTCCAAACCACCCTATGAAATGTTAGTCAGAGGCAACTGTACGTACATAATACATGGCTTATTGATAGTATGTTACAAAACACATAAAATAATCATTGGCGTATCTGCACTTTGTGACCACCCTATAAATTGTACAATCCCTATTTTACAGATGAGAAAATTAAGGCTCAGAGATGGGAAAAGACTGTCTCAGGGACAGCAAGCAACAGGGTGAGGATTAGGATCCAGGCATCTCTGACTCCAAAGCAGGGGTGTCTTGTCCACACCCCAAGCTGCTGTCAGGGAACAGATGAGAGAGCCTGCAAGGGGAGGTGAGGGGAAGGTGCTGAGCCCCAGTCATAAGCGAGGTGACAGTTATTGTAGTGGCTACACAGGTGGCCCCTGAGATCAGGCTGCCTCGGCTGGAATCCTGCTCTACCACTCCTTAGCACTGTGCCTTCAGGCAAACCAGTGGTCCGCTCTGAACCTTGACTTCCTTATCTGTAAAATGGGCGTGGTAATAACATGCCATCCTCATTAGGTTCCTGGAAGGGTTAAATGAGTGTGTAGCCCATGGTACGTGCAGTGGAAGTGCTGCCTCTTATTTGTGTGGCATTCTGCAGTGACTGTCTCATGTACTCTCAATAGTGCTTATAACTCTTATGGGTTCTGGAGCTAGCCACCTGACCTCTGCCACCACTTCCTAGCACGGTGGCAGAGCTTAGAGGGAGATTTAAGGTGAGGATGGTGAGGTTTAAGTCCTGGGTCCCCCATTGGCATGGCGTTGTACTTCATTATTTTTTAAAGAGACCCCCCCAGTATTGAGACCCCCTTTACCAACATCCTGCCAAGCCTGGATCTGCCCCTATGTGAGGAACTCTACCTCTCTGTGTGCCTCAGTTTTCTCATCTGTTAAGTGGGAAGAAGGTTAATTGTGCTGAATAAATGAATTAATATGTGTAGAATGCTTTAAAAGTGTCTGGTGTGTAGTAAATGCCCAATACCTATTGGCTTCTTGAGTAAATCTCCAGTGGTAAATGTGCTAGTAAACATGTTAAATGCTTTACATGTGTCATGTTGTTTGATTATGTTTAACCTTCACAACAAACCATCCCATTTTCAGAGAGGTGAAGTAACTTGCCCAAGGTGACAGACTGTGGAAGTCAAATGTGTCTGACTCCAGAGCCAGGCTACTTCTGACCACTGTGCCAGCTACTTCCCTGTTTATGAGGGTACCCTCCCCTCCCCACTGACAGCTGAACCTGGAGGACTCAGGTCACACCTCCAGCAGGCACTGTCTGCCAGGCCCAGGTCACCTGAAGGTGGCCCATGAGGCTCCTGCAGGAAAGAAGCCCCCACGTCCAGCTGGGCCCAGGCCCTGCCCCACCTTGCACCCTCATCCCTCCTGCCCCCTAGAGCTTCCTCCTGAGCTCCCGTCACCAGAGGCCCTGGCCCAGGTGGGGCGGGGGCTAACGGGTGACAATGACCGATTTAGAAAGTAAAGTTGCTTCTCAAACAAATAAGAAAGAAGAGGAAAGAAATGGCCTGCCCGCTTCCTGCCCCACTCTCTCTTCCAGCACCTGGGGCCCAGCTGCAGGGTTTTCACTGCTTGTTTGTTCATCCTGCTCGAGGAGCCTCTTCTTGAAGGCCCAGGCCCCCTCCCTATGGGCGTAGGGATAATTGTTGAGCCAGTGGAAAGAAGCACCCTCCATGATTGTTGTATTGTCATCGTCTCCAGTATTGTTTTGGACAACAATACCAATAATCATAACAATCTGGGTTTCCTGCAGTGGGGAGGGGGAACTACCAGCTTCAGACTTGGGAGGAGCCCCCCTGGCTCTGCAGTTTCTGAGGTGCGGAGGCCTGGGCAGGTTATAATTCCTCTCTGGGCTTCAGTTTCCTTGTCTGCAAAATGGGGACGGGGTGATGGTGAGGGCTGAATGGGGCAAGCATGGCCTGTCAAGCATAGTGCATGGCCCTGGTGGGAACCATTCAGTTGATTACTATGAAAGCCCGGGTCACAAAGAAGCAATTTTAAGAGCCTCCTCAGACATGGCTGGAAAGCTCAGTGGACTCCAGGATACAATGCTTATAAAGCCCTTAGTGCGTTTCTAATTACTGCTCTGAGTGCTTTACGTATCATCCTTCATTTCATCCTTACCACAACCAGATGAAGCAGATGCTATTGCTGTTCCTATTTCATAGATGAGGAAATTAAGATGCAGAGAAATGACTTGTCCAAGGTCAACACAGCTGGTAGGTGCAATTGGGGATGTGGATGCAGCTTTTCCAGGTCCGGGATCTGTTCTAAGCTGCATACACTGCCCTGGGGTCAGGGTCTGGCTCTGAAGGGTCTGACTTGCCTTGTGATTGTAGACAAGTCATTTGCCTTCTAAGCCTCAGACTTCATCTACAAAATGAGCAGCCCATGATACCTGCCTGTAGATGTTGTACAATCCTAAAGGAGAGTTGTGGTCAGATTAGCAACAATGTAGAGAAAGATAATGAATGAGTACACCAGGGGTTCAGGAAACCATGGCTGACTGCGATCATTATTATTAGTTTTAAAGTCACAGGCGAGAGGCAGCCTAGAGGATGCTGAGGGCCTGCCCAGCTTTGAAAGTCTAAATCCTGTGGTTGCAGCTGGGGAGTGACTCCAGGAGGCACCTGGTGAGAGGTGGCTCCACCCATTGGGGCTAAAAAAATCCCTGAGGCTGCCACCGTGCAATCTGCCAGTCACCTGCTCCAACTAATGGCAAACTCTCCAACCCTGCTTCCCTGCCCCTACCCCCACCCCCTATGAGCTAGGAAGAAATCACCCTAGAGAAAACACCTGACCTCTCTAAGTTTCTGGGAAAAAAACCACTGATCTTGCAGAGCTTTGTTGGATTGGAAATAGTGCCTAGCAATAGGTAGTTGCTAAAGGACGATGAGAACCTGCACTTTGGGGCCCACCTGTGTTCCAGTCCTGGCTATGCTACTTCCTGTTGTGTGACCTTGGGTAGGTTGCTTGGCTTCTCTGAGCCTCAGTTTGCACAACTGGAAAATGGATTAGCATAGCACCTGACACACAGTAGGTGCTTAAGGGCTAATGATTATTGTTGGGTATGGCCATTTATTGTATTTTTTTGTTTGTTTGTTTGTTTTTGAGACAGAATCTCACTCTGTTGCCCAGGCTGGAGTGCAATGGTGCCATCTCGGCTCACTGCAACCTCTGCCTCCTGGGTTCAAGCAATTCTTCTGCCTCAGCCTCCTGAGTAGCTGGGATTATAGGTGCCTGCCATCACGCCTGGCTAATTTTTTGTATTTTTATTAGAGACGGGGTTTCACCGTGGTTGCCAGGATGGTCTCCATCTCCTGATCTCGTGATCCGCTCGCCTCTGCCTCCCAAAGTGCTGGGATTACAAGTGTGAGCCACTGCACCCAGCATTTATTGTATTTTATAAGCATATCCAGAAGTCCTTAAAGATCCAGAGGGTATTATGTGCTTTCTCATGCTGAATCTGTTTGCCCCTCCAGCACTCCCCTTCGCCCTTCCTCAACCTGTTCTGTACCTTGATTAGGTGACCTTTGTGGGTGACATCAATGGCCCCCATTGCCCTCTGGCTTCTGGCTGGATGAGGCAGGAGGGCAGAGGACAGGTGGCAAGTGGGGACTGGTATTTATTCCCCAGCCCCTTCCTGCAGGGTTGCCACCTTGGCTGTGTCCCTCACCCGAAGCCTACGCTCCTATCAGTCGGCCCTGTGCATACATCTCTGGCCATGGGTCCAGGTGACCTCTCCCTGCCCACCCTTCAGGCCACAGGTGGTAACAGCTCTTCATATTGCCTGCCAGCCCTGGGGTACTGCACAATTCCCCCTGGTTTTCCTAAACCTTGCCCACACCTTTGTTAGTAGTCCCTTCATTCAACTTTTAAAAATTACCCATTTGGTTGTACCATCTGTTTCCTGCCAAAGCCTTGACCATGGTTTATGTGGCATGTATCCTGTTGTTTTCACCTAGAACTCCAGGTATGGAAGAATAATAAAATTCTCACTGCAATTCACACTGCTTTCACATATGTGTAGTCATCTACTTTATTAACTACTGCTTAGCATCTGCTGTGTGCCAGGCTGTATGCAAGGAATTGGGAGTAGAGATGACCAAGATATAGTTCCTGCCCTCAAGGAGCTCCTGGGCTAGTCAGTGAGACAGACCCTAAACAGACAACTACAATATAACTTCTAAAAATTGTAACAGGCTGGGTGTAGTGGCTCATGCCTGTAATCCCAGCCCTTTGGGAAGTTGAGATGGGTGGATTGCTTGAGGCCAGGAGTTCAAGACCAGCCTGGCCAACATGGTGAAACTCCATCTCCACCAAAAACCACAAAAATTAGTTGGGCATGGTAGCATGGGCCTGTAATTCCAGCTACCTGGGAGACTGAGGCACAAGAATCGCTTGAACCGAGAGTGGAGGTGGCAGTAAGCCGAGATCACGCCACTGCACTCCAGTCTGGGCAACAGAGTTATAAAAAAACTAAAAGCTATAATAGAGGCACATGCAAACCCTGTGACAAGGCAGGAGAGAAGCCACCAAACTCTGGGAGAGGCTGGGATGGCCGCACAGCAGAAGGACTTTTGAGCAGCATCTTTTAAAAAATTCTATTTTAGTAACATATTTAACCCAATGTCTCAAAATATTATCAATATGAAATATTATCCATTATAATCAATATAAAAATTCTTGAGATTTTAAAAGACATAGAAAAATGTCCAGGAAACTTTCTGTGACTTTCTTGGGCAGAATTAGACATTTCCGTCATCACAGATGGCTAGAGGTTGAACAGCATCTGGGAGGTGGGAGGTGATGCTACTCTTCTCCCATTTTACAGATGCGGAAGCAGAGACTCAGAAGAGTTCATCACGTGCCTGAGGTCACAGTAACTCCCTGGCGGAGCAGGATTCAAACCTGCTTCTGTGTCATTCCAAAGTCTATCTCTCCTTGCTGCTCTGTCCACCTCTGGGCCCCTCCTCCCAGAAGAAAGCAATTGACAAGGGCTGAAAAGTAAAAATTTGAACTGAAGTCTTCTGACCCCAAGTCCCTCAGTGCTATCAACTGACCCTAGGGGACAGACTGAGGGAAAGGCAGCAACCCTCCAAACTGGGTTCCATATTTATTTTGAAACAGAGTCTCGCTCTGTCGCCCAGGCTGGAGTGCAGTGACACAACCTCAACTCACTGCAACCTCCACCTCCCAGCTTCATGTGATTCTCCTGCCTCAGCCTCCCAGTAGCTGGAACTACAGGCGCCCGCCACCATGCCCGGCTAATTTTTGTATTTTTAGTAGAGACAGGGTTTCACCATATTGGCCAGGCTGGTCTGGAACCCCTGACCTCAGGTGATCTGCCCTCCTCAGCCTCCCAAAGTGTTGGGATTACAGGCGTGAGCCACTACAACCAGCTTCAATCTGGGTTCTGACCCCTATTCTTCTGGGGTCTCTGGGTCACATGGAGTAGGTGGCAGCAGAGAATTGGGGGCTCAAGGTCAGTTGTAAAATTCTCTTTTAGCAGGTGAGAGGGTGGTTCATGGGTGAAGGTGCAGGCTGTACTGGATTGTGGGGAGAGGAGGGGAAACTAGACGAGGCAGGAAAAGTGGCCAGTGGGTCATCTTGGCATCTTTGCCAGTGTCATGGTCAGCAATTCCCTCCTCACCAAAACATCCAGAAACACCCATTCCCGAGCCTCGTGTAGGACGCAGAGTTCACAGTGAATTAGTCACCATCATCTTAATCCTGATGCTTGAGAAATTAAAATGTATTGAGAAAGGTAAGACATTCTCATGGGCAGCTGACCCCAGGCTCTCATGTGGAGAGAGACATAGGAGGGTTCTCTGGCCAACATCCATGCATTGGAGGGGAAACCAGAGCCCTAGAATCATGGAAGCAAGGGGAATTCACTGGCACGTCCAGGTGTGTGTTTGGTGACTCCAGTGATGTGTGGTGCTAACAATAATTATCAGTAGCTAATTATTTGCTGACTTATTCACTTTGACATTATTCATCCTCCCATCAAATCATCTATCCATAGCCCTCACAGCCATCCACCTCTCAATTCCTTCATTCATCCATTCATTCATTTTCTCCCCATTCCCCCATCCATCCTCCCATTATTACCACTGACTCTGCACATGGTCCTGTGCTGGATGCCTGACATGCAACCACAAGACTCAGCTCTTGCCTTCAAACCTGGTGAGGTATTCAGACACTTAGTCTAAGCAAGAGAGGTAAGTGTGGAGATGGAGTGTTCTAGGAGGGGCAGTGAGAGCTCCAAGGAGGAAATGCCCAATTCTGCCGGAGGGAGTCAGAGAAGGCTTCCCGGAGGAAGGAACACTGCAGCTGGTCTTCAAAGAGGGGCAGGGGCTCATGAAGCCAGAAGAAGAAAGCCTGGCTGATGAGATGGGCAGCGATTCAGACCAGCCGGGGACACAAAAGAGCTTGCCACAGAAGCTGATGGGAGGAAATCAAGGAGAACTGACCTCCAGCCAAGATTTCACCTCAGGTTCTCAGCAGGAGTGACTTCGGAATGGTGTCAGCTTGGAAGTTCGCACCATTCTTACCTGGCCTTGCCTTCTCTTGGCACCGTGCAGGCTCTAGGACATCAGACCTTGGGAGCATACAAGTTAGTCCCCTTATTGCAAGTCAGGGAAACTGAGGCCTGAAGAGGAGAGGAGACATGCCAAAGTTACACAGAGAGTTCGGGGATCCAAACCCAGGTTTCTTACATCCAGGCTAGCATACTGTCCACTGGAGTCTCCCTCCCCCATCCTGAACACACGCTAGATTCTAAACACTCACGACCCCTCAGTGGCTGGCATAGTGCTGGGCCCAGAGAAGGGGACCTCTCCTACTTACACTGGGTACCTGCCCTGTCCCCACAAATAATCAGATTGATAGAACTCATTTGCACTCCCTCCATTGTCCCTTTTAATTCCCATAACAGTCCCAGGGGACTGGAATTACTATTCCTTTTTGCAGATGGGGAAAGAGGGCAGAAGGGGCTTGCCCAGAGTCACTCGGCTCAGAGAGGGGAACGGGCTTACCCAGAGTCACACAGTTCAAATGCAGCAGAGCCAAGGTCCTCACTATACCCTGTACCTGTTCCAAGACCCTAGGTGGCAGTCACATAGCCTCGAATGTTCTGGCCCCCAACGGACCCTGTGCCATTGAAGTCAGGGACTGTGGACAGGTATGTTCTGCAGGGACAGAAACCAAACAAGGGAGTAGGGCTGGGAGGTGGAGGAAGGACTCAGGAAAGGAAACCTTGTTTTCACCTGTAACCTGCTCTGCCCCGCCTAGCAGTGGAAAATGTGTGTCAGGGGAAGCTGTTGCCTGGGGACGGGGCAGGTGTGCGTGGGCAACAGGGTGTGGAGGGGGTGCCATGGGAGGGCAGGATGTGCTGGGGTTGGGGGCAAGGTCAGGGGTGCTGGAGCAGGGTTCGAGAACCTAGAGTAAGATCTCATTTCTGGGCCGGGCACGGTGGGTCACGCCTGTAATCCCAGCACTTTGGGAGGCCGAGGCGGGTGGATCACGAGGTCAGGAGATCAAGACCATCCTGGCTAACATGGTGAAACCCCATCTCTACTAAAAATACAAAAAAATTAGCTGGGCATGGTACACGCCTGTAGTCCCAGCTACTCGGGAGGCTGAGGCAGGAGAATCACTTGAATCTGGGAGGCAGAGGTTGCAGTGAGCCGATATCGCGCCACTGCACTCCAGCCTGGGCAACAGAGCAAGACTGTCTCAAAAAA
>NW_012101865.1:337073-338734 GCF_000951045.1 Mandrillus leucophaeus | reverse complement strand
AAAAAAAAAAAAAAAAGAAGTGGTGATCAGTGGGGGCCCAAACGGACAATTATATGTGATTTAATTTTTTTTTTGAGACAGGGTCTTGCTCTGTCACCCAGGTTGGAGTGTGGTGGCATGATCTCGGCTCACTGCAGCCTCCGTCTCCCAGATTCAAGCAATTCTCCTGCCTCAGCCTCCCAAGTAGCTGGGACTACATGCGCGCACCACCACGCCTGGCTAATTTTTGTATTTTTAGTAGAGATGGGGTTTCACTATACTGGCTAGGCTGGTCTCAAACTCCTGACCTCAGGTGATCCACCCGCCTCGGCCTCCCAAAGTCCTGGGGTTACAGGCATGAGCCACTGCGCCTGGCTTAACGTAGACACTATCAGTTTCCTAGGCTGCTATAACAAAGTACCACAAGCTGGGAGGCCTAAACCAACAAAAATGTTTTCTCTCCCAGTTTCGAAGACCAGAGATTGAAATGCAGATGTCCTCGGGGCTGTGCTATCCCTGAGAGTCTGAGTAGAGTCCTTCTTTGCCCCTTCCTAGCTTCTGGTGGTGGCCGTCAGTTCTTGGCATTCCCAGGTTTTTGACAAACACCCCTCCAGTTTCGGCCTCCGTCATCCCGTGGCATTCTCCCTGTGTCTCTCTCCTCTTCCTATAACGACACCAGTCATATGGGATGAAGGGCCCATCCTGCTCCAGTATGACCTCATCTGAACTAATTATACCTGCCACGACCTTATTTCCAAGTAAGATCACATTCTGAGGCACTACAGGTTAGGACCTCAACATATATTTTGGGGAGACACAATTCAACCCAAAAAATGTCATTAAAGGACTTTTCATATAAATAAATGTCAAATTTGAAAAACTCCTATACAGTTCATGTGTCCCAGTTTGATATTCAGAAAATATAGCCTCAATATATCTGTCCACTACACTAGAACTTTGCCCTAGCGGGTACTAAATGAAAGTTTGAGAAATACTTGACTTGTGGTCCCCTAAGGCCCTAAAGTCTTTCCTTAATAAGCCCAAATAATAGAGTAAAAGTTTCCAGGGAACAAAGTCAAGCTGCCCTCTGTCCTGTATAGCTGGCGGGCAGTTGCTCCACTGACCCCAGCCTCACCGTCTGCCTGGGCACTGGCTTGGGGAAATAGCCAGTAACAAAAAGGACAGAGGGGCCTCAGCGCCCTTGCTCACTGGATTAAGTGGAACCCACAGTTCTCAGCCCTCTCCCTCACTTCCCCATCCAAACAGGCTCAGTCTGCTCCATTCAGACAAATGCCCATCTCCAACCCTGCCACGTAGACCTGCTTCGGGCCTTTGTCTTTCCCTCTGGAACTACGGCCTCAGTCTTCAGACTGATTTCCTTGCCACCAGCAGGTAATTGGATCACCCTAAATATGAATCTGATCACTTCTCTGACTGCCATGAAACCTTCAATGGCTCCCTATTGCTTTCAGAATAAAGTCCGTATTCCTAAGCTTTGCCATTTAAGGCTTTACAAGTTGGTCCCCGGGCTTGTTTTTCATGATTTCTCTACACGTGCTCTATCTTACAGGTAATGGAGGTTCCGGAATTTCTAATTAAAAGAGACTTAGTTGGCGGGGAGGGGGGTGCATTCTGATTAGAAGGGGACACAGTGGGGAGGCATGTCTTTTTTTTTTTTTTTT
>NW_012101865.1:332997-334323 GCF_000951045.1 Mandrillus leucophaeus | reverse complement strand
GCAGAGGTTGCAGTGAGCCGATATCGCGCCACTGCACTCCAGTCTGGGCAACAGAGCGAGACTCTGTCTCAAAAAAAAAAAGAAGACTGTCACTTCTAGAAGGATGGGCACACCGTCCTATGAAAGCTGTCCCCAACCTCTACATCTCAGACCTTCTTGGCCTCGGCCAATTCTCTCCTCTTCTCTGCTCAACGGGTCATTCAACAAGCATGCATTGAGTACCTGCTATGTGCTAGGACCCAAGGATGCAGAATAGCCCCTTTCCTAACCAGAGAGGAGCACAGTCTGGAAGAGGCAGGCAAGGCGGACAGCTCCAATACCATGTGGGTAACACAATCCAGCGAGAGGCTGAGTCAGTGGTCAGGGAGTCATTCTGGAGGCCAGGAGGACAAGCAGATAACAATAACCACTCTAGGCCAGGCATGGAGACCCACACCTCTTATCCTTGCACTTTGGGAGGCTGAGGTGGGAAGATCGCTTAAGGCCAGGAGTTTGAGACCAGCCTGGCCAACATAGCAAGACCCTATCTCTGCAAAAAATTTAAACATTAGCCAGGTGTGGTGTCATGTGCCTGTAGTCCTAGCTACTATGGAGGCTGAGGCAGGAGGATCACCTGAGCCCAGGAGTTTGAAGCTGTAGTGTACAATGATCATGCCACTGCATTCTACAATAATCCCTATCTCTAAAAGAATATAATAATAATAATAACAACCACTTTTGTGAGCTTACTAGAAGCCAGATTAAAGAGCTAAGCCCCCGTAAGGCTTTTTAATACCTTTCCATCCCCAAACAACCCTGTGAGCTAGGAACTGCTAGTATTCCCCTTTTATAGATGAGGAAATTGAGGCATTGAGAAGGAAAGAACTTGCCCAAGTTCTCACTGCTAGATGCTAGAAAATGGCACAGTCAGGACTTGAAACCAAGCGGTCTGCTCTTACCCACTCCACTGAGGAAGGGGAAGTGGAAGCTGGTGTTGGGAGAAAAGGGGGGCCACATGGAGGGCGCAACAGGAGGAGAAGCCCAAACAGAAGATGATGTGCTGGAGCCGAGAGGGGAGGGGAGGGAGGCTGCTGAGTGGAGGGGCCAGGGAGCAGTCAGAGCCCAGGCAAAAAGCCCCTCAAAGCATTGCTCTGAGACTGGGGACCTATAGGCACGGTTGTTCTAGAGAAGTGCCCTCCCTTAGAAGTGGTGATCGGGCCGTGCGCGGTGGCTCAAGCCTGTAATCCCCGCACTTTGGGAGGCCGAGACGGGCGGATCACGAGGTCAGGAGATCGAGACCATCCTGGCTAACATGGTGAAACCCCGTCTCTACTAAAAAATACAAAA
>NW_012101865.1:320102-327042 GCF_000951045.1 Mandrillus leucophaeus | reverse complement strand
AAAAAAAAAAAAAAGTATTTTGTTTGAACTTCTTTAGGAAGCTCATCCCAGTCCACTTTGTGTCAACTAGAGGACAAACTTTCCTTAGAGCTAGGTTCTAGCCCCAGGCCTATGGCTAAATGGCAGGAAGATGAGGTCAGGAAAGTGCTAGAATGGAGACCTGGCTGCTAATTATACTTTGTCAGTGTCTTGCTGCATGGCCTCAGGCAAGTCACTTTCCCTCCTCAGTTTCCTCTCTGTAAGAGTGCGATGTTGGGAAAGACACCAAGCAGTGTTGAAAATATGAGCTACATTTCTTCTTTCATCCCAGGTCTGGCCAGATGTTGGTCCTGTGAACGAGAGCCTCTGGGGTTCTTATTTTGTGTTAATTTGCATACATCTGCACATACACTAAAAGAGGCACCAACTACAGTTCATTTCATAGAAAGAACTGGGACTGTCACGTAACCGATGCCCAAGAGTGTAACCGATGCCCAAGAGTGTAACCGATGCCCATGGTGCCATCCAAATTTTCGCTGTCACAGACCTTTAGTAATTAATGCTCCAACCCCTTCCTTTTACAGGTGGGTGACTGAGGCTCAGAGAGGGAAAGTGACCAGCCCAAGGTCACACAGCAAATGAGCACAAGGCTTCATCCCAGGCTTCCCACTGTACACCAGGCACATGCACTAGACACCACATTTCTTTCTCTCTGCAGGGTGGAAGAAGAGGGGCTTGGCTTTCTTTTGAGGCTCTTTTCTGCACCCCAGAATAACAAAGCTGGCTGGTTCGGCAGCCTCTGCAACCACCACAGGAAACCAAATTGTAGTAGAAAGGCAGATGGGAGTGGAAAATCCTCTCAGAGATGTTAGATCGTTGCTTTCACCTGTTCTAAAAATAATCTGGTTTTTATTAGAGATTGATAGATGACAAGATAACCCACAAGTTATTCCACTGAGGCTGGGGAGAGGAGAGAGCGTGATTCTGGGTGAGCAGAAAGGGAGCTGGGAGTCACTGTGGGTGACTGAGCAGAGTGGTCTGGACCCACCGAGTCTCAGTATTTGCCAACATGAACAGAGGGCTGACTCTGGCAGGCACTGTAGGCTGTAGGCTAGTAGGCTGTCAGCTGCAGGAACCCTAAGGAACAAGACAGGCCTGGATGCTGCCTTTGGGAGATCCTGATCTCTAGAGGGGGTAGACAGACATAAAAGTCAACAAATAAAATAATTACAAAGTGCTATGAAGGAAACAAACAGTGCTGAGAAAGACTGACAGGGGGCCAGGAGTGGTGGCTCATGCCTGTAATCCCAGCATTTTGAGAGACTGAGGCAGGTGGATCACCAGAGGTCAGGAGTTCAAGACCAGCCTGACCAACATGGTGAAACCCTGTCTCTACAGAAAATACAAAAATTAGCCAGGCATGGTGGTTCATGCCTGTAATCCCAGCTACTAGGAAGGCTGAGGCAGAAGAATCGCTTGAACCCGGGAGGCGGAAGTTGCAGTGAGCTGAGATTGCGAAACTCTGTCTCAAAAAAACAAAAAACAAAAAACAAAAAACTGACAGGGGAGATTTACTTTAGCTGGGATGGGCAGGGAGGCCTCTGGAAGGAGGGAAGATACAAGCTGAGACCGGAAGGGTGAGAAGAAGCCAGCCCAGCAAAGAAAGAACAGAAGAGGATCTCCAGGAGAGGGAGTCTGGTGGCTCAAGGAACTAAAAAGCCAGTGAACAGGGGGAAAAGGGTGGAGACTTGCAGGAGGAGGTTGGAAGAGGGCAGGGCCAGACGTGTGCTGGCTTTAAGGATGTGCATAGGCTTCTGGTTTGATTCCAGAGCAGTGGGAAGCTACTGAAGCAAGGTTTTCAGTAGTGAAACGGGGATGTGGTTTGCCTTTGAAGAAGCCTGTTCTTTTCTTTTTTTTTTTTCCTTTTGAGATGGAGTCTTGCTCTGTTGCCTGGGCTGGAGTACAGTAGCTCCATTACCGTTCACTGCAACCTCCACCTCCTGGGCTCAAGCAATTTGCCTGCCTCAGCCTCCCGAATAACTGGGATTACAGGCACCCACCACCACGCCCGGCCAGTTTTTGTATTTTTAGTAGAGACAGGGTTTCACCATGTTGGCCAGGCTGGTCTTGAACTCCTGACCTCAGGTGATCTGCCCCCTCGGCCTCCCAAAGTGCTGGGATTACAGGCGTAAGCCACTGCCCCCGGCCTGGAGAAGCCTGTTCTTGACTGCTGTGTGGGACAAGGATTAGAGGGGAAGGCAGGCAGCAAGAAGGCAAGTTAGGCAATGGACGTGGCATCCAGGCAGCAGTGATGGCAGCCTGGACTAAGATGGGAAAACAGAGAGAACAGAAGATGGATTACAAATATGTCCTTTTGAAACAAAAGTCACGGGGGCTGCAGATGGATGGGATGAGTGGTGGGGTAGCGTGGAGGGTAGCGTGGAGGGTACCGGAGGGGACACACAGGTTTCTGACCTGAGCGCCTGTGAGGTGCTGGTGCCATTCTCTAGTCAGGGGAACCTGCAAGCAGGAGGGGTGAGTGTGGGAATCTGGTTTGGGGCGTGTTCATTTGAGAAGTGTACAAACCACCGAGAGTCTGCCTGGGGGCAGCTCCAGAGGCTGTAGCAGTCTCTGGTCATTTGATGAAACAGGTTATTTCCTCATTTCCTCCCCGTATGAATGGTGAGCTCCAGGGCCAGGGACCAGCTCTGCTTTGTTTTATAGCCCCAGCACCGAGGAAGGTGCCTTGCGCATAGTAGGTGCTCACCGAAGAGTTGGTGGATGAATGAAGCCAGAAGCTAGACCAGCAGCTGAACGAATCAGCTCACGGACACGGTGATGTTTCTTCTGTTGTTGTTTGTTTGTTTGTTTTTGAGACGGAGTCTCGCTCCATCACCCAGGCTGGAGTGCAGTGGCACCCTCGGCTCACTGCAACCGCTGCCTCCTGGGCTCAAGTGATCCTCTCACTTTAGCCTTCCAAGGAACTGGGACTACAGGCACACTCCTGACCTCAAGTGATTTGCCCACCTCGGCCTCCCAAAGTGCTGGGATTACAGATGTGAGCCCCGTGCCTGGCCCAATTTTTGTATTTTTTGTACAGACAAGTTTTGCCATGTTGCCCAGGCTGGTCTCAAACTCCTAGGCTCAAACTATCCTCCCGTCTCTGCCTCCCAAAGTGCTGGGATTATAGGCTGGCCATGCCCTCCCCACTCCACGTTGACTTCATCAGCACCTATAATAATAACTTTATTTATGGAGCACTTTCTGTATGACAGGCATATACTAAATGCTTTAAAAGTATTAAATCATTTCATCCTCACAACAATCTTATGCAGTGGGCAATTATTACCCCCACTGTACAAACTTTGGAAACTGAGGCACAGAGAGGTTAAGTAATTTGCCTACGACCACACAACCAGTAAGTGGCAGAGCTGGGAAATGAACCCAGGCAGCCTGGCTCCAGAGCCACATTCTTGGCCGCTGTGTCCAAATGCTGCAGTCAATTGCATGCTGAATGTCTGTTTGTCTGTTTCATTTAAGAGCAAGAACTTGGCCGGGCGTGGTGGCTCACGCTTGTAATCCCAGCACTTTGGGAGGCCAAGGAAGGTGGATCACCTGAGGTCGGGAGTTCGAGACCATCCTGACCAACATGGAGAAACCCTGTCTCTACTAAAAATACAAAATTGGCCAGGCGTGGTGGCATATGCCTATAATCCCAGCTACTAGGGAGGCTGAGGCAGGAGAATTGCTTGAACCTGGGAGGCGGAGGTTGCAGTGAGCCGTGATCGTGCCATTGCACTCCAGCCTGGGCAACGAGAGTGAAACTCCATCTCCAAAGAAAAAGCAAAAACTTGTGTCTCCTTATCTTCAATACCCCAAACAGCAGCTGGCACATAGTAGGTGCTCAATCAAGTCTGTCTTAACAGAAGCCAGCTTATAACCTTCTTCTTCGGATAGAAGGAGAAAGAGCTCCAGGGGAGGAAATGCTCTTCATTTTATGGTATTTTGCAACCATCTATCCTACATGATCATACTCATTTTCACAATAACCTCTGCTGGGCATGGGTTATCAGACCCACCTGTCCAGTAAGGAAACCAAGGCCCAGAGAGGATAAGAAACTTTCCTAAGTCACTCAGCTGATAGTTGGTGGAGAGGGTACGGAAACCCAGGTCTCCTGACTCCAAGCTCAGTGCTCATTTTATGCATCCCTTAGCCAGGGAAGATGTAGCTGAACCCAAACCCAGTCCAAGGGGATTGGAGGCCCTGCCAGGTCAGGGGTCATAAATCACCCCCTCCCCCAGCGTGGTGGGGGAGGCTTTGGGGACAGAGGCCTGCTTCCCGTCCTCTCAGCCCTCAGGGTCTAACACCTCTTCAGAGCAGGAAACTCTTCCTTGTCACAGAGCTCTGGTCCTCCCTCCCCCATCTCCTCCCAACACTCCACATCACTCCCCTCCCTATCCCCCTCGAGGGTCCTGGTAAAAGCATCCGCTTGTCAGTGTAAATCTGCAGGGTTCAGACCAGCAGCTGGAGATGGATGGGCAGGAAGCAGTAACAATGGATGAAAGACCCTCTGTGCCCAGGTGGGTGGGGGAGGGAAAGGCAGGAAACAGAGAAGCCGCCTGCCTATGGAGGCCTGGAGCCGCCAGCCGGCTGGAGGGAGGCCTGGGATGCCAGAACCCGCAGGGTTTATTTGGATTCCCCAAGGATCCAAGCTGGGGAGCCCTTTGCAAACATCAGACCAGCTCATCTCCATGGGGTGCCAGGCTGAGGACCTGTGCGACAAGAATGTCGCTTTCATTCATCGTTGTTTGTCCCCAGGGCCTAAACCAGGGCCGTCTACACAGTAGGGGCTTGATTTGCTGAATGAAAAAATTAATCTGGCACTACTAATAACTAAATAATTATAGTTTTATATTGATTTGCTTGTTTAGAAAAATAAAAAGGATTCCCAACCATCCCTTTTCCCCCTCAGAGCTTTTGCATATGCTGTTCCTTCCGCCTGCCGTGCTCGTTCCTCTGCTTTTTACAAGGTCAGCACCTTCTCATCCTCTAGTTGCAGCTCAAATAAAGCTCTTCAGTGAAGCTCTGGGAACCTGCTAAGGTAACCCCCTTTCCTTTGCCCCCTCTAACCCAGCACTGGGTGATTTCCTTCATGACACTTATTATCAGCGATCCTCTCATTTAATATGTATCTTTATTTTTGAATTTCCTGTCTCTCCCACCAGAATGTAAGTTCCAAAAGGGCTTCTTGCTCATTGTTGCATCTCCAGGGCCAAGGACTTAGAAGATGCTCCATAAATAGTTAACTAGATAAAGAGACGAACACTTGAATCCCTGTAATAATGTCATTCACACCCTAGGCTCTGCCATCTGCTTCCTTGAGGAGAACAAAAGGAAGTCTTGCTCTTGCACTGAGGATTGTAAGCCCCAACCCACAGTGAGCTGCTATTTCCTGGGTCAACAATTGTGATGGTTGCAAATCATTTTAGGGCTTTGCTTTCCACACAATTTTTGAGTTTCATCAAAGTCTGGGTGTGTACATGGCGGGGAGGCTCAGCATGGCAATGTTCCCTGTCTGTCCAGCATGCCAGTATGGACACGGGTGGATGGGGCCAGTTCTGTTACCAGAAAGGGGTTCCAATCCAGATGCCAAGAGAGGGTTCTTGGATCTCGCACAAGAAAGAATTTGAGGTGAATCCATACAGTAAAGTGAAAGCAAGTTTATTAAGAAAGTAAAGGAATTAAAGAATGGCTACTTGTAGGCAGAGCATCCCTGAGGGCTGCTGGTTGCCCATTTTTATGGTTATTTCTTGATTATATGCTAAACAAGGGATGGATTATTCATGAGTTTTCTGGGAAAGGGGTGGGCGATTCCTGGAACTGAGGATTCCTCCCTTTTTTAGACCATATAGGGTAACTTCCTGAGGTTGCCATGGCATTTGTGTTTAAACTGTCATGGTGCTGGTGGGAATGTAGCACTGAGGACGACCAGAGGTCACTCTCATCGCCATCTTGGTTTTGGTGGGTTTTGGCCGGCTTCTTTACTGCAACTTGTTTTATCAGCAAGGTCTTTATGACCTGTATCTCATGTCAACCTCCTATCTCATCTTGTGACTAAGAATGCCTTAACCTCCTGGGAAGGCAGCTCAGTAGGTCTCAGCCTTATTTTACCCAGCCCTTATTCAAGATGGAGTTGCTGGTTCAAATGCCCCTGACAGTTCCATCCAACCTATTCATTTCCAAGGTGGGCAAACCAGGGCCCAGAAGTGCCAAGGTCACACACACATCAATCCAGAGCTTTACCAGCAGAGAGCTCAGTAGAGCTACAGATTCACTGAGTCCTGATTCACTCTCTCTCTCATTCATCATTCCTTTGTTCATTCATTTAACAAATACTGGGCACCTATGATGGGCCCGCCACTGTGCTAGCAATAGCCAAAGGCTCAGAGACTCAAAGGAACTAAGTAAAAGGCCCAGCCTACCTGACATAACTGCTTCAGTGACTTCTAAAGCAAGTCTCTGCTTTGCCAAGTGTGAGAGCTGTCATGGGGTGGGGGGAAGAAGTGTTCCAGTGTCTTAGACGGCAGAGAGAGGGACTCAATCTGGGAAAGGCTAAGCTTGGGGGCTGGACAGACAGAATCCAAAATGGAGGAAAGCATTGGCCGTGACTAAGAAGCCAGTTCAGCTCTGCTTCTATGCCTGCGTCGCCAGCCTGGGTTGCACTGGTACCCAGAAACTGCCTTTAAGTGAAGTTGTTTGCGCTGTCCCAACAGTGTGGGACCCCCCAGTCAACAGAAAAGGTCAAAGGCTACTCATTCTCCCAGGAAACTCATATTAAGCACCTATTATACGCTAGACCCTGTGCTTGGCACTGAAGATCCCATGGTGAAGGAGACATAGTCTGGTTTTGTTAGTTTGTGCCATGTGTGTTAGTCCATTTTTTTTTTTTTTTTTTTTTGA
>NW_012101865.1:293657-319022 GCF_000951045.1 Mandrillus leucophaeus | reverse complement strand
CCATTAGGTGAGAGCAAGATGGTCAGAGCCACTTTAGGAAACTCAGTCAGAGCCAGGGGGACGATGGACTGGAAGAAGATGAGCTGAGGACAAGGGGAGGACATTGGGTGGAAAGCGAAGGGGAGCCAGCAGGTCACATGGCAAGAAGACCAGAAGCAAAAGAGAGAGAAGGGGGAGGGCCCAGACTCTTCAACAACCAGATCTCTCACGAACTCACTGAGCGAGAACTCATTGAGCGAGAATTCATTCATCACCAAGGGTATGGTGCCAAACCATTCATGAGGGATCTGCCCCTGTGACCCCGTCACCAGACCCCACCTGCAACACTGGGAATCACATTTCAACTGGAGATTTGGAGGGGACCAACATCGAAACCAGATCACGGCTGAAACAAAATATACCAGAGACTGGGTAATTTATCAACAACAGAAATCTATTTCTCACAGTTCTGGGGGCTGGGCTGCCCACTATCAAGGTGCTGGCAGATTCAGTTGTCTGGTGAGGGCTGCTCTCTGCTTCCAAGATGGCGCCTGGTTACCGCAACCTCTGGAGGGGAGGAATACTGTGCCCTCACGTGGTGCAAGGGACGAAAGGGAAAAAGGGCCTAACAAGTTCCCTTGGGCCCTTATATAAGGTTGCTAATCCCATCCATGAAGACAGAGCTCTCATGGCCTAATCACCACCTTAAGGTCACACCTCTTAATACTGTTGCATTGGGGATTAAGTTTCAACACAAATTTTGGAGGGGACACAAACATCCAAACAATAGCGTAGTCCCATCCCTTACAGTCCTCAGTACTGGCCAGGCGCGGTGGCTCACGCCCATAATCCCAGCACTCTAAGGAGCCGAGGCGGGTGGATCACCTGAGGTCAGGAGATCAAGACTAGCGGCCAACATGATGAAACCCCATCTCTACTAAAAATACAAAAAATTAACTGGGCATGATAGTGGGCACCTGTAATTCCAGCTACTCGGGAGACCAAGACAGGAGAATCGCTTGAACCCAGGAGGCAGAGGTTGCACTGAGCTGAGATCATGCCACTGCACTCCAGCCTGGGCAGCAAAAGTAAAACTCCCTCTCAAAAAAAAAAAAAAGTCCCAGTAGTGGTGGGGGTGCATAGATGACAGGCCATCACAGTCCTGAGATCCTGGCTATCTCAAGGCAGCATAAATCAGCAAGGAGCAAGGAAATCCACTAGCACTCCCTGAATCCCACTTCTGTCTATGCCAGCAGTATCAGGGACCATGCAGAACATCACAGAGCCACACAGACTGCAGTCTGAGCCCAGCTCCACCACTAGGTCAACATGTGACCTTCAGCAAGTGAGTCCTCTCACCTGTAAAATGGGGCTAAGAGTAGGACCTGCTCCTGTGGTGCCGTAAGAATTTGAGGAAATGTACTGCAAAGCTCTTGGCATACAGTAGGTTCTTTAATAAGCCAAAAGCCGGCTTCTCTTTAGGGTAGGAGCTGTGTGTGGCTCAGACATGAGGCTTAGCTTGGTCACAGGTTGGGCTGCCACCAGTGAATTCCTTAGTCTAACTTTCCCAAGTCTAATCCTGGGCCTGCTTGCTTCTCTCAGTTCAAATCTGGGAGTCCTCACTCTTCAGATGCCATCAGCATTAAATCAGGTCCTCTCAGCTTGCTGAATCCAGTTCTGGATGTTTATAGGCCATGATTCCATGGGTAGAACTTTCCAAGCTCCAATCCCCAGGGCCAGCCTAAACCAGACCGCTCTATATCTAGCTTCTCTAGCCCAGGCCCTTCAGTTCCTTGCACTGCCACCCCACTGAGGGCTTTAAAACCCATCTGTAGTGGTCACTGTCATGCTCAACACCCTTCAAAGGCTCCCCGTTATCCTCAGGATCAAGTCCAAACTCCTGAGCTCGACATTCATCACCTGTTACCCTCTGGCTACAGTTTTGGCTCTATTTCTCTACCCTTGCTGCCATGCTCCTGCCCCCCTGAACATAAACCTCCCTGCCTTTGCACATGCTGTTCCCCAATTTCTTGGCTTAGTACACTTATCCTTCACAGCTTAGCTCAGATGGCAGCAACTCTGAGATATCTTCCCTAATGACCCTCTCAAAAGCCCCTCCCTCCTTCCCAGCAGGAATGACCTGCTCTGTTCCTCAAGCTCCCAATGCACTTTGTACCCAACTCTGAATCAGCACCTGGCACCTTGCATGGTAATTAGATGTTTATATGCCTGATACCCGTCCCCCCATCTCAAATAGCACCCATCACACCACCCTCTTATCCTGCTTTCTCTTTCTTCAGAGCAATTTGTATTTTATTCGTTTATTTATGGTCTATTTCCTCCCCAACACTAGAACGTAAAATGAGGACAGGGACTTTGTTTTGTCCATCTTTTTGTGTTCCTGGTGGCTTGGAACAGAGCCAAGTACCATAGAAGCCATTCAACAAATATTTATTGAGAGAATGAATGAATTAATGAATGAATGCCATTAGGTGAGAGCAAGATGGTCAGAGCCACTTTAGGAAACTCAGTCAGAGCCAGGGGGACGATGGACTGGAAGAAGATGAGCTGAGGACAAGGAGAGGACATTGGGTGGGTGAGAGGGTCAGAGCAGGGGGCAGTGACGTTCGGGTAAAGAAAGTTCCCTGCGAAAGGTCCTAAGTATAGCAGGAAAGGCCTGGGAGCAGGAGGCCCCAAGTTCAAGTTTTGTCTCCTTGACTTTGCAGTTGAGTGCTGCTGGGCCTGTTTCTGCATTAATAAAATGAGGAACAAGGCCTCCTTCGCAGCGTGCCCTGAGGACAGACCAGGATGAGAGGTGGCTAAGGGCAGGGTTGGGGGAGGGCAGCCTACGGGAAGCAGTGTGGCGAGCCTTGATCTTAGGACCAGCCATGCATGGTTCACCTGCCTGCTCGCTCATTAGCTGTGTGCACTGGGCACATCTTCTTTGCCTGCAGAGGCCTCAGGTTCATCCCTGTGGCTTGCTGGGGCCAGGGCCAGGGTGCACTTGACTGACTACCTTCATGGACTCAAGACACGTCTAGGACACACCAAGATCTTCCATGTTCTGCTTCTTACTGAGGAGTCAGCTCACAGGGTCTGGCCAAGGCTACCTGCCTCAGAGGATGCTGAGCCAGAAGGACCCTTGGGCCACTGGATCCAAGCCCTTCATTTTACAGATGTGAGGCTGAGCCCAAAGAGGCTGAAGGACTTGTCCAGGGACACTCAGCCAGTTGGCTTCAAAGTCAGTTCCAGAGCCCAGGTCTCTTCACTATCAGTCCAAGATCTGTCCATTCACCCAGCCATGGGGCTGGTCCTTGTTGATCCATTTCAAGCCTGTTCCTCTTCCATGATATAGTTGCCTTCAGGTACCAGATACTGGGCTGGGTGCTTTGCACAACATGCCTCTTTTAATCCTCACTGTGGCCTCTACGGCCATCATTTCTGTTTCACAAATAAACTGAGGCTCAGAGAGGGTGGGTGATTTGTCCAAGGTCACACAGTAAAATAAAAATAGGTCCAGGATTCAAGTTCATACCTTCCTGTCTCAGAAGCCTCTACTTACTATTGTCCTGACCCGAGAGGAGCTCACCATCCAGAGAGGGGCAAATATGGCAATAAATACTTGCAACAAAATGTAATCGATGTTATTATAGATATAGTCTGAGGCACAGTAGACAGTTTCCTGAGGTTGCCTAATTTACACCTCACAATAGTCCTTAATATAAGGTACACATTGCTATCCCCATTTCACTGATGAGCAAACTGAGGCTCAGAGAGGCAAATTCCCCTGTCCAGGGTCATATTAACCCTGTCTATCTGTCTATCTGTCTGTCTGTCTGCAGAGCTCATAGTCTGTTCTCATGAACAAATCCTGCTCCTCTAAAGTCCTGAACAAACATTGCCTCATTCAGTCAATGTGCATTTCTTGCATCCCTACTACGTGCCAAGCCCTGTCCTAGGTATTCTTGGAGGTAGAGATGAATAGAACATGGCCTCTGCCCCCACCTCCAGCCAGCAAACAGGTAGATTGGGGGTCCTTGGGGCTCTGCCCTGTGTCCTCTGTGTGACACTGATGGAGGACCATTAGGCACTGGCCCAGCCGTCCCCCTTCAAAATGCCCATGGGAAAGGCCAAGGGAGGGAAGCTGGGACAGCTTCAGGCCCCCAGGGCTGCCTTGTCCTCTCAGCCTGGCTCTGACTCACCACCCACACCTGGCAGTGGCCTCAGGCAGCCACGCTGGAAATAGATGGGGAGGGAGGGGACATGACACCTGCGCTCTTGGCTGCCATTCCCACCCCCCTGCCAGGAAGCAGAGAAACGTCAGCTAGCAGAGTCCACCTGAAATCGCTGGGCTTGGGAATGCTCCTGGGAGTTGAAGGAGCTATCCCACTGGAAGGGCTATCTCAGGAGCCATGAGGATTACAATAAAAATCATGATGATGTCTCACTTTTCACAGTGCTTGGTGGTTCTTGAGCACTTGTTCTGTGCCAGGCCCTGGCCCAAGTAAGTGCTTTGCATGTCTTAATTATCTTGCTGAAGTCTCACAGCTCCTCAGGAAGTTATACTGTGATTAAGCCCATTTTACAGATGAGAAACTTGAGATTCAGAGAAGTCAAATAATTTGCCTAAGGCCATGTATTAGGCAACATGGGCCCATCCTAAGCTTCTCACCCAATCCCAGCTCACGTGGCTCATTCCAGTTCACATGTGTTAGCTGTGTTCCCATGTGCCCTGCCCAATCACCTTCCCTCTTTGACAGGGCAGGCTCACCCTTCTTACAACTCTGGGAAGCAGAAATCAAACTGTTACCCTTCTCTTTCCTCCCTACCTATCTCAACCCCACCCAGCCTTCAGCCCAAGTCTGATCATGTTGCCTCCCTGTCTAAAACCTCTCCATTGCCCTTAAGGTAAAGTGTATTCAGCTGGGCGTGGTGGCTCATGCCTGTAATTTCAGCACTTTGGGAGACTGAGGTGGGAGCATCACTTGAGGCCAGGAGTTTGATACCAGCGTAGATAACATAGTGAGACCCCCATCTCTCTAAAAATAATAAAATGATTAAAAAGATAAAATACATTCAGGGCCCTTCAAGAACTGGGCCCTGTCACTTTTCCAGCCTCATCACTCACCAGTCTCTGCCCGGGCAAGTCAGGACACCTCCCAGGCCTTGTTTTTCTGGTGGGGACGATGACACTTCCTCACAGTGAGGAGGATGGAGGAGGCAGATGTATGTGACGTTCTTAGCAGGGCACTCACCATCTGTTTGGTGTTCAGTAAACCTTCATGTCCTGCTACTAGCTCTGAGCCAGAGGCTGGGGCAGAGTTAGTGATGTGTGAAACAGTCTCTGCTCTCAGCCAGGCTGGGATCAAGGGCTTCATGGTGAGCCGGCCAAGAGCTATCAGTGTTACTGGAATTCATTATTTTAAGAAATGCTGAAAAGCTTCAGAGCAGCAGGAACAAACTAGAAAAAAAAAAAAAAAAGGCAAAGGAAACCAACTTTCACAACAGGGCTTTTTAAAAAAATCTTTACCACAATCTAGAAGGTAGATGTACCCACTCTATAGAAAGGAAAACTGAGGTCAAAAGGGTGACAATAGACCAAAGGTGTCAGGGACAAGACCGGATCTGGAACCAGCTGTCAGGCTCCAAAGCTCATATTCCTTCCTCTCCTGTACCCAGCCTCCCCAAGCCTGGAGGGTGGAAAATGTTTGCTTAGGAGAGGAGGTACTAGTATATTGGGGAGCGGGGGCAGAGAAGGATGAAGAACTTGAATGGGGGCTCAGAGACAGGAACACAAGGCAGACGTGGGTGCAAGGGAGTGGAGATCAATAGCTGGGGTAAGGTTATCTATGACAAGTAGAGATGCCTGGATTTGATCCTCTGAGACCTTTGAGCCCAAACCCTTCCTCTCCCTCTACTCCTGTTTCCAGATGGGGAAACTGAAGACCTGTGCCTTACCCAGGCCTCCATAACGCAGAGGACAGTGAATGGCTGGAGGAGGCCTGAGGGAAGAAAGGAGGAGGCCCCGGGTGCCCGCCCCATGCCTCTCAGAACAGTGCCCCCGCCCCCAGGCTTGGCCTGGTCACCTGACTTACAGGTGGGAGTGACTCAGGCTGGGGGCCTGCTCTGGTAGCGCTGGCCCCTGGGCCACAGCCGAGCTCTGGGCCTCTCAGCTGTGATGTCAGCGGGCTCTTCCTTCCTCCCGCATCTGCTTGAAAAGGTCACCTATTTTAAACTCTTTCTCACCCCACCCTGCCCTTCCCCCAAAAGAGGACGAGTTTTTCTAACCTGTGTCAACAGCTCAGTTCAATATCCAAACAGCTGTCCTTCCTGGTGCCCATCACCAGCCCTCCACCGTCAAAAAGCCCCAGCCCCATCAGGCTCTTCCAGGCTGCAGAAACCCACTCTACCAGCTGTTAGCGTCCCAGACTCCTGAGCATCTGCTGCGGGCCAGACACGGCCCTAGGAGCCCAGGGATAGACCCTGCCTTCTTAGAGCTTACATTTTAATAGAAGCAAACAGACAACGAACAAAGCCAGCCGGTACCGTACCAAGATCATCTCCAGCGGTGGCCAGTGCCCTAAAGAAAATAACACTGGACAAGAAGATAGTGACCAAGTGGCTAATTGAGTGAGTGGTCAAGGAAGGCTTCCTAAGGAGGTGACAAAGATGTGGGGAAGACATTTCAAGGCGAAGGAAAGGCAAGTGCAAAGGCATTGAGGTTGGCCGGGCGCAGTGGCTCACGCCTGTAATCCCAGCACTTTGGGAGGCCGAGGCAGGAGGATCACCTGAAGTCAGGAGTTCGAGACCAGCCTGGCCAACACGGAGAAACCCCGTCTCTACTAAAAATGCAACAATTAGCCGGGCATGGTGGCACATGCCTGTAATCCCAGCTACTCAGGAGGTTGAGGCAGGAGAATTGCTTGAACCCAGGAGGCAGAGGTTGCAGTGAGCCCAGATCACGCCATTGCACTCCAGCTTGGGCGACAAGAGTGAAACTCCCTCTCAAAAACAAACAAAACAAACAAACAAAGGCACTGAGGTGGGAAGGGAAAGGTATGTTAGAGTAGTGGTTCTCATAGGAAGTTCCCCCAGCCAGCAGCATCAGCATCACTGGGACCTTGCTAGAAATGTCCAGTCTTGGGATACACCCTAGACTTGCTAAAACTCTGAGGGTGAGACCCAGCAAGCTGAGTTTTTAACAAACCCTCCAGGTGGTTCTGATGCACCTGAAAGTTTAGGGTCAGTGAGTTAGAGCTCAGAAAGCAAGCCGTGTAGCTGGAGTGTGGGAGGGTGAGGTTGATGGCAGCTGATATTAGCGTCACTCCAGCCCCGCCTCCTCCTCCCTGCTTCTCCATCCTGGCCCACGCATGGCAAAGCTTAAAGCCCTTCTGAGGCTTCCCCATTGCCTTCTGGGTGAAACTGGAACCTCTCAGCTGGGCTTATGAGGCTCCTCGAGGTCTTCCATTCACATCTCCCGCTTCATCCCTTACCCTCCTCTTTCTCACAATCTTACACTCCTAAATATAGCTACTTCATCACTTCTCCAGACACACCATCCTCTTTATCTAGAATACTCTTTCTCTACTTCTTCATCTGGCTAATTTTAACCCATCCTTCAAAACATAATCCAGGACTCACCTCCTTCAGGAAGTCCTCCCTGATTGCCTAATCAGGGTAAGGGACCTGCCTCTCTGCTTACACACCAGCCAGCCCCTATACTTCCCCATCAAATGGGTTTAACATTATCTAGAGGAAAAGGGAGGATTTAATTATTCTATATTAAATTACACAGATAATACATGAACATGTATTTATTGTAAAAACTTCAAACATACAGATGTAGTAAAAGACCTCCTTCTGATCCTTTTCCAATTCCACTCCTCCGCCTTCCAAGAATAACCGTTGATGCTAGTTTGGTGTCTATCCACTCATACATTCTTTGGTGCATTGCATACATATACAGAAATACATAGAATTTTAAGGTTTATTTGTTCATTTTTTCCACATGTAAATGGAATCATATGGGTAAGTATTGTTCCACAACTTCTTTTTTCTACTTAATGTCTTGGCCAGGCACGGTGGCTCACGCCTATAATCCCAGCACTTTGAGAGGCCAAGGCAGGCAGATCACTTGAGCCCAGGAGTTTGAGACCAGCCTGGGCAACATAGCGAGACCTTGTCTCTACAAAAAAAGAAAATTAGCCGGGCGTGGTAGCTGAAGCAGGAGGATTGCTTGAACCTGGGCAGTCAAGCCTGCAGTGAGCTGTGATTGATTGCACTGCTGTACTTCAGCCTGCATAACACAGCAAGACCCCGTCTCAAAAACAAACAAGCAAACAGCAAAAGAACTTAATGTCTTGGAGGTCATCTGTGTAGACCTACCTTCCTATTTTTACCTACCTCATAGTATTCCAAAGTATGAACATAATGTCATTTTCCAATCATTCCCTGAATGTATGAATCATGTTTTTATTTTCTGTATTTTACGATGCTTTGACATCTGGGGCCTTGCTAATCCTGGAGAGATGGCCCCTCCCAGACTAGCTAATTCGTAGAGATGGTAAACAATTTGCCTGTGAACACGCCTTTCATATACTAACTAACCACTCTCATACGCCAAGCCAATATCTCCCCTGCCCTGCATCACCCCAGGGTCAGATACTAGACAACTAGAGACCACCCCTAGAGCCTAGAGCTTGCTAACAGTACTCAAACTGTCCAGTCCTAAACTTGCTCAAACTTGCCTATTCTACCTCGCCCATTCCTTTCCGCAAAAACCGCACTAAAGGCTCTGGGCCATGCTCTCCTTGCATTCCTGCCTTCTGACCGATCCCAGAGATTCCCCATGTGGCCCTGCGTGACACAGTGCGCCTGCTTCACCCCCACTTGGGAACCGTAAGGAGTAAAACTTTTTCAATGGCCTTGACCTCATTGCATCATCATCTCTCTAAATTAAATCCTAGCCACAATTAAAACCCTGAATGATGGGCATGTAGAGGGTCTGAACTTTTGTGTTATAGAAAAGCTGCAGCCGTCATCTTGGTACGTGTGTGTGTATTTCCCTAGGAGAGGAACTGTAAGGTGGTAATTACCTAATCATTTATTCATCTCTATGAGGGCAATGCCCCCTCCCAAGCCCAGCCTCTGCTCCCCTTGCCCTGTCGGCTTCACAGCCATTGAATCACGGAATGAATTGGAGCCAGTCACAGGGCTGGCCTCTGCTCTGAGAAGCACCACAGACGCTCCACAGTGAAACACCTTCCCCGTCATCAGTCAGCCCTGTTCCCCCAGTTTCCTCCCATTTGAGTCTTAGCATCACCTGGTCAAGAGAGATTTCCATTGGAAAGTAGAACGTATCAGCCAGAAAGTCAGTGTGAGCTCCATCAGGGGGATACTGTATAGAAAGAACATGGATTTGGGGCTCAAAAGACCTACCTGTCTGCGTGACCTGGGGCAAGTGACTTCACCTCTCTGGTTTCCCCACCCCCCAGAGGGACTGTCAGAATATATGTAATACATATAACAATAATGTATGTAAATCCCCCCAAGGCACAAAACAAAACAGAAACAAAGCATACCATGTATTCTGCCTTTGCCCCTCCAGAGCAGCCCCTCCTTCTCTACCTGGGGAAGCTCCTGGGCTTCCCTGGCCTCTGGCTTTCACTTGAGTCAGGCTTGCACTTGGGTTTAGCCAATGGAAGCAATGGCAAAAAACTGGGGTCTCAAGGAAGAGCAAGGGTTGGGGGACTGGATCGTCCTGGCTCCCTCCTTCCTGCTGGGCTGGTTGGCTGTGTTAAGTCCCCTTCCCTAAGGCCACAGCTCCTATATTGCAGATACATTCTTCACCACTCCTTCCCTTCCTGCCTTCAGGATAATGGTGCCAGGACTTCCTGCTGCTGCTGGTCCCTGGGTGCCCCCTTACTCCTCCATTTATAGGTAAGTCCCTTCATTCAGCTCTCTCCAGAGGCTCCTTTGAGTAAGCCACCTATTGGATGGCTGGAACCTTGACTGACACAAGGAGCCAGTAGCCTGTTTCCCTTTTTTGGGGGTACAGATGGGGTTTCACCATGTCACCATGTTACCCCGCTGGTCTTGAACTCCTGGGCTCAAGTGAGGCCTCAGCCTCCCAAAGTGCTGGGATTACAGGTGTGAGCCACCAGCCCAGCACCAGTTTTCCTATTTTTATCAAAGTGCTTTCTCTGTCCCTCACCACAGCTGCAGAAGGAAAGTTCCTATCCTCCAAAGGCGAGATCACTCATGGGGACCATCTCCGGAGGTATGGAGTTGGAAGGAGAGGCCTGGGAGAAGAGTCTTCGCAGAGCTGCCTATACCAGCTGAGCCTCCCAAGCAGCAGCAGCCCTCAGCAAGGCCCTGATGCCCCAATCCTCCTCCTGAACTTTGCAAGATCAAAGTCTTGTTTGCCCAACCTGCTTCTACCAGCCCAGGTGTCCTGACTCTGGGACACCGACTCACGCAAGTTAACCCACCCAAGACCAACCAATATACAAGAAACTGATACATTAACTGATCCTGAGAGAGTTAGAGGCTGAACAGCAGGAAATCTGAGGCCAGCTGATGAGGGGGGTCCCTTTCAGGAATTAGCAATAATAGCAGTGATGGCTGGACACAGGGGCTCACGTCTGGAATCTCAACACTGAGAGGCCAAGATGAACGGGTTGCTTGTGGCCAGGAGTTTGAGCCCAGCCTTGGCAACATGGTAAAACCCTGCTTCTACAAAAAATACAAAAATTAGCTGGGTATGATGGTGCACTCCTGTAGTCCTAGCTACTCAGGAGGCTGAGGCAGGAGGATCACTCGAGCCTGAGAGGTTGAGGCTGTAGTGAGCCATGATCACACCACTGTATTCCAGCCTGGGTGACAGAGCGAGATCCTGTCTCAAAAAAAAAAAGTCCAAGGCAGGTGGATCATTTGAGGTCAGGACTTAGAGACCAACCTGGCCAACATAGTGAAACCCCGTCTCTACTAAAAATAGAAAAATTAATGGTGGTGTGCACCTGTGATCCCAGCTATTGGGGAGGGTGAAGCAGGGGAATCACTTGAGCCTGGGAGGTGGAGGTTGCAGTGAGCTGAGATTGCACCACTGCACTCCAGTCTGGGCCACAGAGTGAGATCCTGTCTCAAAAAAAAAAAAAAAAGTGATCAGATACTGAGTATCTACTATGTGCCGGACACTGTACTAGGACTTTTATTCATTTGTTTGGCAGTTATTTACTAAGGGTTTACTATTTGCCAAGTACCATTCTAGGTAGGCCCTGGGATAGAGCAATGAACACAATCGACAATTCCTTCTTGGAGGACATTGGAGCTCTCATTCTTTACAACAGACCTAGAAGAGCTGTGTGCTGTGGTTCACGCCTGCAATCCCGCCCTTTGGGAGGCCACAGTGGGCGGATCACGAGGTCAGGAGTTCCAGACCAGCCTGGCCAACATGGTAAAACCCTGTCTCTACTAAAAATACAAAAATTATCTGGGCATGGTGATGGGTGCCTGTAATCCCAGCTACTCGGGAGGCTGAGGCAGGAGAATCGTTTGAACCCGGGAGGCAGAGTTTGCAGGGAGCCGAGATTGCACCATTGGACTCCAGCCTGGCCGACAAGGTGAGACTCTGTCTCCAAAAAAAAAAAAAAAAGCCCTGGAAGGTGAGCATCTGTAGCCCTAATTAATCCTTGAATATGGATTTAATATGGAGATCCAGAAAGTGGCCAAGGGTACCAGCCGGTAAGTGACTGAGTCAGGATTTGAACCCAGATCTGCCAGGCTTCTCAGCTGGAGCCATTACCTTAGGGGGAACTACAGGAGGATCAAGAGGTGGCTCGTGAAGAGCCAGAGCCAATCCTCAAGAGAAAGAGAGAACCTGAGAGCCAGGTGCTTTGAGCGGGGGATGGTGGTGCAAGGTTCCCATCTGTATTCCAGACGCCTGCCATGACTAAAATGTAGGATCAGGGACTCAGGGTGACACAGCCAGAGAAGGACGCTCTGTAAAAGATGCTCCTAGTTATTCCTTTGTAATTTCCTTTTTGACGTAAAATCTGTGAGTCACAGTCTCAGAACTTGTCTAGATTTCACAATCCATGATTGCAGATGCTATCGTGTGTCATGCCAGCATATTTTCAACAGACATTATCCACCTTCCCCCAGCCCCTGGGCCATCAAAGATTTATTTTGGAAGGTTGAAGAGAGCAAGGCAGGGAAAGGTGAGCACAAGACCTCATGTGCCACTCACAGGGCAGTCATGCCAAAGGTCTTGAACACCCTAAATAGCCTGGTCAGAGATCCCTCTCTCCAAACACCAGCAGGCATCCTCTTCATTGTACACCTACTATGGGCAGACTGTCTAGAGGACCAAGCAAAGCTGGGCAATGGCTAAAACCATAGTTCCCAGATTGACTGAATTCAAGGTCAAGCTCTGCCACTTTCTAACTGTGTGACTTCAGGCAAGTCAATTCACCTCTCTGCGTCCCCGTTTCCTTATTTGTAAAACAATAAATCATGGTTTTAAAAAAATTGTAAAATTGGCTGGGCACGGTGGTTCATGCCTGTAATCACAGCACTTTGGGAGTCCAAGGCGGGTGGATCGCGAGGTTAAGAGATCAAGACCATCCTGGCCAACATGGTGAAACCCCCTCTCTACTAAAAATACAAAAACTAGCTGGGTGCGGTGGCACGCGTCGGTAGTCCCAGCTACTCGGGAGGCTGAAGCAGAAGAATTGCTTGAACCTGGGAGGCGGAGGTTGCAGTGAGCCGAGATCATGCCACCGCCCCAGCCGGGGCAAAAGAGGGAGAGTCTGTCTCAAAAAAAAAAAAAAAAAGTAAAATTGAGGCTGGGCACAGTGGCTCATGCCTGTAATCCCAGCACTTTGAGAAGCCAAGGTGGATGGGTCATTTGAGCTCAGGCATTCAAGACCAGCCTAGGCAACATGGCAAAACCCCATCTCTACCAAAAATACAAAAAATTAACCAGGTGTGGTGGCACACGCCTGTAGTCCCAGCTACTCCGAGGCTGAGGTGGGAGGATCACTTGAGCCTGAGAGGCAGAGGTTACAGTGAGCCAAGATCGTGCCACTGCACTCCAGCCTGGGTAACAGAGTAAGACCCTGTCTCAAAAGAAAAAAAAAAAATTGTAAAATTGAAAAATATCAGTGCCTACCTTACAAGATTGCTATGAGAATTAAATGAAGCAAAACATCGAAATGTCTAGGACACTGCATATTATGGGTGTGCAAAAAATGTTAACAGTTATTACCATCATTAAACTTAAGTGGAGAAACAAACATATGATCCATGCACATTACATACATTTCCAATAATTCAGTTGTAATGCAAATAAACACTCATGATAATTAGTTTTGTCCCTCACATGTTGCTATTTTAGCATTAACATTTAGTATTAATAAGCTAGGTGTTGCTCATTGAGGTCTCAGTTCAAATATTGCCTATTTTTTAGAGACAAGGTCTTACTCTGTTGCCCAGGCTGGAGTACAGTGGCACAATCATAGCTCACTGTAACCTCAAACTCCTGGACTCAAGTGATCTCCTGCCCTAGCCTCCCAAGTAGGTAGAACTACAAGCATGTACCACCACACCGGGCTAATTTTTGTAGAGATGGGGGGTCTCACTATGTTGCCCAGGCTGGTCTCAAACTCTTGGCCTCAAGTGATCCTTCCACCTGGGCTCCCACCTAGTAATCCCAACATGCTATGATTACCAGCATGAGCCACTGTGCCTGGCCCCAAATATCACCTCTCTAGAGGATTCTCTCCAACTGCCCAATCTAATCAGAAACATAATCTGATTACCCTTTTTATTTTAATAATAGAATTTATTCTGTGATACTTTCTTATTAGTTTCTTTGATTACTTGTGTATTATTGGCCTTTCCCACAAAAATATAGGTTTCCATGAGAGCAAGAGCCTGACATCCTGATTCTGCCTTGGTTCCCAAAGACACAGTAGTTGTTTTCAAAATGTTTGTTGAAAGAACAACTAATAAATTAGGTCCTCCCAGTACTCCTCTTCAGGTACCAGTTTTTGTTGTTGTTGTTGTTTTTTGAGATAGTCTCTAGTACCCGGACTGGAATGCAGTGGTGCGATCTCAGCTCACTGCTACCTCTGCCTCCCGGATTCAAGCTCTCCTGTCTCGGTCTCCCGAGTAGCTGGGGTTACAGGCACATGCCTGTAGCACACCCAGCTAATTTTTGTATTTTTGTTAGACACGGGGCTTCGCCATGTTAGCCAGGCTAGTCTCAAACTCCTTACCTCGAGTAATCCGCCCACCTCAGCCTCCCAAAGTGCTGCGATTACAGGTGTCAGTCACCACACCAGGCCTACGCACCAGTATTCTCTTTTGACAGAGGAAGGTGACTGAAGCTCAGTGAGGTGAGATGATTGCGTGTTTATCTTCAGGCTCAGTTTTCTGTCACTGAGTTGGATTCACTTTGCCTCTGAGCTGTGCCTCCCAGAGTACAGAAGTGAGGTGGTGATTGCCAGGTGTAGGAATCAGAGTTGTCTGCCCGCCACCCCACTCCTGGTACCACATGATGTAGAAACAGAATCTGGTATGGCAGGAGGCCTGGTTCTTGATTCTGACACGGACTCGCTGGGTGGCCACAAAGGAGCCCCCCCTCCTCACTTGGCCTCAGTCTCACATCTAGAAAATGAAACGAGTAGAATAGTTTGGAGGGCTTTTTTAACTGGGATTTAATTCCCACATGCATAAGATCAGAGGTTTTTTGAACTTTCTTTTGACACAGTCTTTTTTTCCCAAATTAAATTTGATATGAAGACTCAATTCATAAACAAGATAAAAAGTGGGGCTATGGCCAGGCACAGTGGCTCACACCTGTAAGCCCAGCACTTTGGGAGGCCAAGGTGGGTGGATCACGAAGTCAGGAGATCTAGACCATCCTGGCTAACACGGTGAAACCCCGTCTCTACTAAAAAATTAAAAAAAAAAAAAAAAATAGCCAGGTGTGGTGGTGAGCACCTGTAGTCCCAGCTACTCGGGAGGCTGAGGCAGAAGAATGGCATCAACCCAGCAGACAGAGCTTGCAGTGAGCTGAGATCGTGCCACTGCACTCCAACCTGGTTGATAGAGCAAGACTCAGTCTAAAAAAAAAAAAAAAAAGCGGGGGGGAGGTGCTGTTAGGCAGGACAGTGGCTTACACCTATAATTCCAGCATTTTGGGAGGCCCAGGTGGGAAGACCACTGGAGCTCAGGAGTTCGAGCCCAGCCTGAGCAATATGAGGAGACTCTGTCTATACAAAAATAAAAATAAAAAATTAGCTGAGCATGGTGGTGTGCACCTGTAGTCCCAGCTACTCAGGAGGCTGAAGTAGGAGGATTACTTGATGCCAGGAGGTCGAGGCTGCAATGAACCCAGATCATGCCACTGTACTTCAGCCTGAGCGACAGAGTAAGACCCCATCTCAAAACAAAACAAAACAAAACAAAACAAAAAGCTGCTTTGGAGGGTGAAGGGAGTGGCATTAGAATTGAGCCTACTCAGGGTAGCCCTGGCTTCCACCATGCTCCACCTCCTTACCTTCAGGGGTCCTTGGGGCACTAATACCCCAGGGCTTAGAGGAACTCAGTTTGAAAACCACTGGACAAGAGTCACTCTTCAGGGTCCCTCCCAAGGTGTGGGAGCCCTGGGGAGGAGTGAAGGGCCTCTGCTGTCCCAACTTGCAGTTGAGCGTTGCTCTCTGAGCTGCAGCCCAGCTGCCTCCAGAGGGTCATGAGAAAGAAGGCAAGGGCAGGCTCAGGGCGCAGGAAGTGGAGCCGGCCAGCTGGGAGGCAGTAACAGGCGCTGGTACTGTGGCCTCCTGGATGGGCTGGTGACATCACAACCCCAGGAAGCAGCTGCCCAAGAGGCCCGCACTGTCCCTCATTCCTCCTCTGGGAAAATCAGTCCCCAGCTGTTGCCGTCCTCTGTGTACTGGCTTACTCTTCCTGGATTGTCCCCTCCTGAACCAGCATCTTCAGCAGTAGCATCTTCAGAGAGAAGCCTCCTCTATGTGCTGGAACTGTGCTACCTTCTGTGGCACAGCCCATAACAGCATGCTTTTAAAAATATCATTTAATTTAATCATCACATCAACATCAAATAGGGACCAGTACCATTCCCATTTTGCAAACTATGAAAGGCTCAGAGGTGCAAGACAGATCACACAATTTCACCCAGCTGGTAAATGCAAGAGCCAGGCTTTGAACCTCGTTCTGTCTGACTCCAATATTCATGAGTTTTCTCGAGTTATCATATGGTCAGATTCAAAGCAAAAACAGGAGGTGGAGGTTGCTTCTTACATGGCAATGTGAAGTTGTCAATTTCAAACCCAGTTTCTTTGTTAACGGTGTTCCTGGCCTATTATCATCCAAGCAGAGTCTTAGGATGCAGTAAAGGGCTTAGCACACTGGCACTCTGCAAATGCAGCTTTACTCTGGCTCTTCCCTTTTACAGAGGAGTAAACTGAGGCTCAGGGAAGCAAAGTCAAGACCATAGGACAGGCAGGTGCCAACGCCAGGTCTGTGAGGCCCCAGAGTGGAAGCTGTTTCCTTGAAACCCTGAATTTCATAGGCGGGAAAGTCCTCCTGCTCATCTTCTATGCTCATCTCCTAGGGTTGCTGTTACAAACTACCACAAACTCAGTGGCTTAAAACAATAGAAATTTTTTCTCTCACAGTTCTAGAGGTCAGCAGTCCAAAAGCAGGTGTCGCCAGGGTGGGTTTCCTCTGGAGGCTCGAGGGAGAATCTGCTCCAGGCCCCTCTCCTAGCTTCTACAGGTGGCCTTAACATGCCTTGGTTTGGGGCTTCATAAGTCCAGTTTCTGCCTCCATCTTCACTTGTACTTCTTCTCACTGTGTCTCTGTGTCTTAAATCTTACTTTCCTTTCTCTCTCTCTTTTTTTCTTTTTGTTTTTTGAGACAGAATCTCGCTCTGTTGCCCAGGCTGGAGTACAGTGGCATGATCTCGGCTCACTGCAACCTCTGCCTCCTGGTTTCAAGCAATTCTCCTGCCTCAGCCTCCTGAGTAGCTGGGATTACAGGTACGCACCACCACACCCGGCTAATTTTTGTATTTTTAGTAGAGATGGGGTTTCACCATGTTGGCCAGGCTGGTCTCAAACTCCTGACCTCATGATCCGCCCATCTTGGCCTCCCAGAGTGCTGGGATTACAGGTGTGAGCCACCATGCCCAGCCTCCTTTCTCTTATAAGCACATCAGTCCTTGGATTTAGGTCCCACCAAAAATACAGGGTATCATTTCAAGATCCTTAATTATATCTTTAGATACCCTATTTCCAAATAAGGTTACATTCACAGGTACTGGTGGTTAAAATTTAACACATATCTTTTGGAGAACATCACTCAACCCACTGTATCACCACCACCCTGGTTCAGCAAATCTTCACTGAGCATAAGCAGTGTGCCAGCCAGGGGCACAGCAGTCATACTACATTAGTGCTGCCTATGGTCTAGTGGGAAAGGTAGACAAGGCACAGGTAATGGTGGGGTGATTTTTTAAATTTGAGATGGGGTCTCACTGTGTCACCCAGGCTGGAGTACAGTGGCATGATCTCGGCTCAATGCAACCTTCACATTTTGGGCTCAAACGATCTCCCACCTCAGCCTCCCTAGTAGCTAGGACCACAGATGTGCACTACTAGGCCTGGCTAATTTTTCATTTTTTTGTAGAGATGGGGTTTTGCCATGTTGCCCAGGCTGATGTCGAACTCCTGAGTTCAAGCAATCTACCCTCCTCAACCTCCCCAAAGTGTTGGGATTACAGGCATGAGCCACCACGCCTGATGCAGGGTGGTTTTTAAACTAACTATAGAAATACAAATATGGGCTCACAACGGAGAGAACAGGTAATAATGCCTGAGATGGGATAAAGCAGGGAGCACAGTGTATGTCCCATTAATTAATCAAGACACTTCAGGGAAATCTATTTGCAGAAAAAGGCAACAGAGTAAAAGAGAAAGTCTGAACTTCAGCTTTTAAGATAGAAAGCCCTCAAATGCAGACTTTACCTGTCTGTGCCTCAGTTCCCTTATCTGTAATATGGGAATACTATGGGAATAATAATATGGGAATAGAATTGATCTCATAGGGTTATTATTAGGTTTAAGCCAAATCACTGAAGGATTCATTGAATAAATATTTATTGAACGTCTTCTACATACCAGGCACATTACATACAGTAAAGAGCTAGCAAAATGCCTGTCACCAAAAAAAAGCACTTAATAAATGCCAGTGCTTGTTCTCTTTCCCCTAATTCATAAGTTAGATAAAACTTCAGGACAGAAGTACAAGAGAGATCATAAGGCAGGACAGGCTAAAGGCCGAGTCAAGAGCATGAGATATATGTGTTTAGAGAACAGCGAGGATGTGGCCAGATGGGTCTGCGAATGCTTCCTGGAGGAAGTGGGCTTTGAATCAGACCTTGGAGGATAGACAAGGAGAGGAGGCAGGACTCCATGCAGCAATGATGGTATAAACAAAAACTGGGGCAAGGAAATTAGATAAGAAAAATAAGTTTGATCCAGACAGTGACCCTTTCTGTAAGATTCTGGATTTTTGGAGGCCAAATGAAGCCTCAGTGAAAGTTCAAGGTTTTCTAAATCTAAAACAAAATCAAGGGTAAGTACAGATGAAAATGTACTTAATCGTATCACAAGCATTTGCATTTCTTCCAATTTTGCTCCAACTTTGGTATCACTTTTTATGCAGGGCATTTCCCATAGGGAATAGTTCCATGTGTTTCTACTACGTGTATTTAGATTGTCTGCTTTTCCTATTCAGTGTGGCTCCTGAAGGCAGGGGCTGCATTTTATCGCCAGTACATTGCTGGTGCTTGGCATATAGTGAGCACTCAGTAAGCATTTCATTGAATGAATAACTTTTATATTTCTACTTTACATAAAAACATGACATTCTGAATTTGTGTTAAAATTCTTAATCCTGACTGGGGCAAGTATAATATTGATATGTATAAGCAAAGCCAGGCAGGATTGTTTAGCTGGAGACAGCTTCTAGAATGACCAGCCCAGGATCCAGTAGGACTTGCTGGAGCCATACAGAGGCCTTGCTAAACTAAAATTATGAATTCGCAGGCTGTGCTAGGAACCCATTAGGCTATGTTGCTTTAAACTCGGGTCAGCCAACCAAAAGGTGGATGCAAAAGACTTTCTTTAAACAAGCCAGCAGCTTGAGGCTTGAAATAGAACAGAAAGGGAATTCACAGGACTCAACCTTGTCTTCTGTTTGGAGCTCTTGAGACCCAAGGATACTGGCCAGGCGAACCACACTGCGATAAGAAACAGCAGCTGAAGGTTTGTTTTTGGAGCCACCAGATCCAGTGGGTGGACTGTGTCTTGAAATAGAAGCATCTCAAAGGCCTGTGAATCATTTCTTAGTGCCGGCCTGCAAGGTTTCATATCCTGTTCTCAGAGCTACCTTGGGTGCTGTATGTGAATATGCATGTGTGTATTGTTTTCAGGGTTGTTTGCCTAGGATTTGGTTTTGAAACTTTTACTTTCTTTTAATAGCTTTTTTTTTTTTTTTTTTTTAAAGCTGGAAGAATTTTTCAAATGGTTTTTGCGAGAAAGTTCAAACCCTGGAATGACTAAGTCGCTGGAAGAATTTGGACTTTGTGAGGGGAATTTGCACTTGGTATGAATCACCCAGTCACTGATTTCTGCAGCGAGAAGACCTTTTGGAAAGCTTCTGGGTCAGCCCCCTCGTTGTACACACGGGGAAACCGAGGCTCAAGGAGGGGAAGGGCTTCAGCCAAGGTCCCACAGCATGTCTGTGGAAATGACAGGACTGGAATCAGGTCTAGCTCCTGGAACAGCTTTGGGTTTGCAAGAAGCTTTCAAGCACCCAGTCTCCATAGGTGGGCACATTTTCCAAACAGTAGAGGAACAGAAAGAGCAAGAGGGTTCCGAGGGGTTAGAACTCACCATAACTCTATGGTGAGTTCTAACCCTAACCCTAACCCTAATGGGGAAGGGATTGCTGGAAGGTATTTTATATGAAATAGCTCATTTAATCCTCCCCAGGATCCTATTAGGCAGTGGTTCTAAACTGGGGTTGATTTTGCCCCCAGAGGATATTTGGCAAGATCTGGAGACATTTTGGTTTGTCACAACTTGAGTGGGAGTTGCTACTGGCATCTCTTGCCAGCAATTACTCTATGTGGTAGAGGCCAAGGATGCCGCTAAACATCCTGCAATGCACAGGACAGCTCCACAACAAAGAATTATCCAGCCCAAAATGTCAATAGTGTTGGGGCTGAGAAGCCCTGCTATGCAGAAGGTGCTTGTATATACATATCAATTTAACAGCCAAGAAAGCTGAGGCTCAGAAAGTGTAGCCACTGGCTAGCCACGTGGTCTTGGGCAAATTAGCCTCTCTGTGTCTCAGTTTCCTTATCTGTAAAACGGAGGCAACAGTACCTCTGTTACCTAAATAAACATTTGTAAAGCACTTAGGACAGTGCCTGGCACATAGTGTTATATGAATGTTTGCTAAAAATATATAAACAAGCTTACCCAGGAAACACAGAAAGTAGAATTGTAATGAAAGCCCAGGTGAAAAAAATCTACAGAGACTTAAGGGCATGGGGGCTGGAATATGAGAGACCTCCTGGGGTGCAAGACCCTGTGATCAGGTAAGGCTGTCCACCATGTGACATCCTATGTTCCCTGCCACCCCCCACCACCAGTAGCCATGAGGTTTTCCTTCTCAGACACTGCTACCTTAAATGCAACTTCATCTTTTTAGGTTAAGATGATATGCACTTCAACATGAATCTCCTTGGCAAGTATCTGACACAGTAAGCCACTATCAGTCACTAAGAATATTCAGGATAAATTAGTTTTTCAGTTGCCTCCCAACAAATAGGCCAAATGCAGGTTATACTGAGAGTGGAAGGTAAACAGAGGCTGGCAACTTAGTATTCAGAGGCAGGCTTAGGACAGTGCTGGCAGGTGCACAGTTGCCCTCAGCAATCCTAGGCCATCTGTCATTCCCATACCAGCCAGCAACACCTAGAACAGGCCTCGAGTCTGGGCCCTGCCCAGCTTTGTACCCCCTTTCAGAACCTGCTCCTGACCCTCCCCAACCTTCAGCTCTCCTGGCCTTTTTACTCACTCTGGGGCCTATTCCCTACTTTCCCACTTTGCTCTCTAATCCTCTAATCCTCAGTCAGAGGCCAGATTCCTCCACTGGTGGCTGAGACCTGCCAACTTGCTGAGTGATTGCCCTACTCGGTGCTGACGGCCTGACATATCAGCCCGGCTCTCTCAGCAAGCCCCAGGGCTGTGAAGGAAACTGGGCAGAGGGTGTCACAAGAGTGGAGGGAGAAAAAGCCAAAGCAAGGGTCACCCATATCTCTACTCTGCCCGGAACCCGCCTGCTATACCTATTCATTAGAACATTCATGGCCATTTATGGAGCTCTTTAAGCTATGAGTCTTGCACACGTACAACAGCTCTCACAGCTGTGCCCCATTCCCCCATCCCTGGAGACCTACAAGGGCCCATATTAACTATATTACTTCTCTATTGCTGCTATAACAAAATGACTACAAACTTAGTCATTTAAAAAAACATAAGTTGCCGGGCGCGGTGGCTCAAGCCTGTAATCCCAGCACTTTGGGAGGCCGAGACGGGCGGATCACGAGGTCAGGAGATGGAGACCATCCTGGCTAACCTGGTGAAACCCCGTCTCTACTAAAAAAATAAATACAAAAAACTAGCCGGGCGAGGTGGTGGGCGCCTGTAGTCCCAGCTACTTGGGAGGCTGAGACAGGAGAATGGCATGAACCTGGGAGGCAGAGCTTGCAGTGAGCTGAGATCCGGCCACTGCACTCCAGCCTGGGCGACAGAGCGAGACTCCGTCTCAAAAAACAACAACAACAACAAAAAACAACGTAAGTTTATGCTCTCAAACCAACCTGATCTCACTGGGCTAAAATCAGGGTGTTGGAAGGGCCTTCCCTTCCAGAGGATCTAGAAGATAATTGATTTCCTTGCCTTTTCCGGCTTCTGGAGGCTGCCAACATTCCTTGGGTTATGACCCCTTCCTTCATTTTCAAACCCAGCAACATGGCATCTCTCTGACCCTGTTTTCATGGCTGTCTCTCTTTCTCTGACTCTTTTCTGCTGCCCTCTCCCACTTTTAAGGACCCTTCTGATTCCATTGGACCCACCTAGATAATCCTGCATAGCAACCTTCATTCCATCTGAACCTTAATTCCCACTTGCCATGTAACAACACATTCACAAATCACAGGGATTAGGACACAGACATCTTTGAAGGTGACTATGATCCTGCCTACCATCTTAACCAACAGAGTGGCAGGGACCATACAAGACAGAGAGCACGTGCTCCTTCTCAAGGGAGCAACTGCTGCTCAGTTCCAGCTGTCGTCATCATGCATCAATATGGGTTCAGTGTGGCTGAGTCTGCCAATATTTCAAGTGAAATCAGAAAACTGGACTTTCAGGTGAAGATTTCCAATTCTGACATCATTGTACAGACCAAAAAAGGAAAAAAAAAAAAAAATCTCATAGGCTAGATTTAGCCTGAAGCCACCCAGGTGTGACCTCTGGGTCCACCTCCACCACATCAGCTGTGTGAGATGATGAGATTTCGCTGGCATTTACAGGCTCTGCAGGTTCTGGGGGATGGAGAACCAGTCAGGCCTAGAGGCCAGAGAGAATGTGGTCAGGAGCATAGCGGGTACTGAAGGGGGTGCCTCAGGGGAAAGTTCAGAGGGAGAAGGGACCGACCAACTCCCTAAGGGACCAGCCATCACCTGCAGGAAGCAGCAGTGCCTCAAAGGGTACAGGAAATCAGGCTGAGGTCGACCTGAAAAAATCAACCAGAGTAAGGTGGGCTTTATGGCTTGTGACCTCAGAACAAATCAAGCACACTCTTTCTACTTTCAAAAAGTATCAGTTCTTCCCCTCTGCAAAAAACTAGCAACATTGGCTGGCTGTGAGGAGAGGACGGACGGCAGGGGCGGAGGTGAGAAGGAGGCCTTTCACTTCATGCTTCTCGAGCTTTTTGAGTTTTTAACCAGGTGAAAGTATTACCTACTTAAGATGTTAAATTCAAAACCTTGTATTCATTTAAAAATATTTTAAAATACAATCAAGTGCATTAGAGGTAAAAACACAGAAGCAGTTGTCATGGTGACGCTACTGCACTTCCATGAAGATGGTATGTATGGTCATATAGCAGGATGGTTTAGAAATGGTGAAATGTTCATATATTTGTCTAATTACTCCGGACCAATCGCCTGTCATTCAAACTGATGGCTGCTTTTCCTTATCCTCACATGCCAGCACTTGAATAAACCAGGTTGGTGTCTTCTGGGAAGTTCCTTTCCATTCTGACTGGCACAAAGCTAAGGCTCTGGAGTCAGATGGCTTGCCTCTTCCATGCTGTGTGACCTTGAACAACATGCTTAGCCTCTCTGAGCCTGTTTCCTCATTTGTATAATGGCTTCATAGGCTTGTTATGAAGATTAATGAGTTAATGTGTATACAGCACTTGAAACAGCACAAAATCAGTGCCCATAAATGTTGACTCTTATTATTAACTATTTTCACTATCCTTTTCATCTTGTTTATTTTGAGTGGGAGGAGTATTAAAACCATAACTTAAGACATGTAACAAAACATAAGTAATGTAGGTGAACTAAAATGAAGTGAATTTAATCTCTGGTTCCCCAAATCCTTGCAAGTGCCCTCTAACAGAAGTATCATTGTCTATTTCATAGAAAAACTGAGACTTGGGGAAAGTGATTAAGTTGCTCTAGGACACTGAGTTTGGAAACAGAGAAGATAGGAGCTTGAACCACGTTTTCAAGACTCCAGATCCCATGGCTTTCAACTAGAGGCTGTCCTACAGTATGGTTATAAAGTAACAGGTGCTCCTTCCTTATTTGGTCCAAAAGAAAAAAAAATTGCAGGGCTGAGAGGGGAACTTGGCTTTTTGATTTGTTCAGTTTGGGGCAGCCCCTCCCACCTCCTGGCCCCAGATTCAGTAGATTCCAGGGTTGGGGGTCAGGTCAGCAGGTCTCTGGCTTATATTCTGGCCTCAGCTTTAGAGCCAAGTTATTCTCTCCCCTGGGAGGGAGTCAGGGTTGGGGAGGGGGTGTCAGAGCCTGGAGACTGCTGTGGATGACCCTGGCCCAGCTGTGGCCTGAGCTTTCTCACCAGGAGGCTTTCCCAGCATCCCCACTTTTCCCCAGGCCTTCTGCCATCTCTCCCAATTCTCACCATCTAAGAAGTAGTTGTTGCAGCTTGAAAACATGGCTGCTAGCAAACTTGTGGGTTAAATGTCCCCAGAAAGATGGAGGACACTGCCAAAGCAATTTCCAGGAAGCAGGAGAGCCCAGAGGCCAGGAACACTTTGCAGTTTTGAAACCTGGCTCTTTTGCTTCTGGCTCCTTGGCCTCAGTCAGGTGGCTTCACCTTTCTGATGCTTCTGCAACTGTGAAATGGGATGATAAGAGTTATCTGTCACAAAAGTTGTTTGGAAGCCTGGGCAGCATAGAGAGACCCTGTCTCTACAAATAATTACAAAAAAATTGGGCTGGGCGCGGTGGCTCACGCCTGTAATCCCAGCACTTTGGGAGGCCGAAGCAGGTGGATCACAAGGTCAGGAGATCAAGACCATCCTGGCTAACATGGTGAAACCCCGTCTCTACTAAAAATACAAAAAAATTAGCCGGGCATGGTAGTGGGCTCCTGTAATCCCAGCTACTCAGGAGGCTGAGGCAGGAGAATGGCGTGAACGTAGGAGGCAGAGCTTGCAGTGAGCCGAGATTGTACCACTGTACTCCAGCCTGGACGACAGAGCAAGACTTCATCTCAAAAAAAAAAAAAAATTGCCAGCTGTGGTGGCATATACCTGTGGTTCCAGCTACTCAGGAGGGTGAGGCAGGAGGATTGCCTAAGCATGGAAGGTTAAGGCTGCAGTGAGCCATGATCAGGCCACTGCACTCCAGCCCAAGCAACAGAGCAAGACCCTGTCTCCAAAAAAAAGTTGCTGGGAGAATTTTTAATTTACATACTAGAAAATTCACCCATTTTTACGTATATAATTCAATGCTTTTTAGCACATTTACAGAGTTGTTCAACCATCACATCAATTCTAGAATACTTTCATCACCCCTGCAAAAAACCCTGTATCCACTAGCAGTCACTCCCCTTCTGTCCCCCAGTCCCAGGCAACCATTAATCTACTTTCTGTCGGCCGGGCGCGGTGGCTCAAGCCTGTAATCCCAGCACTTTGGGAGGCCGAGACGGGCGGATCACGAGGTCAGGAGATCAAGACCATCCTGGC
>NW_012101865.1:290670-292847 GCF_000951045.1 Mandrillus leucophaeus | reverse complement strand
GAGACGGAGTTTCGCTCTTGTTGCCCAGGCTGGAGTGCAATGGAGTGATCTCAGTTCACTGCAACCCTCCACCTCCCAGGTTCAAGCGATTCTCCTGCCTTAGCCTCCCGAGTAGCTGGGATTACAGTGGGATTGCAGGCATGTGCCACGACACCCGGTGGGTGTTCTTCCCATGGAAGATGGGGTTTTTCCATGTTGGTCAGGCTGGTCTCGAACTCCCAACCTCAGGTGATCCGCCCACCTCGGCCTCCCAAAGTGCTGGGATTACAGGCATGAGCCGTCACACCTGGCCGATATTTAACTTTTTAAAAACGGCCAAGCTGTTTTCCAAAGTTTTACCTTCCCATCAGCAGCATATGAGGGTTTGTTGAGATAATTAAACAAGATTACCAACACAAAGTGCTTAGCATAGCGCCTGGTCATAGTAAATCCTCAGTAAATGATAGTTAGCACCAACAGGTTTCAATAGAAACAGGAAGTTACAGTACCCAGAGAACGGCTGCCTTCTTCCCTATTCTGAATAAAGTGGATCTCATAACCATAGTCACTCTGAAGAAAGTGACCAAATTCTTTTTTTTCCCTGGAAGTATGCTTACATTATTTGTACTCTTTAGCCTGGCATTCAAAGCTCTCCAGATATCACACCTCCATCTACTTCTACAATCCTGGCCTGCACCTCTCCACCTCCTCGCTCCTGCCCAATCAAGTGATCTGCACCTGAGCAGCTTTGTTCATACCATTCTCTGCCCCCTTCCCTCCAGTCTTTCTCCTGCCCTGTCTTCGTGTACCAAAATCTCATCTGGGCTGGGCATGGTGGCTCATGCCTGTAATTCCTTTGGGAGGCTGAGGTGGTAGGACTGCTTGAGGCGAAGAGTTTGAGACCAGCCTGGGAAACACAGCAAGACCTCATCTCTACACAATTTTTTTTAAAAAATTAGCCAGGTGTGGTGGGACACATTTGGAGTCCCAGAGTTTTCCAATTGGTAGCCACTAGCTATGTGTGGCTACAGAGCATTTGAAATGTATCTAGTTCAAACTGAGATGTGCTGAATTATAGACACCAGATTTTGATGACGAAGTATAAAAAATAATGTAGGAATAATAGTTTTTCTGTGTTCATTACATGTTGAAATAATGTTTTGAATATATTGGATTAGGTAAAATATATTACTGAAATTAATTTTAAGGCCAGATACAGTGGCTCACACCTGTAATCCCGACACTTTGAGAGGCTGAGGTGGGAGGATAGCTTGAGTCCAGAAGTTCAAGACCAGCCTGGGCAACATAGTGAGAATCTGTCTCTACAAATAATTTAAAAATTAGCCAGGCTTGGTGGCATGCATCTGTGGTCCCAGTTACTCAGGAGGCTGAGGCAGGAGAATTGCTTGAACCCAGGAGGCGGAGCTTGCAGTGAGCTGAGATCGTGTCACTGCACTCCAGCCTGGGCTAACAGAGCGAGACTCCGTCTCAAAAAAAAAAAAAGAAAAAAAAATCTACTTTCTGTCTGTATAAATTTGCCTCTTTTAGAAATTTCACATAAATGGAACTGCACAGTATGTGGTCCTTTGTGTCTTGCTCCTTTCATGTAAGCATATTTTTGAGGTCCATCTATTTATTGCGTAGATTAGTAGTTCATTTCTTTTTTATAGCTGAATAATATTCCTTTGTATGAATATACACTTTTTTTTTTTTTGAGACAAAGTCTCACTCTGTCGCCCACGCTGGAGTGCAGTGGCGTGATCTCCACTCACTGCAAGCACTGCCTCCCGGGTTCATGCCATTCTCCTGCCTCAGCCTCCTGAGTAGCTGGGATTACAGGCGCGCATCACCACACCCAGCTAATTTTTGTATTTTTAGTAGAGACAGGGTTTCACCACATTGGCCAGGCTGGTCTCGAACTCCTAACCTCGTGATCCACCCACTTCTGCCTCTCAAAGTGCTGGGATTACAGGTGTGAGCCACTGCACCCGGCCTACATTTTGTTGATCCATTCATCAGTTGATGGCTATTTGAGTCATTTCCACTTTTTGGCTATCATGAACAATGCTGCTGTGAACATCCCTGTATGAGTTTCTGGGCAGACATGTTTTCATTTGTCTTGGGTAGACATCTAGGAGGAGAACTGCTGAGTCATATGATAAATTGATGTTTAACTTTTTTTTTTTTTTTTTTTTTTT
>NW_012101865.1:287289-289395 GCF_000951045.1 Mandrillus leucophaeus | reverse complement strand
ACCTGTAATCCCGACACTTTGAGAGGCTGAGGTGGGAGGATAGCTTGAGTCCAGAAGTTCAAGACCAGCCTGGGCAACATAGTGAGAATCTGTCTCTACAAATAATTTAAAAATTAGCCAGGCTTGGTGGCATGCATCTGTGGTCCCAGTTACTCAGGAGGCTGAGGTGGGAGGATGGCTTGAACCCAGGACATCGAGGCTGCAGTTTGAACATGATCACACCACTGCACTCTAGCCTAGGCAACAGAGCAAGACCCTACCTCAAAAAAAAAAAAATTAATTTCACTGTCCTTGCTTTTTTAAATATAGCTGGAAAATTTTAAATTACATTTGTGGCTTGCATTATTGTTCTATTGGACAGCAATCGTATAAAGCATCAACATCCTGTTATTGAGCACCTACTTCTTAAATTTTTGTATCTGTTATCTGATATAATACCACAATTCTGTGGGGGTGGATATCATGAATATTTCTTTTTTCCAGATAAGAAAACTGAGGGAGGGTGTGGCCTCTCCAAGGTCGCAGCTGGACACTGGCAGAGTCAGGATTCAAACCCAAGCTCTCTGACTGCAAAGCCTGTGCTCTTCTTTCATGGGATTTTGCTGCACAGACTACTGAAAAAACACCAAGAGCTTTTGGGGTCTGTCTGGGGTGTCTTTAGCTGGAATTGGGGTATCTCTGTTCGAGAATCTGTCTAGGGTATCTTTGGCTGGGGTGTCTTTGTTCTTTGAATTAGACCAGCTCTGCATGGTAATGAAGCATGCTAATCAGAAATCCTGACTGAATGCTTGTCTTTCATAAACACAAAATATGAAAGCAGATTCATTAATATAAGCAATGCATTTGGAACAAATCAGATCAGGCTGAGTTCCCCACTGTACCACGCTGTCTTCACATGGAAGGCCTCCTTCCTCAGCCACCTGGAAGCCCTTTGTCTTGAACCAGCCCCCTTCCTCCCACTAGCTTGTCCCAAGGACTAGAGAGGAGGGGGCCAGGAGACCCAACCCATTTCCCATCAGGGTCCCAAGGCCACCATCCGGTCCTGGGCCAGGAATTCCTTTCAGAGACTGAATTATACCGGGCCAAAAATAATTCCAAACCCTTGGAGGCTTCCACGAGTCCCCCATCCCTGCTCCACCCTGGTCTAGCTGGCTAGGCCTCCCCACAGCTCCTCCCTGTGTCTTCCTGGGCTCCCCAGACTTCCCTGCCCAGCGCCCACCTGCACTCACACGTGTGTGGCGGGAGAGGGACATTTAAACAAACTGCCCACACCCTGGCTTGCTCTTCCCAGCCCTTCCAGATGGGCAGGAGAAAGGGCGACAGCGACGGTGCTAAATCCACCATCCCACCGACCCAACCCAGGAAAGCCACCAAGAAATAGCAAGAGACACAGAAACAAAGAGGCACAGAGTGTGTTCCAGACAAAGAGAAAAAAAAGAATGTATAGATCAAGATAAAGACCCGGGGAGGGAGATAAGGAGAACAGACCTGAGCAAAAGACATAGAGAAAGAGGTGGAGGACGAGAAAAGGGGACTCGCGAAAAGGAGAGTTAGAAGGGAAAGTGGGAAGAAGGTAGGGAAATTAGAATGTGAGGAAATTGACTAGGGGAGGAAAAGCAGGGCGCGATGGGAGACCCGGGCGCGCAGGAGACGCTCAGCGGGAGGGAGGCGGCGTGCAGGGCGCGGGCGGCGTAGGGCGTGGGGACGCCGGGGCCGCGGGGGTCCGGGAGGTCCCGGGGGTCCCAGCGGGGGAGGTGCGGGCCCTCCTCCCGGCGCCTGGCCCCGCCGCGGCGGTCCGAGCAGCCACATTCCCCCGGGTTTCCCACACACTCGCTATCAAAGAGTCCCCAAAGCCCCAGCTTTTCCCGCGCCCCTCCCCCGCCAGTGGCTGGAGAAGCTATTTTTCACCCCCTCCTGGTCTTTAATCTGTTGTGGGGAAAGAAAGCGGCTTTTGTTGGACTAGGGGCTGCGCGGGGGGGCGGGGAGGGGGCGCCGGCGATTGTGTGTCCCGACCCCCAAGTTCAAAGTTTTATGGCGAGCAGGCTTGACTTCCTCCCGCGTCCCTCCTCTCCAGGTGTTATTTGAAAAAAACACTTTTCAGACTAC
>NW_012101865.1:274586-286369 GCF_000951045.1 Mandrillus leucophaeus | reverse complement strand
GGTTCAAGTGATTCTCCTGCCTCAGTCTCCTGAGTAGCTAGAATTACAGGCATGAGCCACCACGTCCAGTGAACTTCTGTATTTCTAGTAGAGATGGGGTTTCACCATGTTGGCCAGGCTGGTCTCGAACTCCTGATCTCAAGTGATCTGCCTACCTCAGCCTCCCAAAGTGCTAGGATTACAGGCGTGAGCCACCATGCCCGGCCCCCAGTTTCTCATTAAGACAGTTCCCATTCTCCAGCATTTGATTCCTTTCTCCCTCCAATTGGTGGCTCGTGCTGCAAACCATAAACTCTGGACCCTGTTCTGCCTCCCAGTTGCTGTGTGATCTTAGGCAAGTCACTTCACCTCTCTGAGCCTCAACTGATACGAGGATTGAGGGAGATAATACATGTAAAATGTCTGGTTCATGACTGGCACTCTGCATAAGATCCTACTAAGCCTGCTGAAGCTTGGGCCACTTGATTATACTCAGGGATAGCTGTGGCCAGCAGGAGGCTCTCTCTGAGCTGCAGCCCCTGCCTCTGCTTTCTAGCACCCCTGCATCTCTAGCTGACTGCAGAGCTCTGGCTGGGTTAGGGGCAGGGAAGCCCTTTCCTCTCAGGGAGGGTCAGCTCTGTCCCCAGGCCACATCCCTCCCTTCCCAACCTCTCTACTCTCTCAGCTGTTGGAACTACTCCTGAGACCTAGGCCAACACATTTGGGCAGGGTGAATATTGCTTTTCAAGGCCTTTTTTGGGCTTCATCTTTTCTTACCTTGGACGCCATCATTCTAAGGCCTTTCCTGAACCCCCATTAGTGGGGTCCCAAATCCAACCATCAGCATCTGTCTACAGCAAAGAATATTATGCCTGGGAGTCGTAGAATCAGAGTCATCCAGCACAGCTTGCATCTGAGTCTCAAATCACCCCTCTAGTTGTCTCCCAAAAGCAATTAATGGGGTGGAACTTAATTCAGTACACCTTTACTAAGTACCTACTCAAGGCCAGGCACTGTGAAGGATACTGACTCCAGGGAGACAAATAAGACTTGATTACGAAGCAGGCGAGCTGTGTGTCCCATAAGGTGGTGGGGAGTGTTCAATGAAACTGTGAATGAAATTGCTTTGAAAGTAGTGAAACTGCATCATAAGAGTTCTTAATTCTTTTTCTTTTGCTGTTTGTTAAGTCTAAGTTAAATTCCTACATAACCTACTGATGCTCTCCAAAGTCTAGAAGTTTCAAACTTTCCCTTTAACAGAGAAATGAGGCAAAGGCTGTCTCTGTCCTCATTAGCCTAGAAGTGCAAAGATGAGGGAACCGGTCCTTTTGTTTCTGGACACTGTGAGCAGCTTGAATATCTCTTTGTGTGTATCAATGTTTGAGCCATAGGCCTGGGTTCAAATCCTGATTGTTTTCTCCTTTTCCCCGTCAGCTGTGTGGACAAATGTCTTTGAACTTCAGTTTTTTGTGTTTTGTTTTGTTTTGTTTTGAGACAGAGTCTTGCTCTGTTGCCCAGGCTGGAGTGCAGTGGCATGATCTCGGCTCACTGCAACCTCCGCCTCCTGGGTTCGAGCAATTCTCCTGCCTCAGCCTCCTGAGTAGCTGGGATTACAGGCACCTGCCACCACACCCGGCTAATTTTTGTATTTTTAGTAGAGATGGAGTTTCATCATGTTGGCCAGGCTGGTCCCGAACTCCTGACCTCAGGTGATCCACCCACCTCAGCCTCCCAAAGTGCTGAGATTACAGATGTGAGCCACCATGCCCAGCTGAATTTCAGTATTTTTGTGGAGAAAATGATCATGATAATAACCCCCCAAAACTCGAGGGCCAATTATTAAAATAGAATTTATGAAACCTTGAACACATGACAGTCCCTCAGAAAATAAATTTCCTTCCTGTTTCCCTGTGGGTGTTCAGCCCTCAATCCCAGATGGTCTGTGGGCATTCTATAGTTACTGCCTACCTACTGAAGTAAGGGGTAAGTTAATTTCAGGGTGGTGTGGCTGATTGAAGCTAGGCTGACTTTGGGTTAGAAGAGAGAGCTCAACTCTAAAGCTGACTCCTAAAAACAGGAGTAGTTACTTTAAGAATAATCTGGCTGGGCACAGTGGCTCTCACCTGAAATCCCAGCACTTTGGGAGGCCAAGGTGGGTAGATCACTTTTCAGGAATTTGAGACCAGCCTCGAGTTAGCCTGGGAGTGGTGGCTTGCGCCTGTAATCCCAGCTACTCTGGAGGATGAGGCAGGAGAATAGCTTAGAACCCAGGAGGCAGAGATTGCAGTAAGCGGAGATTGTGCCATTGCACTCCAGCCTGGGCGACAGAGTGAGACTCTGTCTCAAAAAAATAAAATAAAATAAAAAAATAAACATCTCCTAAAACGTAAGTATGGACAGGAGGAAGGTCTTTGAGGGAGGAAAAGCTTTAGATTTCCAACAAATTCCAATGCTTTCTGAGTCTCTCTGCATAGAAAACAATGTTTTTCCTTAGTACCCCAACACTTCAGTGTCTGTCTCCCTACCTAATGGAGCTGCCTTTACTTTTCCCTATCTGGTAGAATAAAACCCTCTCAGGCCCAAGCTACCTTCCCAGGAGTTCCTTTGTGAGGGCAGAAGGAAAAGCATAGGTGCAGGAGGATACAGGCTTTGGGAGACGGGCAGACCTGGGTGCAAATCTTGGACCTGCCACTTATCTAGCTATGTGACCTTGGGCAAGCACATTCACCTTTCTGAGCCACTGTCTCTTTGTCTATAAGAGGGATCAATGGGAAAATGTGTGAGAAGGCAAGCAAGACTTGGCAAACAGAACTCAATGAATGATGATAGTGGTGGTGGCGCTGAGTGCTTCTGAGCTAGAGAGTAGCTCATCCTGGAGGACTTTGAAATCCCCACCCCTGTAAGGACTCATGCCTTAGATCCTGATGCTCCTCACATTCCTGACAACAGCCTCAGCAGGAACCATTCAACTCACCTGGTACCACCTATCCCACTCAACAGGGGCTACATCACATTATAGCAGATAAAAATAACTAATTGGTTCCCACACCATTTTCTATCCCTTGTCCCCTTTGACTCTCCCAGCTGCGAGGTAGATGGATAGTATTTTCCTCCTAATTTAACAGAAGAGACAGCTGAGGCAGAGTGAAGGTAGTAGTAGTCTGGGCAAGGATTGAGCCTGGTCTTGATTCTGAATCCCTGTGCTTTCCTTGTATCACTTGAATCTCAAGCAATACTTTGGGCTCCAGACTCTCTGAGGGGAGAAGGAGAAGGGATGCTCTATGTGTGTGACTGCAAAGTCCTCACCACAGCTTCTAGGCACTTATGAGCAAGGAGGTACATATTATGAAATGTGGCATTTGGGAATGTTCGGAGACCACAGCAGACCATCCTAATGCTATTAAGAGTTAGGGGGACAGGCAGGGCGCAGTGGCTCACACCTGTAATCCCAGCACTTTGGGAGATGGAGTTGGGTAGATCATGAGGTCAGGAGTTCGAGACCAGCCTGACCAATATGGTGAAACCCTGTCTCTACTAAAAATAAAAAAATTAGCCAGGTGTGGTGGCTTGTGCCTGTAGTCCCAGCTACACGGGAGACTGAGGCAGAAGAATCGTTTGAACCCAGGAGGTGGAGGTTGCAGTGAGCCGAGATCACGCCACTTCACTCCATCCTGGGCGACAGAGTGAGACTCCGTCTCAAAAAAAAGAAAAGAAAAGAAAAAAAAAAAAAGAGAAGGCAGAGTGGACACAGAGTCAAATGAGAGGAGGTCTGGATTCTGGCCACAGGCCAGCTACTGACATCCCAAGTAAACTTGAGCAAGTTTCTGAGGTCCCCATGATCCCCATGTCTAGAACATAAATGGGGAAAAGATGATCGATCAATAGATAGATAATAAATAGAGGCTCAGTTTAGACAAAAAGACATCTGCAATCCTTGCCATCATTACTTTGATTCTGAAATCAATAATTCAGGGATCCCACTACCAGCACTTAAAATTTTTTAAAAATACAAAACAGTATAACTTAAAGAGTTCTGCAAACTCTTCAAAAAAAAAAAAAAAAATCAGAGAGCACATTGAATTTTTTTTCTTTTCTTTTTTTTTTTTTTTTTTAAATTTTGGCAGAGGAAGATTCAGTTCCTGGAAATGCTTACAAAATGATTCCTGACACTGGGAGGAGATAGTTAGAAAAAAGAAGAAAAAAATTATACACACATATAGATAAAGGAAGAAGGTGGAAAGAAAGGGAATAGACAAAAGAAAAGAAATAACTAGAAGAGAAAGAAAAAAAAGACTTTAAAGGGCCCCAATTGAAGGAACATTATCAAGTTCTCAGCATCTGCAATTCACAAGCCGCTCGCGGTTGGGGCGGTGCAGACCCCGCCCCTTTCTCGGGTGTCCCGCGCTCATTGGTGGGGGAGACAGTCGCCGGCCGGTGACTGCCCGAGGAAAGGTTGCCTGGGACACGCATCCCTGTGTGAACGCATGACGTCCCACCCTGGCGCCAGGCTGTCTGGGGCTGAGTCTTAGATCAACACAGCTGTGGGACCGGGACCCACAGCTGGGCAAAGGAGCGGATTCCTCAACAAAAAATAGGATTGTGAGAAAAGTTCTGAAACAAAAACAGCGCAGACAAAAGCCTTAATGACATCCTTTCATAAAAATAAAAAATGCAAGAGGGGGGAAAAAGCTGGTAAAAAGAGCAGAAGTGGGAACAGAAAGTTCAGAGGCATTTGGAATAAGAGGCTGAGGCCCCACCACCGCTAAACAAGTTGCAGAAGGCCTGAGCTAGCCTGTCCAGTCTGCTGTGGGGAAAAAGAAGTCTCTTGCGTTTAAACTCTATTCAGGGTTCCTAACCATAACCGGCTTCTTTCAGAATTAGAATCTTCGTCTAGAGAAGACCCTTAACGGTCACTTGCTTCCTCCCAGCCTCCTCCTACCCACTATCTTTTTTCTTTCTTTCTTTCTTTTTTTTAAGAGAAAATGAAGCCCAGGAAGGGAGGAAATTCGTCCAAGGGCACACTGCAAATTATTGGCATGCACAGAACAGAATTTTGCTTGCTAATCCCACGGCATCCTTCTGCCTTATGTCACACAGCCCATGGGCATTTCAGCCTGGAAGCATCCTGGGAAATAATAAATGCGAAAGTGCTTTGCAAACCTAAACCACTATACAAGCCTGAGGCATCAGCTGTAGTAGTGGAGGAAGGAAAAGAAGGAAGGAGAACCTGGGTAGACTGAGCACCTTCCACACAACTGGCCCATGCTGGGCCCCCCAGGCAGTAAGAAGACTTAAGATCAGATGGAGTGAGCACATCAGGTGCTTTGCAAACAAAAAGCATTCAATAATTATCAAATGAATGAATGAGTAGACTCAATTAGTTCCATTTTATAGATGGGAAAATAGAAGCACCCAGGGATAACTTAGCCGAAGTTCACACAATTAGTTTAGAAGAAGACTGGACCATGATTTTTCTAGAACCCCCTGGACTTGACCATTTTGTCACAGAAGTCTGCAAGATAGGAAAAGAAGGATCTTCTCTTGGTTATTCAGGAGTTCCTACAACCACTATTTTGCCTTTCCTGATCAAATAGCTGGCACTCGACTGCTGTAGCATATAAAGACTGACTGGCCCACTCACAGGTTATTTTCTTCCTCTTTTCTTATACTAAAGAGCCTGTCCTTGAAAAAAACATTCCAGGAAGAAATCTTTCTTGGGCCACAGAGCCCTGTGGTTTGATAAAAAAGAACAAGGCTTCAAGACTGGCTCTGCTATTACTTGTAGTGTAACATTGGATGTGTCTTAAATGCCCTCCTTGGGTCCCTCAGCAGCCTTCACCTACCTATCCAAATTTCACAGTCTTGGACTTCTGCAGTTGGAAAGGATTTAAAATAATCACTCAGCACCATCTTCTATTTTACTCACAAGGCAATTAAAGCCAGGGTACCTGAGCTTGTTCAAGATTACATGACAAATTATTGTCAGGGCTAGCACTATGAACCCAGGGCTCTCAATTCCCAGTGTCCTTTTTAACTGTTTTGAGACTCTCTTTGGCTCTGAGCTCCCCTTGTCCTGTTAATCAGTGCCACACACTATTGAACTCTTGTTTTCTGTGTTAATCTTCTCTCCCCAAATTGTGGGGTGCTTGAAAGCAGGAACCACTGTTTTATGTGGAGGGAGTCCATATATATTCACCAATGGTTCATTAGGAAAGTAACTATTGGAATCCCACTGGGTCATTTCCAAAATGGAAAGCAGCATCTTGGAAGTGCAGGTTCCCAAATGTCTAAGGAGGTGACAAGAAGACAAGCAAAGAAAGAATACTGAGCACAGTGTCCTCTTGCAATACAGAACTTAGTTTGCCGGCCCTCTGGTTCCTTTCCTGGTCTTTCAGATGGAGCTGGAGCTACTTCAGCAGGGCTAAGAATAATCAAGTCCAGGTGGCCTGCCCTTCCATAGGAGAAAGGGATAGACAATAGAGCAATGAAATTACCATTGTTTTCTGCACAGAGGTGTGTGGAAAGTAAGGAGAGGGGAAGTTAACAAATTTGCTGACCCAATGGGGGGCTCTTAAAAAGGTTTATATAGGAATTGTCCCATCTGTGCCTCCACATTTAAAACCTTGTCTAAAATTCTAATTGAACTCACAAAGCACAACTGTGCATATATTTGGTTCGTTATGGAGTTCACAGGGCAGAGGGTCCAGGCTCCTTTTTTCCCCATGCAAAAAGCATGGGCTCAGGCTTTCTTCTTTTCCCCTGTTGCTCAAATAAATAGTGTTCTTTGCTCAAACCCCCTTTCCCTCCCCCTTCTGCAATCTCAGCGCCTAGTGCAAATCTGTTTTCTTCATTGTAACCTCAGCTTCACCGCAATTAATTTTTTTTCCCTCTGGTCACAAGATAATTCCTGACGCCAGTGAGTCTGGAGGTCAGACGAACAGCAAATTGGGGAACAAGGCGGCACTAATTCCTTACAAGTTTCCCTTGAAAAATCTTTTGCTTAAAAAAAAGGGAGGGGGGAGCTTCTTTGCTGTTTAGGGATTTATGACCTCGGAGGAGCTGTGGGTTCGAACCAGTGTTGGGCTAAAGGCGGACTGGCAGGGGGCAGGGAAGCTCAAAGATCTGGGGCGCTGCCAGGAAAAAGCAAATTCTTGAAGTTAATGGTTTTGAGTGATTTTTAAATCCTTGCTGGCGAAGAGGCCCGCCTCGCCCCAGTATCAGCGCTTCCTCATTCTTTGAATCCGCGGCTCCGCGGTCTTCGGCGTCAGACCAGCCGGAGGAAGCCTGTTTGCAATTTAAGCGGGCTGTGAACGCCCAGGGCCGGCAGGGGCGTGGCCGAGGCGCGCCGTTTTGAATAAAGGGGCGTGCCTTCGAGGCGGGCTCTATAAGTGCCCGCGGCCGCGAGCGTGTGCGCATTGCAAGCCGCTGTGAGGGGATTTCTTTGGGTTTTCTTCCCCTTTTGGGCACCTCTGGACTCACTCCCCAGCAATGAAGGCGCTGAGCCCGGTGCGCGGCTGCTACGAGGCAGTGTGCTGCCTGTCTGAACGCAGTCTGGCCATCGCCCGGGGCCGAAGCAAGGGCCCGGCAGCCGAGGAGCCGCTGAGCCTGCTGGACGACATGAACCACTGCTACTCCCGCCTGCGGGAACTGGTACCTGGAGTCCCGAGAGGCACTCAGCTTAGCCAGGTGGAAATCCTACAGCGCGTCATCGACTACATTCTCGACCTGCAGGTGGTCCTGGCCGAGCCAGTCCCAGGACCCCCGGACGGCCCTCATCTCCCCATCCAGGTAAGCCTGGAAGCCGGAGCAGGGCTGAACACTCAGGCAAGGATGCTGCCAGCCCCTTGGAGCGCCAGATTGCCTTGTGTAACTCTTCCCTCTTTTCCTCTTTTATCAGACAGCCGAACTCGCTCCGGAACTTGTCATCTCCAACGACAAAAGGAGCTTCTGCCACTGACCCGGCCGTGTCGTGACACCTCCAGGTGAGTATCTCCTCCCTTGGAGAGGGAGGTTTAAACGGCCAGTTCTGGAGTTGGCAGACCTTTTTAAAGATTGCCACTCCCTCGGTTTAGGGAAATCGAGGCCAGAGACGGACAAGTGACTTGCCCATGGTAGCATTAAATGAATGGCAGAGTCAGTTGCCATGTGATGTGCATTTCAGCCTTAAACGCGCGTCGCCCCCGCCCTCATGCTGTGGCCGAGGGTCTGGGAAAGTAGACGCGGGTCCGACTAAATAATGTCTCTGATCGGAGTTGTATACGGAGCTGTGTCTTCGGCAGCCCCCTCCCAGCTAGTGTCAGTTCCAAGTGGGAGGGGTAGTGCAAGCTCCGCCTGTGGTCTTTGGCGCCAACTGGGTGGGGGCAGCGTGGGGCACGGAGTTATCAGCTGGAGGTAGAGACCAAGTTTCCTCCCTGGCGCCGACCAGTCTGCGGACGGCCCCCGCCTCGGCGCGCTCGGCGGAAACTGACTGCTCCTTGGTCTTCTTTCCTCCCCCGCCCAGAACGCAGGTGCTGGCGCCCGTTCGGCCTGGGACCCCGGGAACCTCCTGCCGGAAGCCGGACGGCATGGATGGGCCCCAACTTCGCCCTGCCCACTTCACCAAACCCCTTCCTGGAGGCTGAACCTGGTGCTCTGGAGCGAAGGACTGTGAACTTGTGTGGCCTGAAGAGCCAGAGCTAGCTCTGGCCACCAGCTGGGCGACATCACCCTGCCCTTGCCCCACCCCCAAGTTTTAAGGACTGTCTTTTCAGAGCTTGGAGGTGTGGAAGGAGTGGCTGCTCTCCAACTATGCCAAGGCGGCGGCAGAGCTGGTCTTCTGGTCTCCTTGGAGAAAGGTTCTGTTGCCCTGATTTATGAACTCTATAATAGAGTATATAGGTTTTTGTACCTTTTTTTACAGGAAGGTGACTTTCTGTAACAATGCGATGTATATTAAACTTTTTATAAAAGTTAACATTTTGCATAATAAACGATTTTTAAACACTTGTGTATATGATGACACCCGTCTCCACTAAGTACTAATGATGCTTTCTCTCACATGGCTGCATTTAGGGAGCTTTGGGAAAGTGAACTTGCTCACTCCCATGAGACAGAGATGAAAAACTGCCCAGCTGAGAGGGGATGGGGTGGGGAGAGAAGGGTTCATGATGGGAGTCCCATGGCCATTGAGTGATGGGTGCAGAGAAGAGATCTGGACTCTGCCTTGTTATTTCCTGGATGAAGGGAAACCAGAGAGACTGGTGCAAGCTCGCCCAGCAAGTTGGGGGTTCAGGCAAGTTGAGAACTGAGTTTTCATGTCCCCTGAGATCTAGCAGTAGCTTTCCTCTTTATTGTCACTATAAACTATGTCTTTCTAGCAGGGGATGTGGTAAGAGTAGAGCCTCAAGTTTGCCTCACCTGGTGCCCAGACATGGGTGGTGGTTGATAGACCAATTCCAGAAATGAATAAACTGATAACTGGGCCTGGTTTCATTTCCTTTTTGCTCTCTGGGCTGGCTTCCTTGCGGGCTTCCAAAATTGGGAAAAAAAAGAGAGGAGGTCTCTCCTGAAAAGGATAAAGATTTGGATGCTGGTTGGGAAGTACTGATACTAATCCCTTCTCTAACACTAGGTGGTTGTAGAGTCCGACCCTGAACAAGGAATGTGAGGCAGAGACTCCACAGTCCTCATTTCTGCTGGTATTTCTACACCACCTCCATTGAGAACCTATTCTGTAAGCATCCCTGTCCCTATTTCAGAAATGGGGAAAGGGAACTTCTGTGGGTAATGCTTCTGAACTAGGTTTCACAGCCCTTGAGAGGTAGAGATGGGATTTGAACTGTGACTTCAGTGACTTGACTGTGGTGAACAGGAGCAGGGCTGGGGACTGGCCATTCCTTGAGGCCAGGCCTGGAAGTGGAGCAGAGAGCAAGATCCCAACCCATGCCTTCCCCCACACCCCCGGTGGCTCCCCAGGTGGGCTTCACCAGGTGCCTGGCCTTACTGGAGATTCCTGTTTATGGTATGATCTCATCTGTGTGTTGGTCCCTGGCATGAATTACTTCAATATTTCATAACAAACAGGTCACGTCATCACCTTTAGTGCCTTAACCCTGGTGAGCTTTCTGGGGTGAACAGGGGCATGGGGGAGGAGGAGAACCTCTGCCATTGCCAACCAACCTCCCAGCCTGAGCAGTGGTTCTTAACCTGTTTTGTGTCCTGGTCACTCTGATCTGATGGAAGGTATGAATACTCTTCAAAAAATACACACACACAGAGCTCAGAACAATAGCAGACTTCAGTCCTCATGCGAGAAACCCTTGCACCAAACCAAGTACAAAGCCTGGGTTGGGTCTATCTTGGATTGTTTTTTAGGTGTGCTGTGCTGGCTTTAGAGATGGCCATACAAGGGCACAAATCCCTGCTGTGTCACCTCCTAGCTGTATAACTTCAGGCTAGGGGCTTTGCCTCTCTTGAGCCCCAGTTTCTGCATCTGTAAAGGAAGCTGATTCTAAGGCAGCGGTTCTGAGGTGCTAGGCCCCACATTACACCATGAACTGCAGTAGAGCCAGGCATTGAGCTCAATGTCTTATACCCTTTTCTGCCACAGCACATTGCCTCCTGCTTGCTCGGAAGTTTCGGTACCATGGAAGGCTAAAAAGGGCTGCGGTGGTCATCTGCCGAGTGACCTTGAGCAAGCACGCCACCTCTCTGAGCCATTCTCCTCCTGTGCCCTGCTGCCTCCCAGGACAGAAGATAATGGTGGGAAAGTTCTTTGAAATGCATCACACACCTACGAGGTATTATTAAGCTAATTTCAAGGAAATTGCCTGTCAGGACTCCCAGGACTGAGCTGTTCAGGTGGCCAGGACAAAAGATAGACCAGCATGCCAATCCATTAGTCATTAGAGAGTGAAAGCAATTTGGCCCTAGGTCAGAAAACTCCCAGAGAGAGAATAGTAGTGTCTTCTGTCATAATCACCTATGGAAGTGCCTGCCAGGTTCCAGACTATTTTATCTTCATTTTTGTTCTAATCTTCACAAACCACCATGATGAGTATCATTCCTGGTTTATAGAAAAGACTCAGAAAGGCTGAATAACTTGATCCAGGTCACACAGCAAGAAAGTGGCAGAGCAGGGTTTAGGAACCTCAGCTTCCTCTAGCTTCAAAGCTCATGTTCTTGCCTTCACTTCAGATTGGCTCTTTTCCCTCGCCATTCCCGGAGACTGGCATATGCTTGGTCCCCAGGGAGTGCTTGTGGAATGAAAGACCTAGGACTCCTCCTCATCTGTGAAAGGGGGATGTCGGTACCTCCCTTCCAGGTGTGTTGTTCGGATAAACCATAAGGCGCATAAAGTATCCACGAGGCTTTCTGAACTACAAGATATACTGCTGAGTGTCTTGTGCAAATTGTCGCATGCGATCAGATTCAGAGCTGATCGCATCGGCTGTGAAATACATTTGGGAGGTGTCTTTGTTTCGTAAATAAACTAGCTCAGAACAGGTGAAGTAACTTGCCGGTGGCCACACAGCTTCTAAGTAACAAAACCAGGATTCAAATTCATGCCTGTGACACCAGAAATTGTGCCCTTTCCAGAAAGCCAGTTATAGCTCTCTAGCTGTGGACGCGCAGGACAACCTTCAATTATCTGTCTTCCCAGCCTCATCACCCCTCGTGGCCACCATTCTTCCCTATGCCCCAGGCTAAACCTGAAAACCTCCTGCCGCGGTCTTTCCCGCAGCGCTGCTTCCAAGGGCTCTCCTCTGCCCACTCCCGGACCTCCCCGGAGACAGCCGCTCCCCACCGGCGGCTCTGCGGCGCCC
>NW_012101865.1:262089-274112 GCF_000951045.1 Mandrillus leucophaeus | reverse complement strand
AGCTGCGCTTGGGCCGCTGCAGCCTCGGCACACCCCCACCCGCTTCCTGCCCCAGCCTCGAGGCCGCCCTGGATCGCACCCGGTTCCTTCCTTCCTTCGTTCTTTCAGGCAACTCGCATTCCTCGAGCGCCTGCGATGTGCCCTGCACAGGGCCTTCCCGGCCTTCCGAGTGTGGCCCCAGGCCCGCTGGGCTCCTCCGGGAAGCCTCTGCCCTCTCGAGTCTCCTTCCCCACCTCCGCCCCTCTGTTCCGTGAGGTGCTTTGCTCAGAGTCGAGCAATTTAATTGTTCTCTGATTAGTTCTCCTGTTAGGGGTCAGTCAGTGGCAAGGTCACGGCGTCTCTTTGTGACTGAGATCAGGGGTCAGAGCGTGGTCGGATTTGGGGTTTCGCCAGCCTGGGGCAGGCTTTTGGGATAAATGTGGGTAGTCAGGCTGTGGGGTCCATCTGTAGGCAGTGTCAGAGGCCAAGGTTAGTGCGTCTGTCTTTGGGTAGGGTCGGTGGGCAGTCGGGATCAGGGTAGTGAGACACCTTGAGACCGGGACTTGCGGGTTATCTTTGACAAACCAGATAAGGAGGGAGGAGTTATCTGAAGTCCCTTGAACTCATATACTCATATTCACCTCCTGCCGTGGCTGGGGGATGATCATAGGTGCCCCCGGCACCCCCACCCCCATCCCACAACCTCCACTTTCTCAGCTGTGGAGCTGTCCTTCCATCGGGGGACGCCGCCTCTCCGCGCTGCCACCCTGCTTCTACTTTGTGCCCGATGCTGCAGGCAGAAACTCTCACTGGGCCAGTCCCATCAAAGGGAGCCTGGGCTTAGAGTGAGGGTGGCCAGGGTAGGGAGGCGGTAGGCTTCCTGGGGACCCCTACCCTGGATCCACCCAGGAAAGTTGATGTTCTTCCTTCGCTGTCTGAGTCATTTGTTATGAGTCTGAAACCTGTCAGGGATGGAAGGAAGGGCCGTTAGACGTCACAAATGTAGCCCAGAGAGGAGCAGGAGCCTGCTCAGGGATACAGCAAGTTAGTGTTCAGGTCGGGTTTGGAACAGCAGCCTCCCACTTTCCTACCCAAGGCTCTTTTCATGATGCTCTCCCTACCCTGAGTAAGGGTTGCTTTTCCCACTTTAGAGATGGGGCAGCAGAGGCCTGGGGAGGCCAAGAGGCCTCTTAGCTTGAGGATCTGCAAAAATGAAGTCAGGGAAGGGTGACTTCCCAAAGTGTTGTCTCTTGTCATTGCCCACCTAACCCCCTGCCACCGTCCTTGGGAGCAAATGGAACAAGGGTGGCCAAGTGTCTAGTTGGAAGGCGGGGAGGGAGAGAACACTGTAAGAACTGCTGGGGAAAAGCTTAGCTGGGCTCTTATGGAAACATATGGAACTCATTACCCGGAGTTGAGGTGGTCGCTGGCCAGCTGGCAATTGGTCCGTTTGGGGCTAAAAATGTGCCTTGTGTGGCAATGAGGGTACCCAAGGCACGGCAGACTCCCCCAAATAACCTGCCCACTCACTGATCCAAGTTATTCCTGAATCTTGTTTTGTTTCCTATGCCTGTGCCATTTCTTTTTTTCTTTTTTTTTTAACAGAGTCTTGTACTGTTGTCCAGGCTGGAGTGCAGTGGCGCGATGTCAGCTCACTGCAAGCTCTGCCTCCAGGGTTCACGCCATTCTTCTGCCTCAGCCTCCCGAGTAGCTGGGACTACAGGCGCCTGCCACCATGCCTGGCTACTAAAAATACAAAATTTTTAGTAGAGAGGGGGTTTCAGCGTGTTAGCCAGGATGGTCTCCATCTCCTGACCTCATGATCTGCTGGCCTCGGCCTCCCAAAGTACTGGGATTATAGGTGTGAGCTACCGCGCCTGGTCTCCTATGCCTATGCCATTTCTAGCATCAAAAAAAGGGTTTCAGGGCCGGGTGCGGTGGCTTACACCTGTAATCCCAGCACTTTGGGAGGCCAAGGGGGGCACATCACCTGAGGTCAGGAGTTCAAGATGAGCCTGGCCAACATGATGAAACCTCGTCTCTACTAACAATACAGAAATTAGCTGGGCATGGTGGCATGTGCCTGTAATCCCAGCTACTCAGCAGGAGAATCCCTTGAACCCAGGAGGCAGAGGTTACAGTGAGCCGAGATTGTGCCACTGCACTCCAGTCTGGGCAACAGAGTGAGATTCCATCTCCAAAAAAAAAGAGGGGTTTCAAGACATGCCACTGTAGGTTATGCAGGGAAGAGATGAGACATTGAGGACCATCAGAACAGACAACCATATTGCTCCATTCCCCACCCCACACCCACCCTGACTCTCTTCATCAGGGCCAGGGGCCACCTGATCTTATAATGGGTCCATATCGAGTGTTCATGATCCCAACTTCCACTGAGGGTTCATCCAGGTGGGCCCCAAGGGGCCTAGATGTTAATCCCTGTCAATCACATTTTCCACTGCAGGTTCAACTCCATATACAAAGAGAGCGGCAAGAAAGTGTTTCAAAAGAGGCCATTCACTAGTGGGCAGCATTTTATAGTCTATGTGGTAACATGGACTGGTTGGGGGGTACTTCCATTTCACCCACCTCAGGGCTCATAGGTGTCAGGGGACCTGCTAAATGTCACCCTGGAGTAACTGTCAGAGCCACAGTCTCCAGGATGGCCTCCTTACCCAGTGCTTTGGATGTCTGCAGCTGTTTTGAAACTTTGTGCAAACCGATGGGTACTGCAGAATTGGCCTCTTTCAGCCACAGAAGTAATCCTGTTACTTTCTCTCTGTGAGTCTGGGAAACATACAGACACTGGTTGAAACCTCAGCTTTGTTATTTACCAGCTGTGCTCTCACAGGTAAGAGTTTTGTTTTCTTTTTGTTTTTTTGAGACAGGGTCTCAATCTGTTCCCCATGCAGGAGTGCAGTGGCATGATCACTGCTCTTACTGCAGCCGTGACCTCCCGGGCTCGACTGATCCTTCCACCTCAGCCTCCTGAGTAGCTGGGACTACAGATGTGCGCCAGCATGCCTGGCTAATTTTTTTTTTTTTTTTTTTTTGTATGTTGTCTGGGCTGGTCTGGAACTCCTGGGCTCAAGCAGTCCTCCCACATTGGCTTCCCAAAGTGCTGGGATTACAGGTCTGAACCACCGAGCCGGGTCACAGGTAAGTTATATATCCTGTCTGAGCCTCACATGGTTGAATTGATGATTAAATTAGATGACATATGTAAAGCATCTGTACTTGGTAGGCTCCAGATGACTCCCACCACAGAGTTTGCTGGGCTTGGTGTCAGATTCCTAGCCTTATTCCTTCTTCATCTTTCCAGGGTGGCAATGTGGTTGGCATAACCCAGTCACAGCACCCCAGGACTCCTGTCCAGCATTGGCGCTCTGTATGTAGAGCAGAGCCCTTTCACTCAGCCTGGCAGCATCTGATCAGCGTCGCAGCCCAGTGGCTTGGGGAATAAATATAAACAGTGCAGGGACTAAAAGCAGAGCTCTGGTCCTGCACCTTCACTCCCAAGCTCTGCCACCCTGTATAGACTCCTTCCTCTCTCTCAGCCTCAGTCTCCTTCTTGTAATACTGTGAGAACCCTATCCAGAGTTGTGTGTGGATTTACTGAATGTAAAGCACCTAAAAGCCTGCCAGGACATGGCAGGCACTCAAGAAGCATTACTAGACTCATTTGACACATGGAGAAACTGAGTCCCAGAGTGGGAAAGTGACTCAGGCAAAGATTCCTTCACAGAACTGGGGATAAAAATTCAGATCTTCAAGCTCCCAGTCAATGTCTAATTACTACTTTCTCATTGTTGGAATTTGTAATTATTTCATGACAAGTGTGCTTTTGGCTGCTGAAGGGACAGCGTTTCAGAGGTGGTGAGCCTCGCCCGGCTCAGCCTGACCCAGAACCAGCTCACTCATGAAACTACCCTCTCTTGAAGAGAACAGGAGTTGTGGGGAGGAAGAACGTGACCCAGAGGCCAGAGAACCTGGAGGCCAGGGTTGGTGTAACTGTGTAGGTAAGAGCAGCAGCTTCGTGATCAACCAGACCTGCATTCAAATCCTTCTCTGCCACCTCTTAGCTGTGTGACCAGCTACATGACACCACCTCCCTGAGCCTCAGGTTTTCATCTGTTCAATGGTACCTCTCCCATAGGGCTGTTGTAGGAATTAAATAAGATAACAGAGGTAGAGTACCTGCTCCCAACTGGCAGCCCTTAGAATTTCACGAACAGGAAGCAAAAGAGAAGCCAGCTACTATTTTTTTTTTTTTTTGAGACGGAGTCTCGCTCTGTCTCCCAGGCTGGAGTGCAGTGGCGCGATCTTGGCTCACTGCAAGCTCTGCCTCCCAGGTTCACACCATTCTCCTGCCTCAGCCTCCCGAGTAGCTGGGACTGCAGCAGGTGTCCACCACCACACCCGGCTAATTTTTTGTTTTTTTAGTATAGAAGGGGTTTCACCGTGTTAGCCAGGATGGTCTCGATCTCCTGACCTCGTAATCCACCTGCCTTGGCCTCCCAGAGTGCTGGGATTACAGGTGTGAGCCACCATGCCCGGCCTTTGTTTTTGTTTTTGTTTTTGTTTTGAGACAGAGTCTTGCTCTGTCACCCAGGCTGGAGTGCGGTAGTGCAATCTTGGCTCGCTGCAACCTCTGCCTCCCAGATTCAAGTGATTCTTGTGCTTCAGCCTCCTGAATAGCTGGGATTACAGGCAGACACCATCATGCCAGGCTAATTTTTGTATTTTTAGTAGAGATGGGGTTTCACCGTGTTGGCCATGCTAGTCTTGAACTCCTGACCTCAAGTGATCCACCTGCCTCGGCCTCCCAAAGTGCTGGGATTACAGGCGTGAGCCACCGTGCCTGGCTGGAGCCAGCTACTTCTTATCCTCATCCTTGTGTATAAATCTTGTTGTAAACTTTCAAACAATTTTTTGTTTTATTTTTATTTTTTTACATTTGAGACAGGGTGTCTCTCTGTCATCCAGGCTGGAATGCAGTGGCATGATCACAACTCACTGCAACCTCAGCCTTCTAGGCTCAAGTGATCCTCCCACCTCAGCCTCCCAAGTTGCTGGGACTACAGGTACCCATCGTCACACCCAGCTAATTTTTTTTTTTTTTTTTTGAGATGGAGTCTCGCTCTTTCGCCCAGGCTGGAGTACAGTGGCGCCATCTCGGCTTGCTGCAAGCTCTGCCTCCCGGGTTCACGCCATTCTACTGCCTCAGCCTCCCCAGCACCTGGGACTACAGGCGCCTGCCACCATGCCCGGCTAATTTTTTGTATTTTTAGTAGAGATGGGGTTTCACTATGTTAGCCAGGATGGTCTTGATCTCCTGACCTCGTGATCCACCCGCCTTGGCCTCCCAAAGTGCTGGGATTACAGGTGTGAGCCACCGTGCCTGGCCACACCCAGCTAATTTTTGTATTTTTAATGGAGACAAGGTTTTGCCATATTGCCCAGGCTGGTCTCAAATTCCTGGGCTGAAGCGATCCACTTGCCTTGGCCTCCCAAAGTGCTAGGATTACAGGTATGAACCACCTCACCTGTACTTGTAAACTTTTTTTTTTTTTTTTTTTGAGACGGTGTCTTGCTCTGTTGCCCAGGCTGAAGTGCAGTGGCATAATCTCAGCTTACTGCAACCTCCACCTCCCAGGTTCAAGCAATTCTCCTGCCTTAGCCTCCCGAGTAGCTGGGATTACAGGCGCCCATCACCATGACCGGCTAATTTTTTGTATTTTTACCAGAGATGGGGTTTTGTATTTTTAGTAGAGACAGGGTTTCTCCATGTTGGCTAGGCTGGTCTTGAACTCCTGACCTCAAGTAATCCACCCACCTTGGTCTCCCAAGGTGCTGGGATTACAGGCGTGAGCCACTGCGCCTGGCCCTTGTTACAAACTTTTAATTGAACAAACAATGGATAGTAGAGACGTTCTAAGATTTGTCTAATGAAATGCTTTGTGTTCCCATGCTCTTTCACGTACTAGCTGTGTCAACTTGAACAAGTGACTTAAGTTCTCAGTGTCTGCTAACGGTCCTTACACAGATGGTTGTTGTTGTGAGGCTTAGTTACCACACAAAATTCTTAGATTAGTGCCTGGCACATAATAAGAACCACAGCCCCCAAATGCTAGTTGTCATTCATTATCTTAGCATACCATGTGAAGCTTGTGTTCTTTTACATTCTGTAGCCATCTGTATTTTAATATAAAATTGTGTTGTCTCTCTCTCTTTTATTTTTATTTTTTGAGTAAAACAGACATTTCAGAAAGATGTACCAGATTTTTATCACATGGCTTTGTGAGACACGGCACCCAGCCAACTTCACACACAGTCACACATATGCATGCATGAGCACACATGCATGCAGACACACACACTTTGACAAGGCATGCTACGCCGGGCTGCTTCCCAAATGGGCTGAAACAAGTCCTGTTGCCCTGAAGAACCGCCTGTCCCGTCTCCCGCCCACTCATCACGCTCCGTGGAGTGAGACAGGAAAGGGTGATTGGCTCACAGTGGCAGCATAGCCCTTGGCAAACCTCTTGGCAAACATGACTTGGGAGAAAGGACTGGCTCCAGCTCTTATCCCAAGTGTCAGAGCCTCGGTCCCAGCCCTGACTCGATGCCCTCCTTTGCTGTGCAACCCTGGCCATGTAACTTCACTTCTCTGAACCCCAGCTTTGTCTTTTGAAAGGGAGCTAACTGTTCCTACCTCTCGGGGTTATGAGGATTTGACAGACACATGGAAAATGCCTGGCATGTCGCTGTTGCCCCATAAATGAGAGCTCTCAAAAGTCTGGCTCCTTTTTTAGCTCAGTAAAAGCTGTCTTTTAAGAAAATGGGGCTGGCCGGGCGTGGTGGCTCATGCCTGTAATCCCAGCACTTTGGGAGGCAGAAGCGGGTGGATCACGAGGTCAGGAGATCAAGACCATCCTGGCTAACACGGTGAAAACCCGTCTCTACTAAAAAAATACAAAAAAATTAGCCGGGCATGGTGGCGGGCTCTTGTAGTCCCAGCTACTCGGGAGGCTGAAGCTGGAGAATGGCGTGAACCCAGGAGGCAGAGCTTGCAGTGAGCTGAGATCGCGCCACTGCACTCCAGCCTGGGCGACAGCTCAAGACTCCATCTCAAAAAAATGAATGAATAAATAAGTAAAAATAATAAATAAAATGGGGCTATGCTCTATGTGCCTTACATAATTAATAGACTTTATTGCTTTTTGATGTATCTGTTAATCCAATAAAGGTGTTTGTCTCCTAACACTATTTTATTTCATATTTTATTCATATTTTACAATGTCTGGGTAAGTCAATGGAGCCCACTAAACCTCAGTTTCCTTATTTCTAAAATGAGAAAGAAAAAACTTTCCTCAAAAGGTTGTTTGGAGAATTTAATGAGATGGTATATGTGTGTCCAGGAAGTAAGAGATCAGTTTTTTTGCAGCCCCTTTTCTCTCACTAGGCTAAATTTCTCAAAGACAGAAGGGAGTTATTATTATTATTATTATTATTATTTTTTTTTTTTTTTTGGAGACAGAGTCTCACTCTGTCATCCAGGCTGGAGTGCACTGGCACCATCTCGGCTCACTGCAACCTCCACCCCCAGGGCTCAGTGGATCCTCTCATGTCAGCCTCCAGAGTAGCTGGGACTACAGGGAGAGAGTTTTATTGACCTCTGTATCCCCATCATTGAATATGTAGTAATACATTTAATAATAGCAGTGACAGTGACAACAACTTTCATTTACTGAACACTTACTGTGTTCGAGGCTCTGTGCCAAGTGCCTTTTTTTTTTTTTTTTGAGACGGAGTCTTGCTCTGTCGCCCAGGCTGGAGTGTAGTGGCACGATCTTGGCTCACTGCAAGCTCCGCCTCCCGGGTTCACACCATTCTCCTGCTTCAGCCTCCCCAGCAACTGGGACTATAGGCGCACCCTGCCACGCCCAGCTAATTTTTTGTATTTTCTTTTTTTTTTAGTAGAGATGGGGTTTCACCATGTTTAGCCAGGATGGTCTCGATCTCCTGACCTTGTGATCCACCCACCTCGGCTTCCCAAAGTGCTGAGATTATAGGCGTGGGCCACCACACCCGGCTACGTGCCTCTTAATAGAAGGACAAGTAATAGACGTGTAAACGATTTGATTTTCTCTGCTGATGATTTAAACAAGAAGGAATTGTTTTACCTTTCCCTTGGGGAAGTTTTGTATTCCATACTGGAGACAAAGTTTATTCTTGGGACATGTACATTGTTTTGCCAAATCAGTTGGATAAAAATTAGAGCAATCCGTAGTTTACTTACCTATAAAATGGAGCTTATGATTAACTTGACTCATGTAAAGGTGTCCCATAAATGGTACATAACTGACAATGGTTTTTGCTTACTCCTTCCTTTCCTCCCCATGTACATACACCCCTCCTTGGGGAGAAGGCAGTGACTAGGAAAGATTTGAAACTGAGTGGCAGAGAGCTGAGTCCCTTCGCCCCTCTGGGATTCTGTTTCTCCTTGGCATAGTGTGGGAGATTTTTCTGGAATAATTTCCTAATTCTGAGACTCTCCAAGGCCTAGCTTAAGTCCTGCCTCCTTCAGAAAAATCTCCCTTAATCGCCACAGCACCAGAGTCTACTTACACAAATACCACGTGCCCCTGTGATCACATGTTGCATATATTCCAACTGTATTTAAGTCCTAGAAGATGGGATTGTTGTGTTAGTGTTTTGATTTCTGTTTTCCCAAACTCTCTCCTTTCTTTTCTCCCCTCCCCTCCCCTCTTTTCTTTCCGAGACAGGGTCTCACTCTGTCAGCCAGGCTGGAGTGCAGTGGTGTAATCATAGCTCACTGTAGCTTCAAACTCCTGGGCTCAAGAGATCCTCCCACCTCAGCCTCCCAAGTCTGAGACTGCAGGTGCACACCACCACACCCAGCTACTTTTTAAAAAAAATTTTGTAGAGATTAGGAGGTCTTACTTTGTTTCCCAGGCTGGTCTTGAACTTCTGACCTTGTGATCCTCCTACCTCAGCCTCCCACAGTGCTTGGATTACAGGTATGAGCCACTGCACTTGGCCAAGTACTTTCTTTTTTTGTTTGTTTTGTTTTGAGACAGTCTTGCTCTGTCGCCCAGCCTAGACTGCAGTGGCGTGATCTCAGCTCACTCCAACCTCCACCTCCAAGGTTCAAGCAATTCTCCTGCCTCAGCTTTCGGAGTAGCTGGGACTACAGACACTGAGCCACTCAAGCAAATCTGAGGCTCCAAAACAGCCAAACTGCAGAGGCCTTCAGGTATTTAAAAAGCACGCATTTTGGAGTCAGGTAGTCATGTCATGATTCTGTCCCTTACTAGCTGTGTGACTTAGGCAAGTTATTTTACCTTCCTGAGTCTCCGTGTCCTTATCTGGAAAGTGGAACAACACCTACTTTTAAAATTGGTGTGAGGAAGGAATGAGCACAAAGCCTAGTGCCAAGAAGGTGCTCAGAGAGTTCCTAAGCTCAGGTGGGTTGATGGGGGGCCCTGGGATGTGGGACTGGCTCTTTACCCACTCTGTGGCCTTAGACAAGGCCCTTCTTATTTCTGGGTCTCAGCTGCTCCATCTGTGACCACACCTGGGATTTTTTTTTTGTATTTTTATTTAGGCGGGGTTTCACCACATTGGCCAGGCTGGTCTCGAACTCTTGACCTCAAGTGATCTGCCCACTTTGGTCTCCCAAAGTGCTGGGATTACAGGTGTGAGCCACCACGCCTGGCCAGGTACTTCCTTTTCTTTTGAGGCAGGGCGGGTCTCACTGTGTCACCCAAGCAGGTCTTGAATCCAGGACTCAAGAGATCCTCCCACCTCAGTCTCCTGAGTAGCTTTCATCCTTTATAAACCTTTCAAAGTCTCCAAGTCATAGATGGAGCAGCTGAGACCCAGAAATAAGAAGGGCCTTGTCTAAGGCCACAGAGTGGGTAAAGAGCCAGTCCCACATCCCAGGGCCCCCCATCAACCCACCTGAGCTTAGGAACTCTCTGAGCACCTTCTTGGCACTAGGCTTTGTGCTCATTCCTTCCTCACACCAATTTTAAAAGTAGGTGTTGTTCCACTTTCCAGATAAGGACACGGAGACTCAGGAAGGTAAAATAACTTGCCCAAGTCACACAGCTAGTAAGGGACAGAATCATGACATGACTATCTGACTCCAAAATGCGTGTTTTTTAAATACCTGAAGGCCTCTGCAGTTTGGCTGTTTTGGAGCCTCAGATTTGCTTGAGTGGCTCAGTGGACAGCCTCTCTGAGTTTCTGTAGCGGTAATGTTGTACCCCAAAGCAGGGAGTCGGTTACCAAGGCTGATGCCTGTGCCCAACTCCTTCTGTCCCAGCAGCTGGGGTCCAGGGGTTCACAGAGCAGGCACTCACGGCCCCTGCTCTAGCAATGATCTGCGTGGCATGCCACCCCATCCCCAAAGCCCATTGTCTCCCCAGGAGACAATATGGAGAAAGGACCCAGACTAGTGGGCTGCCTGTATCCATCTGTAACCATGGAAACCCCTTAGGGAGATAATTCCAAAACCCTCCTTGCCGCCTCCCACCCTGCAGCTGTGCCTCCAGGAGCCCGGCCTCCAGCAGGAGGGGAATTACTGATAATTGCCGCTCCCCTAGCACTGCCACCACCAAATGGGACACAGCTGGACCCCCCTCCACAGGGATCTCCCCCACCCTCCCAGTCCCAGAATTGGTGTTGGTAAAGGGGCCTTGGATGGGTTTAAGGCCTAAGCTGTATTTCTTTTGCAAGAGTCAAAAGACCCTTGTGGTTCCGCACTGGTGAGATGTGTCCTTGATCCCACATTTGGGCATAGAGAAAAAAGGACTCAGCACAATTCTCAACCAGTGGCCTGGGAAGGGCTTAGGTCTTCAGTGCATGACTCCCCTCTGGCGGCCAGTTGCTGCAATTGTCAGAGAGGAGCACAAATGATGACCTCTTTTCCTGGGTATTTACTGTGGTCCAGATACACACACACATTAGATCTAATCCTTCCTACCTCTCGGTGAGGGGGGTCTTCTTGTCCTACTTGCACATGCTGAAGCCAAGGTGTCCAGAGAATATCCAGAGGAAGGATGACAAATTGGTTGCGAGGGTGAACCTAGACAGCCCTGGCTCAAAACCACCTCTACTGTCACCAGCCCCGTGGCCTTGGGCAAGTTACCTAAATGCTTGGAGTCTCAGTTTCTTCATCTGTAAAATGGGGGTGATGATAGCATACATCTCATGGGGGTGATATGAGGATCATATGTGTGAAAGTTTATGAGCCTTCAGAAAGGTGATCCACACATAGCAAATAAAATTCAGGGCCCTGACGCACAAGCTGTCCTTCAGGCATAATCATTGAACTACACCCAGGCTCAGTTCTGTGGGGCTAATTGTGGCTTCCTCATAGGGCTGTTGTGATAATTAAGCAGATCTGGGCATGAATGTGCTTGCTTTGCAACTATTAGCTTCTTTTTGGTTTTTTTTTTTTTTTTAGATAGGGTTTCCCTCTGTCATCCAGGCTGGAATGCAGTAACACAATCACAGCTCATTGCAGCTGTGACCTCCTAGGCTGAAGAGATCCTCCAGTCTCAGCCTCTTGAGGAGCTGTGACTACAGGCATACACCACCATGCCCAGCTAATTTTTAAATATTTTTGTAAAGACAGAGTCTCGCTATGTAGCCCAGGCTGGTCTTGAACTCCTAGACTCAAGCCATCCTCTGGCCTTGGCCTCCCAAAGTGCAGGGATTATAGGAGTGAGCCACTGTGCCCGACTTCTTAGCATCAGTTTTGATCTGCTTGTTTGGGAAGGAATAATCACAGGGGTGTAGTAGTGTAGGGGGCAGGGGGTAGGGGAGAGCAGTGGGTGAGCAAGTGAATTATAGGCCAGGTATGGTGGCTCACTCTTGTAATCCCAGCATTTTGGGAGGCTGAGGTGGGAGGATTGCTTGAATGTAGGAGTTCGAGACCAGCCTGGGCAACACAGCAAGACTCTTATCTCTAAAAAAAGAGAAATAAAGGAAAGAGAAAGAATAGGGGGAGG
>NW_012101865.1:258603-261594 GCF_000951045.1 Mandrillus leucophaeus | reverse complement strand
GCCTGTAATCCCAGCACTTTGGGAGGCCGAGGTGGGCAGATCACCTGAGATCGGGAGTTTGAGACCAGCCTGACCAACATGGAGAAACCCCATCTGTACTAAAAATACAAAATTAGCCGGGTGTGGTGTTGCGTGACTGTAACCCCAGCTACCCAGGAGGCTGCAGCAAGAGAAACACTTGAACCTGTGGGAGGCAGAGGTTGCAGTGAGCCGAGATTGGGCCACTTCTCTCCAGTCTGGGCGACAGAGCAAGACTCTATCTCAACACAGACAAACAAAAAACCTTTTGTTGAGTTTAGTTCAATAAGCAATTCTTGTGCTTGTACTCTGCAGTGGGTACTATGCTGGATATTGGGGTGTGAAAATTAAAAAGACAAGGAGAAGCTTAAATCTGAGGGTGGGGTGGGGAGGAAGACAGAACATTAAAACAACTGTAATTACAATTGCAAAACGATGATAGAGGGCCAGCATGGTGGCTCACCTGTGTAATCCCAGCACGTTGGAGGCCAAGGCAGATCACTTGATTCCAGGAGTTCAAGACTAGTCTGGGCAACATGATGAAATCCCTTCTCTACAAAAACAAACAAACAAACATACAAACAAAAACGATGATAGATTGAGATTCCTAACAAGAGGTGGGGTGCAGGGCTCAGAGTCAGCTTCCAAAAGATGGCTGGCATAATCTACCACCATCCCCACTGTGGCCAACACCAAAACCACCTCGATTTCAAAACTGAATGTCTTGCTTATTTCAAAAGAGATCTGGGCTGGGTGCGGTGGCTCATGCTTGTAATCTCAGCATGTTGGGAGGCTGAGGTGGGCGGATCACTTAAGGTCAGGAGTTCAAGACCAGCCTGGCCAACAAGGTGAAACCCTGTTTCTACTAAAAAGAAAAAAAAAAAACAAAAATTAGCTGGGCATGGTGGTCGGTGCCTGTAGTCCCAACTACTCGGGAGGCTGAGGCACGAGAATTGCTTGAACCCAGCAGGTGGAGGTTGCAGTGAGCCAAGATCATGCCACTGCATTCCAGCTGGGTGACAGAGCAAGACCCTGTCTCAAAAAAAAAAAAAAAAAAAAAAGCCTGGGCACAGTGGCTCACGCCTGTAATCCCAGCACTTTGGGAGGCCGAAATGGGCAGATCACGAGGTCAGGAGATCGAGACCATCCTGGCTAACATGGTGAAACCCCGTCTCTACTAAAAAAATACAAAAAAATTAGCCAGGCCTGGTGGCGGGCGCCTGTAGTCCCAGCTACTCAGGAGGCTGAGGCAGGAGAAGGGCGTGAACCTGGGAGGTGGAGCCTGCAGTGAGCTGAGATCACGCCACTGCACTCCAGCCTGGGCGACAGAGTGAGACTGTCTCAAAAAAAAAAAAAAAAAGAGTTCTGAGTCATTTTTCAATGTTAGCAGTTGAGTTAGATTCTTAATTTTGTCCCAGGTTTCTGTTTTCTTAGCCTGAGGAGTTAAAAATGCACCCTTTTAAAATTGAGTGCTGTTTAAGATCACGTGGGGGATATGGCAGTACACAGCATTCTCAATGATTTGTTTATCTGGTTTACGAAAGAGAAGAAGGAAGAAACTTGTATCTGAGAGCAGAACAGTTTTTTTCTGGTGGCAGAGGTGGAGAGAGACATGACAAGCAGGGAGCACAGCATGGGCAACAGGGAGAGCTGAGAGGTCAGAGGGGGAGTTAGGAAGAGTGTGTTTGATTAGAACATAAGGGGGCCGGGTGTGGTGGCTCACACCTGTAACCCCAGCACTTTGAGAGGCCGAGACGGGTGGATCATTTGAGGTCAGGAGTTCGAGACCAGCCTAGCCAACATGGTGAAACTCATCTCTACTAAAATAAAATTAGCTGGGCAGTAGTGGTGCCTGCCTGTAATCCCAGCTACTTGGGAGCCTGAGGCAGGAGAATCGCTTGAGTCTGGGAGGCAGAGGTTGCAATGAGCAGAGATTGCGCCACTGCACTCCAGCCTGGGTGAGAGGGTGAGAGCCTGTCTCAAACAAACAAACAAACAAAAAAAAACCTAAGGCCTATGTGTGAAGGGTCTGAAGATCAGAAGGACCTTGTGGTGGCGGTGGCTGGGCCATAGTGGGGAGCTGCTTGCCAGACCTTGAGCTAGAGAGAGACAAGGTCAGGTGTGTGTGTTACAGAGATCCCTCTGGAAAAGGAGGGAATAAACCGACAATTACAGGAATTATAGGTGGTATTATCCCTAAGAGGCGCTGAGCAGCTCTGCTGGGACCTGACTCCCGCATGGGATGTCCCTCTTCCCGCATGGGATCACCTCCACGGGACCCAACAGCTGTGAAAAACTTTCCCAGGGCCTACAGACACCTGGAAAGAATCTGGCCAGTCTAGTAGCCCTGGCCTTCTCAGCGGGGCTTCATCTTTCACATCCTGTTTCTCCTCCCCAAGCCCATAGCGGGTGAGTTACCTTGTTGATGAGAAGAAAGACGACTCGCAGGCTTTGGCAGGTGCCGGAGTTCACCTCTAGGTGGCAGCCTTCACCTTTCAGCCCCACCAGCTTCCAGCCAAAGGTCTGAGAGAAGGGAAAGCAACTAACCAAGACGCGGGAGGACCCACCAGGCGCGGCAGGCATAATCACCGAGCTGCACAGCCACCCTCTCAGGCACACGTCATTCTCTCCATGTCACAGCTCAGAGAAGTGAAGTCACTGGTCCAAAGTCACACAGATGGGTGGGCACGGTGGTAATTGGCTTCTCTGAGCCTCCAGGTTCTTCATCTGTACAGAGACTGACCCGTTTCTAGCAATCACTAATCTACTTTTTTGTTTTTTTGAGACAGAGTGTTGCTCTGTCCCCCAGTCTGGAGTGCAGTGGTGTGATCTCCGCTCACTGCAGTCTCTACCTTCCGGGTTCATGCAATTCTCCTGCCTCAGCCTTCCAAGTAGATGGGATTACAGGCATGTGCTACCATGCCTGGCTAATTTTTGTATTTTTAGTAGAGACAAGGTTTCACCATGTTGGCC
>NW_012101865.1:252941-254218 GCF_000951045.1 Mandrillus leucophaeus | reverse complement strand
GAGACTCTGTCTCAAAAAAAAGAAAAGAAAAGAAAAAATTACATTCCTTTTTTTGGCTGAATAATATTCTGTTATACAAATATACCACCTTTTTTTTTTTTTTGAGGCAGGATCTTGCTCTGTTGTCCAGGCTGGGATGCAGTGGCATGACTTCTGCCTCCCAGGTTTAAGCAATTCTCTCACCTCAGCCTCCCAAGTAGCTGGAACTACAGGTGCATGCCACTACACCCAGCTAATTTTTGTATTTTTTTGTAGAGATGGGGTCTCGTCATGTTACCCAAGCTGGTCTCAAACTTCTGGGCTTAACTGATGCACCTGCCTTGGCCTCCCAAAGTGCTGAGATTACAGGTGTGAGCCACTGTACCTAGAATTTTATGTATTTAACAAACATTCATATAGTGTTTACTACTTGCCAGTCACTGTTAGAAAGCTACTCGGGGGGCTGAGGCAGGAGAATGGCATAAACCTGGGAGGCGGAGCTTGCAGTGAGCTGAGATCAGGCCACTGCACTCCAGCCTGGGCGACAGAGCGAGACTCCGTCACAAAAAAACAAACAAACAAACAAAAAAACAAAAAAAAAAAGAAAAGCCCACGAACCCATCTTCCACCAATTTTCCAGTAAAAGGGTTACCACTAGCAGAACTTCCTTAAAGCAATAGCTTGTTTCTCTTTTTAAAAAATAACTTTTTTTTCTCCAATCTAATACATGTTTATTGTAGAATAGGAGAAGCACAAAGAAGATGGAGCAGGGACTTTTCTTCCTTGTTTCCCATAGCTCTGATCTGATTTCTCTGTGATTTGGGATTCGTGTGAACAGGTGACACACTGAGGAGCCTGGGACAGGGGATAGGTACCTTCAGGAAGTCTGTCAAGCAGTTTGTATTGTGATTAATAGGACTTTGAGCACAGGGAATCTGCGGAATTTTTCAGGAGAAGATATACCAGCTGGAATGGAAGTTTGCTTTAGTTTGGGGATTTTTCCAGGGCTATCTGGGGTTGCCTGAAACAGGAACTTCCTCACTTACGTGCTCTGTGGCAAGTCATGGCTTCCTCATCTGGAAAATAGTACTAAGTATCCCTTACTCATCCAGTTGTGGGGCACAGTCTTTCCACTTCCAATAGTGTCTGCAGCACTGGAACCCCTGGTTCATTAGCAGAATGTACCCTCCTTCACATGGGGTTTTGGGGCTGAGTTCATTGTTCACAACAGTGCAGTGCCTTGGGAGACAGAGATCTGAGTTCAGGTCCTGATTTCATCTTTTTTTTTTTTTTTTTTT
>NW_012101865.1:235319-252830 GCF_000951045.1 Mandrillus leucophaeus | reverse complement strand
CGCCCGCCACCACGCCCGGCTAATTTTTTTTGTATTTTTAATAGAGACGGGGTTTCACCGTGTTAGCCAGGATGGTCTCGATCTTCTGACCTCGTGATCCGCCTGCCTCGGCCTCCCAAAGTGCTGGGATTACAGGCTTGAGCCACCACACCTGGCCGATTTCATGTTTAAACAGTTGTCAAGTTCCTTTACATATTTCAGTCTCATTTTCCTCATCTGTCCAAAATGTACCTGTGTTACAGGGTAGTTGGGAGGTTTCAACAAAATAATGTATGTAAAATACCTAGCTGGGTGTTTATGCCTAGGAAGTTCTCAGGAAATGTGAGCTATTATCATTTATTTCAGGCCTACTTTGTGCCTGGCATCTCAGGGGAGGAAGGCACAAAAGTGAAAACAAAGCCTGGGTCCTGCCCCCAAGGAGTTTGAAGCTTTGTTGATAGGTAGACTAGAGTAAAAGGGTCTTACGCACTGGAGATCGGATCAGAGACATAAGAACAACTGCCAATTCTTTTTTATTATTATTATTATTATTATTTTGAGACGGAGTCTGGCTCTGTCGCCCAGGCTGGAGTGCAGTGGCGCGATCTGGGCTCACTGCAAGCTCCGCCTCCCGGGTTTACGCCAGTCTCCTGCCTCAGCCTCCCGAGTAGCTGGGACTGTAGGTGCCTGCTACCTTGCCCGGCTAGTTTTTCATATTTTTTAGTAGAGACAGGATTTCACCGTGGTAGCCAGGATGGTCTCGATCTCCTGACCTCGTGATCCGCCCATCTTGGCCTCCCAAAGTGCTGGGATTACAGGCTTGAGCCACCGCGCCCAGCCCAACTGCCAATTCTTGAGGCTCCTAATGAACCAGGTTCTGTGCTGAAAGCTTTATATGCATTATCTCATGAAATTTCCTCACAATCCTATGAGGTAAGTGCTATTAGGATTAGAAAATCAAAGATCAAAGATCAGAGAATCTTTTAGGAAATTTGCGTGGGTCACATAGCTAATAGTGTCAGGGCCTGGGTTTGAACCCAGGGGTGTCTGACTTCAGATTCTTTACTCCTTCTACTCCATTTGAGTTGGACCTTGAAGGATGAGTCAGATTTGGGCACATGGGGATGGAGGAGAGGAGGGGCCTGGAGAATAGGAGGATATGGAGCCAGGTAAGCAAAGCCTGGGAGATGGGAAAGTGTAGGGCATGTATGACAGAAACTCTGAGGTTCTTTTTTTTTGAGACAGGGTCTCGCTCTGTGACCCAGGCTGGAGTACCGTGGCATGATCTTGGCTCAGTGTAACCTCCGCCTCCTGGGTTCCAGCGATTCTTCTGCCTCAGCCTCCCGAGTAGCTGGGATTACAAGCATGCACCACCATGCCTGGCTAATTTTTTTTTTTCTTTGTATTTTTAGTAGAGATGGATTTTTGCCATGTTGACCAGGCTGATCTCGAGCTCCTGGCCTCAAGTGATCCACCCACCTCGGCCTCCCAAAGTGCTGGGATTACAGGCATAAGCCACCGCGCCCGGCCTGTTCATTTATTTTGAGACAGTCTTACCGTGTCGCCCAGGCTGGAATGCAGTGATATGATCATGACTCACTGCAGCCTTGACCTCCCTGGGTTCAGGTGATCCTCCCACCTCAGCCTCCTGAGCAGCTGGGATTACAGGTGTGTGCCACCACTCCCAGCTAATTTTTCTATATTTTGGAGAGACAGAGCTTTTACCATGTTGCCCAGGCTGGTCTTGAACTCCTGGGCTCAAGAGATCTGTCCACCTTGGCCTCCCAAAGTGCTGGGTTTACAGGCATGAACCACTGTGCCCGGCCTGAAACTGCAAGTATTTAGTCTGGTTCCATGTGAGGGCCTCTTTTGGTCCATTTCACAGAAATCTTAGCCAAAATATATTAAGTACCTACCATGCATCTGACATTTCTCTAAGGACTTTATAACCAACACCTTACTAAATCCTCACAGTAAGTGGAGAGGTCACTTGTGCACCCCCATTTCAAAGATGAGGAAATTGAGGCTCAGAATGGTCCACTGACCTGACCATGATCACAATGCTAGGAATGAATGGGGCAGGAATTCAAGCTCAGGGAGGCAGATTTCAGATCTGTGCCCCACACCTCTTGCGAGAATTAGTCAGTTCCCAGGCAGTGAAACTCTAAAGCCAGCCCCAGCTGCCCGAAACTCAACCACAGAGAGCTGGCTCTCAGCCCCTCACTGGCTTCCAGCCCCTCACTGGCTCCCTTCTTTTCTCCCAGCTCCACCCTGCCACCCCCATTTCCCTCCCTGGCCCTGGGGCCCTGCTCCTTCCCCAAACCTGCTCCACCACAATTCCTTCCAGGTTCCCTCATCTGTAAAATGGGGATAATAATAGTGTCTGCCTCAGGGTAGTGTTGTGAGGATCAGAGGAGGGGCTCAAGGTGCTTAGAACCCAGCGTATAGTAGGTTCTCAATAAAAATCAGTGACCTCACCACCACTGTCATTTAAGTAGTGTCTCTGAAGTCCTCTGAAACTGACTGACTGATAGCATTATCCACATTTGATGGTTGGGGAAATTGTGGTTAAGAGAAGTGAAGCAGCAGCTGTCCAGTGTCACTTAGCTAGGAAGTAGAGAGCGGGACTTAATCGGGGCTTCCTGATTTTCTGACTTCAGATCTCATTAACTTCTCTTATTCTTTGCAGCCAGGCAGATGAGTGAATCATAATCAGTATTTATTACCTGCCTTCTGCACTCCAGCCAGGCCCTAGATGCTAAGGGGCATTCTAGAGAGATCTGACCTAGATTCTTGAAGGAGCATAGAACCTAACTGATAAACAAGGTATGAAAACAAAGCCTCGTTTTGTTGAGGTAGAACACACAAAGCGTCCCAAGAGGGCAAGAATCATTTGACTGAGAGGAAGCAGGCAGGGGAGGCTTCTTGAAGGAGGTGAAGTTTAAGCTGGGCCGCAAAGGACCAATGAGATACGTAGACTAGAGTAAAAGGGTCTTATGCACTGGAGATAAGTTCAGAGATGTGACCGGGCGTGGTGACTCACACCTGTAATCCCAGCACTTTGGGAGGCCAAGTAGGGTGGATCGCCTGAGGTCAGGAGTTCGAGATCAGCTTGGCCAACATGGTGAAACCCCGTCTCTACGGAAAATACAAAAACCAGCCAGGCATGGTGGCTGGTGCCTGTAATCCCAGCTACTTGGGAGGCTGAGGCAGGAGACTCACTTGAACCTGAGGCAGGAGAATTGCACCGCTGCATTCCAACCTGGTGACAGAGTGAGACTCTGTCTAAAAAAAAAAAAAAAAAAGGCAGAGATATAACAACATCTGCCAATTCTTGAGCCTCCTTATGATCCAGGTTCTGTGCTGAAAGCTTTGTATGCATTATCTCAGGAGATTTCCTCATGATCCTATGAGGTAAGTGCTATTAGGATGAGAAAATCAAGGATCAAGGATCAGAGAATTTACAAAATTTGCCTAGGTCACACAATGAATAAAGTGTCTGGGCCTGGGTTTGAACTCAGGGCTGTTGGCCACACAGCCTGGGCTCTTAATCATCATGGGTTATTGCCACCTTGTCCTCAACCATCTAATGAGGAATTAAGCTGTGGACTGTCTCTGGAGGGCTTTGAATGCCAAGGCTCAGACTTACATAAAAATCACACAGCACCAGGCAAGAATCAGACCTGGAATGTAGCAGCAGCTTCTAGCAGCTTTACCACTCACTACCAAAGGTTGCTTCTCTGAGCCTCTCTAAACTGGAGTGATGAGGAATATATTATCAGCAATGAAGATTTTTGAACGAGGCAGGGAGGCTCTTGTGACAAAAGGATTGTTTAAAAGAAACCTGGAGATGTTCAAACATTTACTGAGTGTTGGGTCCTAAGAATACAACTGTGAATAAGACAAAGCTCTGCAGTGGGCCTCTGACCCTGCTGTGCCGGCAGGCAGCTTGGGAGGGTAGGAGAAGAACCCCTTAACTGGAAAAACAAGGGCTCCAGAGCTGGGACCTGTCCCAGATTCCATTGCCAGCTCTCAAATCAGGGAATCTCTCTGTATGACCTTGGGCAAGTTACCCAGCCTTTCAGACTGTCAGTCTTTATCATGGGGATCATCATTCCTCTTCCCAGGATTGTTGGAATAAATTAACTAAAACAACCCTTGTAAGGATCTAGCATGGTGCTTGGCATCCTGCAGGCGCTGAATAGATGTTCGTTTTCCCTGTAAAGAAGTAGACTAGTTTGCCTCCATCCCTCACCCCTCTGCCATTAAAGGGAACAAGTTCCTGGCCTTCATTTTAGCAGGAAAGGGGATATGAATGCACATGTGCTAGCTAAGCAACAATGCAAACTAACAAAAGGGCCTGTGGCCTGGGGAATACACTGCTGAGTCTGGGCTCAGGTCGGGACCCGGCGCCAAAATGTTTCCCTTCAACCCCAGGGAATCCGGGCCCATTTCTCGGGGCGCTGTGCTCTGTTCTGGCCGCCTCCGCACTGTGCATCCCAGAACCACCCTGTCTGCGTCTCGCCGGCTGCTAGCTAGCGCGTCCAGCGGCGGGCGGCACCGACAGCAGGTGTGGCTGCCCCTTTAAGCAGCGAAGCTCGTGTTGCAATCGCCGCCTCGAGGACTGGTTCTTTCCGGGGGGTGGAGCCTGTACTCTTGCAGCAGCCAACCGGAGCGCGGCATTTTCCGCGGGAGATCCGAATTTCGCGGCACGCCGTTTGGCGCTAAAAAAAAAAAAAAAAAAAAAAAAAAAAAGAAAAAAAAAGAGGCAGAGAAAAACTCAGGGACTAGAGAGCCGGCCGCAAGGAAGTCGGTGCAGTCGAGACCCCCTTCCCCGTCCCAGCGCATCGCGTCTCCACCGAGCTCGCGGGCACGCCGGGGACTCCTCCCCAGAGCCGGCCGGACCCCAGGTGCCGAGGCCTTGGGGGGCGCGGGGCGTCCCGGGTCGCGGTGCCCTCGGGGCGGGACAGCCCCTGGCAGTGCCACCACCGCAACCGCCGGTCGATCTCCAAGCGGCGATCTCCAAGCGCTGCTCTGCTCGGCTGCGGGCCAGGAGGGGAGGGTCCGGCCTTGCCCCGCAGACGTCCATTGGTGGCTTCCCCCGGCCTCCGCGCCATGCCGCGGGCCGTGTGAGCGGCTGCAGCACCGGAACCCGCAGGTGTCCGCGGGCGCGCCAGGCCCGTTTGGGTAGGGGGCGCCTTACTCGCTATGCTGCAAGGGCCCCGGGCCTTGGTTTCGGCCGCTGGGCAGCCCCCGAAGGTGGTGCCCGCGATGAGCCCCACAGAGCTGTGGCCATCCGGCCTCAGCAGCCCCCAGCTCTGCCCAGCTACTACCACCTACTACACGCCGCTGTACCCGCAGACGGCGCCTCCCGCAGTGGCGCCCGGCACCTGCCTCGACGCCACTCCCCACGGACCTGAGGGCCAAGTTGTTCGATGCCTGCCGGCAGGCCGGCTGCCGGTAATGCTGGGGCCCCCACCGCTTCCCCCTATGCTTTTCCAGGTGTGGGGAAGGAGGGAGGGGTGCCTGAGATCCAGTTTGAGTGGAGCAGGTAGAGTTTTGGGAAGAGGGAAGATGAGCTTTCAGTTTCCAGGACCCAGTGCCCCCAATATCTGAGTAGAAGACCCCTTCATTTTCAGACTTTGGATGAAGTAATCTCATCCATTCTAGTGGAGTGGAATGAGCACTGGATTGCGAGTCTGGAGGGAGACCCAACCCACTACTCCCAGTGCACTGTGTGACCTTGGGGAAGCCCATGCAGCCAAAGTTGCCGCCATTCATTCATTACTTCATTGTTTGGCCAGAAACCAGCACTGGGTGCCTGCTATTGTCCAGGCAAAGAGCATGCCTGGGGACACTGTGGGACTTTGGTAAGACAGAGGGATAGGTCTAGTGAGTCTCTCAGGTTCAATCTGCCATGGACAGACTCCAAATTGTCCAGCCAACTCCTGGTATAGCCCCAAGTATCTGCCCTTGGTCCTCCCCAAGGCCCAGTCTTCCCTCCCAGGCAGCCTGTAGCAGATAGAAATGTGGGCAGCCCCCTGGGTTCTGTTCAGATTGGCTGCTCTCTCCTTAAGCTCCCAGGCTCGTTGCCAGAGATGGCCCAAAGTGTAGTGGCACCAGGCTGCCTGCCGACCTGGGCTCAGGGTGTGTTTTGTGGGAGTGGAATTCCTGGAGCCCATGTGAATCAAAACAACTTTAGGGTGGGGGGTGGAATGGGAAAAGCCCGAGGAAGTGGGGATGGTGGTGGTTGAGGAGCCTGGTTTCTGGTGTGACTCTGCCATTAATTCTCTGTGTGTCCTTGGACAAGTCTTGGCCCCAGTCTGGGCCTCAGTGTCCTCTCCTTGACAATGCGTGTGTGCACAGGGTGGCTGTGGGGCTAGCTCTTCTCTGCCACATTCGACTCCAGGTCCTGGGTTTTGGAAGCCGGCTCCAGGGAGAGGATTGGGGTGTTATAGGTTTGCTTAGTTGTGGGTGTGGTGAATAAGTTCAGGTACAGGGATAAGACCACCCCCCACTGCCCCAGAGGCATCTGGTCAGACCTGTGCTGGTCAGCAGGCACGGATGCCCAGCCAGCTCTGGATGCAGGCAGAGCCACCACTCCCTGCCAGTGGACTCAGGCTTTGCCCATGTTCAAAACGTTAACCTTCCCGGAGACCCTTCCTGCACATGATTTCTAACTAGGAGGGCAGTGGGCAGGAATGGTATTGTCCCCATATTACAGGTTAAGCAACCGAGGATAACTGGGATTGGTGATCTTGTGGTCAGCGTTTTATAGCCCAAAACATCTTTGTAGATTGTGAAATAGATGGCATTAGTAGCTCCATGTTACAGGGGGAAATAGGCTCAGAGAGGGGATGTGACCTAAGGTCAGAGATGGGGATGGGGTAGAGTGATGGGACTCACAAGGCAGTAGGCTCTTCTCTGTTTTATTTTTTGCAGAGACAGGGGTCTCCCTGTGTTCCCCAGGCTGGTCTCAAACTCTTGGGCTCAAGCGATCCTCTTGCCTCGGCCTCCCAAAGTGCTGGGATTACAGGCATGAGCTACTGCACCTGGTCAGGCAGTAGGCTCTTCTCTATGTAGCCTTGACTTTCTTTAATACTGCCTGACTTAGGAGCTGAGTACCCCCCCGGGAAGGGAACTTTGCAGCAGGCCCACTCTCCTCTGGCCAGCTGCTTTCACACTGGAATTTTCAGTAACAGCTGTGGTTTTACACTGCTTTGAACCCTCTCAGAGGAGCCCAAGTGCATCTTGTCTGTACCTCCCTCCCAGAGGGGCTCAGTGATCTTAGCAAGAAGGTCTCTTTTTTACTGAGTGCCTCTCGTGTGCCAGACACTGCTTGGCACTCTTCACGTTCATTATCTTGGTCAAGATGTTCAGAATGAGGCATTTTGCAGATAAGGAAACTGAGCAAAGAAAGGAAGTCACTTGCCTGGGTCACAAGCAAAGAAGCAGGAGAGTCTCCTTGCAGCAGACCACCCTAAAGGCCTGCCAGGCCCAGAGCTCCCACTCCTGTCAATCCCCAGATGCCCGGGGCCCAGCCCCGTGGGTAGGCCTGCCCTCTGCTTACTCATTTTACAAGGGTGTGACCTGGAGCAGCTCCAAACCCAACCCTGGGTGTGGCCACTTGCTTTGTGGCCAGGCTGCAAAGTGCAGGGTGAGCAGGATTTGTTGGGGAGCTTCTGTTTAAAGCGACCTCAGGCACTGTCCAAAGATGGCAACCAAGTTCAGTGGCAGAATGAAGGCCAGAACCCAGATCTCCTGGCTCCCTGTCCAGAGCTCTTTCCAAGTCCTCTGAGGAAAGCTCAGGGAATGCTCCTTTATCGCATGCCTCCTCTGGCCAGGCGCATGGCATCATTCTCTTTCATCCCTGCAGGAAGCTCTGCCCAGGCTGGAGTATAGTAGTATCATCTCGGCTCACTGCAGACTCCGCCTCCCAGGTTCAAGTGATTCTCCTGCCTCAGCCTCCTAAGTAGTTGGGATTACGGGTGCCTGCCACCATGCAGGGTTATTTTTTGTATTTTTAGTAGAGATGGGGTTTCACCATGTTGGCCGGACTAGTCACGAACTCCTGACCTCAGGTGATCCGCCTGCCTTGGCCTTCCAAAGTGCTGGGATTACAGGCGTGAACAGAAAATTTGTCTGCATTTTCCAAATTTCCTCTTGTGAGGCAGAAAGAACACAAAAATTTTAACACACAACTCTATAAGCCAGGTCAGGTGAGGAGATGTAGGCTCAGAGAGGCAGACAGTGAATCCCAGGCTGCCCAGCTACCAAGTGGCAGAGCTGGGATTTGAAAGCAAGATTCGACCCCTTACATTTGCTCCTACCCCCACCATCTAACTTAGGGCTTAGGAGAGACCAGGCTCCACTCTGTGTGACCTTGGGCAAGTCACTTCCTCTTCCCCAAGTCCCAGTTTCCTCACCTTGGTGCCCGTAAGGGGGTTGTGCCTGGGATCTCTGACCCTCTGCACTTCTGCAGCTGCCTGAGTAAGGAGCTGTACTCTTCTCCATAGGGGTTGGCAGGGTGGGCTTGAGTCCTGACCGGGCCTTGAAGATCCAGCCAAAGGGGCTACCTAAGAGCGTCCAGGATAGAGCTAAGCCGGTCTCTGGCTGTGGCCATAGCCTTTGCTCTCCTCCTCCCACCGCAGTCTCTTTTCAGCTCACCCTTGAACTTTCCCCTTTTCCCACTGGTGCTCCCCATATGTCAGTGCTAGTAGCCCCCCGATGGGAACACTCCCTGTGGGCAAAGCGCTTTGCTGCACTATCTCGCTGAATCCTCAGCATAGGTGGAGACAATGATGCCCATTTTATAGGTGACTCGAGGTCAACTGATTTCCCAGCTAAGAAGGGGAAGGCCTAGATGCAAACCCAGGCCGGTCTGACTCCAAGACCTGTGCTCAGCCTCACCTTGATCCTGATCCTCCTGGGCTTGTCCTCTGCTACCTGTGTTCTGCAGGTTCAGCCCAAGCCATAGGCTGACTTTACTCTGGGCACTGCCCAAAGGTGTCAGGGAGGTATCCTTAGGGGGACACTTTGCTGCACTGGGACCCTGGGAGTGCAGACTAAGGGTAAAGGAGGGTGAGAAAAGAGAGACGGCTGTGTGTGTGTGTGTGTGTGCACGTGCATGCAGTGATGGAGACAGGTGGGCATAGCCCAGGCCTTGGCCCAAATTCTAACAAATCCTGGGGCAGCGTGTGTGGGATGGAGCTGAGGCAACCTGGTACATGGCTTTGGAGTCAGGCCTGGGTTCAGACCCTGGCTCTGGCCTTTGTGTGACCTTGGACATGTGCCTACTCTCTGTAAGTCTCCATTTCTTGTCTTACAAGAGCCAGTGCCAATACTGATGCGGTAGGACTGTTATGAGCATGTAATAGGCCCAGCATAGATATTCTGTGCAAGGTCTTCCCGGGGTTCTTCCTGGTGTGTTCTGTGCGGGGAGGCAGGTGTGGCTGGGGAGGCTCTGGGCTGCCCCACGTCTGCATCAAGTAGAACTCCACCTGAGCGTCCCTTCTCCCTGCCCTTGGTGCTCCTGCCGGGGGATATATGAAGAATACTGGGATGCGCAGCCTTGGTCAGGATTGTTGGAGGACTCAGAGCTCCCCAAGCCTCAATTACTCCAGCTGTACAATGGGGATTAGTGCTGTGGGAAGATTCAGGGAAGTGATAAATGTTGGGGCGTGGTGCAGGGCATGTGGAAGGTCTCTGCCAGTGCCTGGCCCTTTCTCTACTGACAGGGTGGGGCTAAATCCCTAGAATATAGATTTTTACCATTTAGGAAGGTAGAAAAGGAATATTCAAGAGACTCATTCAAGAATGAGCAGTAAAGTGTTTGGATGGTTTCCAGGTCTGGGTAGTGGTGGAGAGCAGGAGTGTCATATCCAGCCTCCTCAAATCAGCCCAGGAAGACTTCCTGGACGGGGAAGGAGTGGGGGCAGGGGAACTGACAGCAGGAAGAGCTGTCACCACCCCCAACACCTGTCAGCCCAGCTGTGCTCAGCAGCAGTTAGAAGTCTCAGCCCTGCTGAGCATGACCTCAACACCAAATGTTAAAATAGGCTTCTCTGTCCAAGCCGGGGTAGGGGTGTCTGGGGGATCCAGAGTTGGAAGGAGGAAAGAAATGGGCTTGATGACCACCAGAAGGATGTATCAAGGAAGAGGTCGAGATTAGATTTTAAGGAAGGGACTCTGCATTTCCTGAACACCTACTGTGTGCTGAGACACAGGCTGAGAACTTTACAGAAGTTAAAGGAGCAGGAGCTACCCAGGGTCTTTCTTCAGCATGCAGACAGGGAGCTAAATAAGTGCTTCAAAGGGAAGCGATGTGGGGATTAATTCAGCCTGTTCCAGGGTTTTTAAGATCCAGAGGCTGCCCAGGTGGTGCCTTCCTTGATTCCTTACAATAGCCCCTTGAGGTAGGCATTTTCTACCCCATTTACAGAGGAAGAAACTGAGGCTCCTAGATATGGAGCTCGTACAGTGAGCCTGCAAAGGAGCTGGAGATTCAAGCATGGGTCTCTGACCTATGTCCCAGTGTCCCAGTGCCCCAGCCCTGCCCCTGCCCTGCCCCTGCCCAGCCCTAACCAGGAGAGAGGCCCTTTCCGGGCCAGTGCAGCTCTGGGCCTAATTGGGGCCCTGGTGGCGACAGGGTGGAGAGGAGCAGATGGGTCTGTGGTTTGATTTCCCCGGCAGGTGTTTCCCAAGCTTGGCGGGAACAGAGAGGGGGAGCGGGAGGGGGGTGGCCTCAGCTGCTTGTCCTTAGACACGGGAAGGATTCATTGTCTGCGGGAAGGATTCATTGTCTGCCCCTCTCGGCAAAGAAAGAATGGCAAATGCAGTCTATTCAGGAGGCCCTGGGGCCCTCAAGCTGGAGCCCAAACATGGGGGTGGGGATGTTTGTACTGCTTTCCACTGTGGGCACCTCCCTGGGGTGTGGCACTGAGCCAGGAAGTCCACTGGGTCTGGGCGGATGCCCAGCCCCACCCTGATAAGGACCAGCTGTGGGACTGTGATGGGCACTCAGTCTGGCTGGGCCAGCTGCTTCTGTAGGGGGCCCTTTCCCCACCCTGATGTGGTTTAGGCCCTACCCACTGCTTCCTCCTGGTATCATCCTCTGGGTGTGGTGGGGTGAGAAGCGGGTGTAGGAGCGGGCTTGAGGCCTGTGGTTAAGGAACCCTGAGCCCCTGGCCAGACTGGCTTTGGTAGGGTCTCAAGTGCCTGGGCCTCAGAGGATGGGAATTTTATTTGCTCTTCAGGAAACAAGACTTCCCCTGAAAGCTCACTTCCTCAGGTCATTGATATTTTCCTATCAAGTACAGCAGGGCTTCACCAGGACTGGCGGTAAACTGAGGCACAGAGGTGGCTGCTAAGTGACCTTATCACTTTGGCCCCATATCAGGGAAAGGCTAAAGGAGGAATGATTCTCAAATTCTGCCTCTCTCTTCCCCTTCTCTCCAAGGCCAAAAGGAAGCTGGATCTGGAGGGGATTGGGAGGCCCGCCGTCCCTGAGTTCCCAACCCCCAAGGGGAAGTGCATCAGAGTGGATGGCCTCCCCAGCCCCAAAAGTAAGCAGTGCTGATGGGGCCTCTGGGGTGGGGTGGGGCAGGGACAGAGGGCAGTGCCCTGCCCAATCACTGGGAGTCATATTTGGATCACTTTCCAGTTTGCAAAAGCTTCCTGTGCATTTTATCAAAAGCTTCCTGTGCATTTTATCACTTGATCCTGCCGGATAGGTAGGCTTGTCTCTCTTTACTAATCAGGCAACTTGAGACTCTGAGAGCTTGAGTGACTTGCCCATAGTCTCGGAGTGGAGTCAGGACTAGAGCCTGGACATGTAAGTCTTGCACTACTTCTACGTTTTTTGCTTTTTGTTTTTTGTTGTTGTTTTGAGACAGGTCTCGCTCTGTCACCAAGCGTGGATTGCAGTGGTGCCATCTTGGCTCCCTGCAACCTCCACCTCTGGGGTTCAAGCAACTCTCTCACCTCAGCCTCCCAAGTAGCTGGAACTACAGGTGCATGCCATCATCCCTGACTAATTTTTGTATTTTTAATAGAGACACAGTTTCCCCATATTGGCCAGGCTGGTCTCGAACTCCTGACCTCAAGTGATCCACCTGCCTCGGCCTCCCAAAGTGCTGGGACTACAGGCGTGAGCCACCGTACCCGGCCAGTCTCGCACTACTTCTACCATGCCATGTACTGCTCTCATGATCTAAATGCAGTGACCAGTGTTTTACTTGGGAATTTATTATTTTTAAAAAGTTTTAATGTTTAGGTCAATGTCAATTTTTCTCAATCAGAGGAGCAGGGGCTAACTGGGGTCTTTCTCCCATATGCAGACAAGGAGCTGAACAAGTGATTCAAAGGGAAGGGAAGCACAGATTAATCCAGTCTCTGCCACCCCAGAGGTTTTTAAGATCCAGAGGCTGCCCAGGTGTGCCTTCCTAAAGCTAAGTTGGAGGGGGTTGCTGCCTCTTGATATTTTCAGTCAATATCCTGTATGGGCCGGGCGCGGCGGCTCACACCTATAATCCTAGCACTTTGGGAGGCCAAGGCGGGCAGATCACCTGTGGTCAGGAGTTCCAGACCAGCCTGGCCAACGTGGTGAAACCCCATCTCTACTGAAAATACAGACATTAGCTGGGCGTGGTGGTGCATAATCCCAGCTACTCGGGAGGCCGAGGCAGGAGAATCGCTTGAACCTGGGAGGCAGGTTGCAGTGAGCTGAGATCATGCCACTGCACTTCAGCCTGGATGACACAGCGAGACTCCATCTCAAAAAAAAAAAAAAAAATTCCAGGTTAGAGCAGGAGTTTAAGCAACTGTGTTTGGAAGGAACACTAGTTTTGGGGGTCCAGGAAGGCCTATGCCCCGACCTGACAGTTCACTCCTGTGAACCTTAGTTGTCTCGTGTGAAAGGAGGCACAGCTAGATCAGGAATGGCAAGAAAGTTTCCTCTACATTTGATTGGTCAAAGCTGCCCAAAGCACTGTCTTAAAGGATTCTAAGGCTCATGATAACTGGTCCTCTTCCAGAGGAACCTAAGACTCTAAAACTCAGGCTCCAGAATTATTAGATTGGCCACTAACTTGCCATATGACTTGGAAGTCACTCGATTACGGAAGTCTCCTTGTGGTTTAAGATGCTGCAGCTGAGATGTGGTCTTGCAACATCAACCTCATTTGAGAAAGGGACCTTTTTCATGAACCTCCCCCACTTTATGTTACAGGACCGATTTTTTTCAGATCACTGTGATTCACATGGGAAGAAAAAGCAAGTGTGTATCTATAAAAATGCTCTTAAATCCAGGCTTATCATTTCTACCCTATTCTAATTCCAAACTCCGGACATTTAGGTGGCAGGATAGGGTAATGCTTAAGAAGGAAAACTCCGGGCCGGGTGCAGTGGCTCACGCCTGTAATCCCAGCACTTTGTGAGGCCGAGCCGGGCACGATGACGGGCACCTGTAGTCCCAACTACTCGGGAGGCTGAGGCAGGAGAATGGCGTGAACCCGGGAGGCGGAGCTTGCAGTGAGCCGAGATTGCATCACTGCACTCCAGACTGGGGAACAGAGCGAGACTCCGTCTCAAAAAAAAAAGGAAGGAAAACTCTGGAGCCAGACTGCCTGGATTTGAATTCCAGCTTTGCCACTTTCTAGCTGAGTGAGCTAAGCAAATTACTTAAACTGTGCCTCAGTATTCTCATCTATAAAATGGGGATGACCGTACAGCAACCTTACAGGGTGTTGTAGGACTTAAATGTGTTCGTATATGGAAAGCACTTAGAACAGTGACAGTAGTTGTGGATGGTGGTATGGCAGCCCTAAGCTGTGGTGGAAATGTGCATTTAACCAGGAGTCAGGACACTTGGCTTCCAATACTGCCCACTGGCTGTGAGACCTTAAGCAAGTCACCTTCCCTCTCAGGTATCAGGTTTCCTGTCTGGACAGTGGTGGTGATGGATGCCCTTGCTCACAGTGCTTTGTAGACTGGAAGGTGGTGAAAAGTTGGTACTTAATGAGCCTAGATCAATGGACGAGGGTCCTGCGTGGGCCCTCCCTGAGCTGTGACTGGGTCCCCTTCTTCCTCAGCCCCCAAATCCCCCGGGGAGAAGACTCGGTATGACACCTCGCTGGGGCTGCTCACCAAGAAGTTCATTTACCTCCTGAGCGAGTCAGAGGATGGGGTCCTGGACCTGAACTGGGCCGCTGAGGTGCTGGACGTGCAGAAGCGGCGCATCTATGACATCACCAACGTGCTGGAGGGCATCCAGCTCATCCGCAAGAAGGCCAAGAACAACATCCAGTGGGTGTGAGTGCCTGGGCGGCCAGTGGTACCCTCCAATGGGTACTTGCGCTGTGGGCGGAGCCAGAGGCAATAGCCAGTGGCTGTGAGTGGCAGGGGCAGGGCTGAGAGCAACATCCAATGGGCACAAGGGCTGAGGCGGACCAAGAGCAACATCCAATAGGCTTATTGCTGGGGGTAGAGCCAATGTATGGTGAGGAAGAGCGCCGTGTACCTGCTGAAGTAATAGGAGAACGTGATGCGGGGCAGAGTGACGAATGACATCTGGGAGGTGTAAAGGCCAAAGGGGACCCCAGATTCTTCCTCTCGAGTCAGAGATCCTAATATCCACTCCTTCTAGCTTAGGGCAGTCCCCTGGGAGCTAAGTAGGGGGATCCCGGACCTCTTCCAGATCTGAGATAGGAGTACTCCAGCCTCCTCTCTCCATTTCTACAGGATTTAAAGAACTGACCTACGGCCCTTGGCATAGGTGGCCTAAGAGAACCTAAGAGTTCAACCTAAGAGGTGGCCTACAGCCCTGGCCCAAGAGAAGCCAGAGTGGGGAGTCAGGACTGAGGCTACTCCAGTTGGAGGAGGCTGGGGGATAGGGATGAACAGAATCGAGAGCCCCCCAGAAGTGGGGTTCAGGCCCACTTGTTTCTTCTCCCAAGCCCAACCCCCAAACCTCTCGTTCCAATCCCTGGTAGCTCCCTGAGAGCCAGGCATGACCACTGATTTACACAACCCAGGGGCGCACTCTCATAGACTATTTTTTGAATGGCCTTGTTCTGGAGTTTCACCCACAGACTGACACTGGGGGGCTACTCTGTTCCCAGAGGCAGGGGAATGTTTGAAGACCCCACCCGGCCTGGGAAGCAGCAACAGCTGGGGCAGGAGCTGAAGGAGCTGATGAACATCGAGGAGGCCTTGGACCAGCTCATCCAGAGCTGCTCTCTGAGCTTCAAGCACCTGACTGAGGACAAGGCCAACAAGAGATATCCTCTTTCGTTGGGGGAAGGTGTCAGGGAGCAGGAACCTGTTGCATGTTTATATCTATCCTGAGTTGATTCAGTAACTTACCCTAAGGGTCTGGCATCTGTTTCTTCCTTCCTGGGTGGCCTTTCTTCTCAAGTCTATTTTTTGAATTATTTATTTATTTTTTTTTAGAGACAAGGGCTCATTCTGTCATCCAGGCTATAGTACATTGGCATGATCATAGCTCACTACAGCCTCACACTCCTGGGTTCAAGTGATCCTCCCACCGCAGCCTCCCGAATAGCTGGAACTACTGGCATGTGCCACCATGCCTGGCTAATTTTTTATTTTTTGTATAGACAGGGTCTCACTTTGTTGCCCAGGCTGGTCTCTAACTCTTGGCTTCAATCGATCCTCCCACTTCAGTCTCCTGTCTCCCAAAGTGCTGAGATTACAGGCATGAGTCACTGTGCCTGGTCTCAAGTTTATTAAAGGTATTTTTTCGTTATTGAAAATAAGCCAAGTACATTTGCCTTTAAATCTGGAAAATGGAGAAAAAGAATGACAAACTGCCACCTTAACATAGCCATTGTTCCAGAACTGCACACAGAATGTGTGTTATTTAAATATAGTTGTAATATAGTTGTGTGCCTGCTGCACATAGCTTTTCTTTCTTTTTTTTTTTTTTTTTAAGACAGAGTCTCACTCTGTCGCCCAGGATAGAGTTCAACCTCCACCTCCCGAGTTCAAGCGATTCTCCTACTTCAGCCTCCTAAGTAGCTGGGATTACAGGTGCCCGCCACCACGCCTGGCTAATTTATTTATTTATTTATTTTTTGAGATGGAGTCTCGCTCTTGTTGCCCAGGCTGGAGTGCAGTGGTGCGATCTCGGCTCACCACAACCTCTTCCTCCTGGGTTCAAGAGATTCTTCTGCCTCAGTCTCCCAAGTAGCTGAGATTTCAGGTGCCTGCCACCACATCCAGCTAATTTTTGTATTTTAAGTAGAGATGCGGTTTCACCATATTGGTCAGGCTGGTCTCAAACTCCAGACCTCAGGTGATCCACCCGCCTCGACCTTCCAAAGTGCTGGGATTACAGGAGTGAGCCACTACACCCGGACTTCATGCCCGGCTAATTTTTGTATTTTTAGTGGAGATGGGGTTTCACCATGTTCGCCAGTCTGGTCTTGAACTCCTGACCTCAAGTTGTCCACCCGCCTCGGCCTCCCAAAGTGCTGGGATTACAGGCTTGAGCCACCGCGCCTGGCCCAAGGTAGCTTATGATATTAACAGGTTACAGATTGTAGTTATTTCTAAGCTGCACAAGGAGTGAGAAAGTAATGTTCAGAGGCTTAGGAGGTGAAGGTGCTTCCTGGCAGGCTTGGGGTTTGAATTTTGACCAGACAGTCACTTTTCTTGACTCTCCTGCCCTACGCTGGCCTATGTGACTTACCAGGATATCCGTGCTGTCGGCAACTTTAAGGAGCAGACAGTGATTGCCGTCAAGGCCCCTCCGCAGACGAGACTGGAAGTGCCCGACAGGACTGAGGTGAGAGGCGAAATATTTGGTGGAGAGCAGGGTTGAGACCCTGCTAGGGAGGGTTCCAGGCAGCTCTGCAGACTGTCCCGGGCACTGCCTAGCCCCATGCTTCCCAGGCCCATTCTGGTGTCCATGGCAATATTGGTGGCCTTCAAGCTTGAGCAGAAATGGCAGAGGCTGGAAAGGGCAACCGAGACTGAGCAGTGGCCTGAGAAAATCTCTGTTCCTAGTTTCTTCTGCATCCCACCGGCCCTGGGTTCCTGCACACATGCACACTCGTGCCCACGTATGACGGTGTCAGTACTCATGAAAATCCCTTCATGCTGACTGTGCTTTCCCAAGTTAAAGACCAAAATTCCTGACGCTCCCTATGAGGCTTCGGTGCTCTGACCCCAGCTGGCCTCGTCCTTTTCCCTGCTGCCCCATCTGTCTTTGTTTTGGCCACACTGACCTGTCTGCAGTTACCCCATTGCACTAAGTTCATTCCTAGTATGAGATCTTCTGTTTTATTTTATTTTATTTTAATTATTTATTTATTTACTTATTTATTTTTGAGACGGAGTCTCATTCTGTCACCCAGGCTGGAGTGCAATGGCCTGATCTCGGCTCACCGCAACCTCCGCTTTCCAGGTTCAAGCGATTCTCCTGCCTCAGCCTCCCAAGTAGCTGGGATTACAGGCGCCTGCCACTATGCCGGGCTAAGTTTTGTACTTTTTTTAGTAGAGATGGGATTT
>NW_012101865.1:231944-234989 GCF_000951045.1 Mandrillus leucophaeus | reverse complement strand
GCACCTAGCTGTGCAAGACCTTCATACATGCTCTTCTCCTCAGCTGAAATGCTCTTCCCTCTCTGCCTGGTTTACTGCTATTCATCCTACAGGTCTCAACTCAAATGTCACTTCCTCAAGGAAGCCTTCTCTGATTACCTCCAGACTTCGTAAACACCTGTGCTTTTCCACTGCCTTTAATCTCCATTTGCTGAGGTATATTTGGCATGATTACACAATTGCATTCTGCTTCATCTATTAGAGTATAAGCTTCACGAGAGAATGTTCTGCTCACCTTATATCCCTTGCCCAGAGCCAGCCCCAGGAAGAACGGGGGCTGCAGAGACGATTAACGTCCCGCCCCTCCCCTGGAGGAGTTCAGGACTTAGTGGGAAAAAAACCGCTGTCATTTATAGACAGAAGATGTGCTTTGAGAGCATAGAGAAAGGGTAGTTAGAGGAGGTATCCCAGATAGGAACAGTTAAACTAGGTCTTAAAGAACGAATAGGGTTTTTGCTAGGTGTAGTCCTGTGGGAGCACAGGCATGGAGACCTGGACATGTGCCGGGATGGCAGGCATGTCATCAGTTGTGGCTTAAGTTGCAGTTATGTGGTAGGGAAGAGGCAGAGTGGGAAGGCCAAATATTAGGACTCTTGGTTACAAGTAACAGAAAGCCAAGTCCAACTGGCTTCAGCCGGAGGTATGCGTAGGGGTGGCGGGAACCAAGTGACAAGTCCTGGGGGAGATTCAGAGATTGCGGGCAAGGCTGGATGTAGATGCCCAAACTATGACTTCAGGTCTGTCTCACGCTTTTCATCTCTCTGCTTTTCTCTGTGCTGACTCTATTCCCAGGTGGGCTCTCTCCTTGTGGTGGCAGAGACAGCTTTTATGATGCCAGCTCAGCAACCCCAGTGGGAAGGGGGCTCCCATTTCCCACAAGTCCAGCAAAAGTCGTGGGCCTAGTGCTGGTTGGATCCACCTGAGCCATTTGCCACCCCGAACCAATCATGTCACACTAACTTTCCTGGCTGCGTCACAAGCTCACCCACTGGCATTGGGGAAGGGTTCTGCCCCCCTGCCCCCAAAACTACATGACCTGAGAGTGGAGGGAAGAGTGATTTCCCACAGGAAAATCAAGGTGTTCCCCCTAAAAGAAGTGGGTTTTGGGGCCAGACAGCAGAAACAGCAGAAGTCCACCTTAGGCCAGATGGAGTTGGTCTCAGTGCCAGCCCAGGGGTTGAGCTTGCACCCAGGGATGGCAGCAGCCATGTGCATCTGTCCATACACACTGAGTGTAAGTGTCCAGCTGCCCAGAGCAATGACCTGGCTTCTCTTCCTCCTTCAGGACAACCTGCAGATATATCTCAAGAGCACCCAAGGGCCCATCGAAGTCTACCTGTGCCCAGAGGAGGTGCAGGAGCCGGACAGTCCTTCCGAGGAGCCCCTCCCCTCTACCTCCACCCTCTGCCCCAGCCCTGACTCTGCCCAGCCCAGCAGCAGCACCGACCCTAGCATCATGGAGCCCACAGCATCCTCAGGTAGGGCCCTTGTCCAGAGGGACAGGAGGTCGGGGGAGCGACCGGCCTTAGTTTTCTCTTCTACCTCAATGTTGAAAATCTCCTGTTTTATCCAGCAGCTGGAGATGCAGTCATCCTACCCCACACATGTGCATTGTACTTCATGCTTTATAAAGCCCCGCTAGGAAGGCTGGTGCTGCTCCAGGGCAGAGGAAGGCCTGGATCTGAATCCCAGCCCAACCACTTACCAGCTTTGTGACCTTGGACAAGTTACTTCACCTCTCTTGGCCTCAATTTTTCTCATCTGTGAGTTGGGCACAGTAATTAATACTGTCTAACTCATAGGTTGTTGTGAGATTATAGCTCATGCTTATAATCCCAGCACTTTGGGAGGCCGAGGCAGGAGAATCATTTGAGACCAGGAGTTCAAGAGCAGCCCAGGCAACAGGATACCCTGTTTCTACAAAAAAATTTAAAAATTAGACGGGTGTGGTGGCACACGCCTGTAGTCCCAGCTACTCGGGGGGCTGAGGTGGGAGGATCCCTTTAGCCATGGAGGTTGAGGCTGCAGTGAGCTATGATCATGCTACCACACTCCAGCGTGGGCAACAGAGGGAGACCCTGTCTCAAAAATAAAAATAAGAATAAAATTTAAAAAGAATAGGCCAGATGCTGTGGTTCCCACCTATAATCCCAGCACTCTGGGAAGGTGAGGTGGGAGGATCACTTGAGCCCAGGAGTTCAAGACCAGCCTGGGCAACATAATGAAACTCCATCTCTAATAAAAATAAAATAAAATAAAATAATAAAATTTGCCCATTAAAAAAAATTAAGGCATAGAGGTGATGTGTCTTACCCAAGGTCTCCCAGCTGGGAGGCAACAGAGCTGTGTCTTGAACCTTGGTCTATGCACTCCCAGCCCAGTGCTCTCTCCACAAGGCATAGACCAAATCAAAGAAGGGGCTTCTGGCTGGGAGGTGGACAGTATGGTTAAGAGCTGGCTACCCCTGGTGGAAGGTAGTACAGGGAAGTTGCCAGGGAGCAGAGTTCCTGAGAGCTTCCCAAAGAGGGTGGGAGTCCAGAAGGAGTACAAATGGAAGCCTGTAAAGGCCCCTCTCCAGAACAGTTTTTGCCTTTTCCTGGGATCACACATCCGGTTAGACCGGCACGATTCTTCAAGGCTGTGTAGGCCAGTGTTCCACTTTTTATCTTCTTATTTAGCAGCAGCATTCTCTTAAGTAGAACCGTAGTGTTTAGACAAAGGTAGGGCTAGAGCTGGGCTGATGGAATAGGCTTGCTGGAAGGGTTCTGCAGTACCCTGGTTGTGTCCGTTTCTCTAACTAAGAGGTTAATAAACTATTGCCTGCAGGTCAAATCTGACCTGCTTTTAATGACCCATGAGCTGAGAATGGTTTAACATTTTTAAAGAGTTGTGGGAGAGGCCGGGCGCGGTGGCTCAAGCCTGTAATCCCAGCACTTTGGGAGGCCGAGATGGGTGGATCACGAGGTCAGGAGATCGAGACCATCCTGGTTAACACGGTGAAACCCC
>NW_012101865.1:229774-230769 GCF_000951045.1 Mandrillus leucophaeus | reverse complement strand
CAGGCTGGTCTCGAACTCCTGACCTCAGATGATCCACCTACCTCAGCCTCCCAAAGTGCTGGGATTATAGGCGTGAGTCACCCAGCCTGGCCGGATGGGAAGTTTTTACCTGAGGTTTACAAATCAAGATCCTGAGGCCTAGAGAGGACTAGAGGCTTACAGAACAATCAGTGGTGGGGCCAGCTCTCATGTCATAGCTGTCCCCCCGACCCTTGTCGCATGGCCTCAGTGTTACCCTGCTGTAGGGAGGAAGAGGAAGTTTTCCTGGTCTCGGCTCACTGCAACCTCCGCCTCCCAGGTTCAAGCGATTCTCCTGCACAGACACACACACACACCCCCACACGCATGTTCCATGCTGTGTTCTGAAGTAGTGTTGTTTTGAAGTCTGAGTGCCAGAGGCCATGTAAGAGAGGAAGCTGCTACAGTCTTGGGACCTGGGTCCTGGCCCTGGTTATGCATTACCAGGGGAAGTGTTCTCTTCAGCCTCAGTTTCCGTCATTTGTAATAGAAGGGGTTTGAACAACATCGTCTCTGACATTTCTCCAGGCTCTGACATTCTGAGATAAACCTAAATGTAGCTGATGGCACAGGATTTGAAATTGGGAGACCTGGATTCAATTATCTCACCTCTTAGTGACTTGGTGACTGTCAGTGAATCACTTTAACCCTTCGAAGCCTCAGTTCCCATATCTCTCAAATGGGGACACTTGAAATTTCCTCGCGAATACTGAGTGGGTTATAGGAGATGATATGGCATAAATGTGCTTTTTTTTTTTTTAAAAAAAAAAATCTTATGTGGCCGGCCGCGGTGGTGCACGCCTGTAATCCAGCACTTGGAGAGGCTGAGGGAGGTGGATCATTTGAGGCCAGAAGTTCCAGACCAACCTGGCCAACACAATGAAACCCCGTCTCTACTACAAATACAAAAATTAGCCGGAGGTGGTGGTGCATGCCTGTAATCCCAGGTACTCAAGAGGCTGAGGCACAAGAATCAC
>NW_012101865.1:223780-224544 GCF_000951045.1 Mandrillus leucophaeus | reverse complement strand
TTTTTTTTTTTTTTTTGAGACAGAGTCTCGCTCCGTCACCCAGGCTGCAGTGCAATGGTGCGATCTCGGCTCACTGCAACCTGTGCCTGCCGGGTTCAGTCAATTCTCCTGCCTCAGCCTCCCAGGTAGCTGGGAATACAGGTGCCTGCCATCACGCCCAGCTAATTTTTCTGTGTGTGTATGTATTTTTAGTAGAGACAGGGTTTCCCCATGTTGGCCAGCCTGGTCTTGAACACTTGACCTCGGATGATCCACCTGCCTCAGCCTCCCAAAGTGCTGGGATTACAGGCTCCAGCTCTTTATAGAAGTTTGCTGTCCCCATCTAACTCAACCCTTCTTTTTACACATGAATGAACAGAGGCCCAGAGAGGGCAAGTGGCTTCCCTAAGGTCACACAGCAAGTTGATGGCAGAGCTGGGACCAGAGCCCAGCCTCCCAACTCTTCTCTAATGATCTCTCGTGTGTCTGTCAGGCCTCATCAGGGACCAGAGCTTCTCCCTGTGCCAGCCATCTGCCCCTCGGGGCACCTCCCCAGTGCCTATCTCCCATCCCAGACCTGTGCCCCACCCTCTGGTCCATCCTCCTCCTGCTGTGCCTCCTCACTCAAGTGTTAGCATGCGCATAGCCCTCCAAAGCTGGAATCACCTTCGCTTCAGTTGTCCTCTGAGACGTTGGGTGGAGGTGGCAGATCCCAAAGCATAAACAAGGGTGTGAAGTTGTTTTTTTTTTTGAGACAGAGTCTCACTCTATCACCCAGGCTGGAG
>NW_012101865.1:205531-221060 GCF_000951045.1 Mandrillus leucophaeus | reverse complement strand
CTTATGTGGCCGGCCGCGGTGGTGCACGCCTGTAATCCAGCACTTGGAGAGGCTGAGGGAGGTGGATCATTTGAGGCCAGAAGTTCCAGACCAACCTGGCCAACACAATGAAACCCCGTCTCTACTACAAATACAAAAATTAGCCGGAGGTGGTGGTGCATGCCTGTAATCCCAGGTACTCAAGAGGCTGAGGCACAAGAATCACTTGAACCAGGGAAGCAGAGGTTGCAGTGAGCTGAGATTACATCATTGCACTCTAGCCTGGCCGACAGAGTGAGACTCTGTCTCAAAAAAAAAAAAAAGGCTTGTGTGAAGAGCATCTACTAGCTGGGTCTAGTGCTGTTTTAGAGACAGAAAGAGCCATTCAGAGTGTGGTGGACAGACACATATTACAAAAGGCGATTCTATTTCTGGACGTGATCAACAGCAGGAGACAGATCTGATCTATAATAGACATTTTCACATGTGTTTTATCAGTTACTGCTTCTAATACTCATCCCTGTTTTTCCACATGAGGAAACAGTTCTGGGGTTCCATGGCTGGTGAGAGGAGGCGCCAGAGTCTGAGCCCACATGCTTCCCGCTCCCAAGCCAGGCCTCTGACTGTAACATCAGCAGCGTGCCAAACAAACTTTAGATTTCTTTTTTTAATTCAAATACATTTAATTGACTTATTTGGGCCCTAGTTTTCTCATCTGTAAATAGGGGTAACAGCATGGACTCCCTCAGGGCCGTTTGAGTGTCCAAGGAGGCTAAACCACGCCTCGCCTCAAGGGCAGTGTCACCACCTCCCCCATTAGTCTTGGTAAATGGGAGCAATTTTTTTTTTTGAGGCTGAGTCTTGCTCTGCCTCCCAGGCTGGAGTGCAGTGGCTTGATCTAGGCTCACTGCAAGCTCCGCCTCTTGGGTTCACGCCATTCTCCTGCCTTAGCCTCCTGAGTAGCTGGGACTACAGGTGCCCGCCAACACATCTGGCAAATTTTTGTAGTTTTAGTAGAGATGGGGTTTCACCATGTTGGCCAGGCTGGTCTCGAACTCCTGACCTCAGGTGATCTGCCCACCTCAGCCTCCCAAAGTGCTGGTATAGGCATAAGCCACTGCGCCAGGCCAAACCAGTGCTTCATATGCACTTACCATGCAGTCCTCTGAGCAACCCTTTGAGGTAGGTAGGGCTACCGTGCCCCTTGCAGAGGGGAGGAAGTGGATGCCCTAAAACGTGAAGCCCAGAGCAAGACTCCATCTCAAAATAAATAAATAAATAAATAAATAAATAAATAAAATCACATGTCCACGGGTGCACCTCCAGTTTCAACAGGCAGCCTAGCATCCCAGCGCAGTTGTATCTTCAAAATAATACTTGGCTGGGGCTTAAGGAATGACTCCAATGCGGGGAGTTCTGAGCATCAGGATGTATGTGGCAGGCAATTTCCAGTGCCTCATTGCATGTCCCTGTATGGGAAATCACCATCTTACCTCTTAGTGGAAATGAGCAGGCTGGGTGTGGTGGCTCATGCCTGTAATCCCAGCACTTTGGGAGGCTGAGGCAGGAGGATTGCTTGAGCCCAGAAGTTCGAGACCAGCCTGGGCAACAGAGTGAGACCCCATCTCTACAAAAAAGTTTAAAAATTAGATGGGCATGGTGGCATGCACCAGTGGTCCCAGCTACTCAGGAGACTGAGGCAGAAGGATTCCTTGAGCTCAGGAGGTTGAGGCTGCAGTGAGCCGTGTTCACCCTACTGCACTCTGCACTCTAGCCTGGGCAAGACCCTGTTTCCAAAAAAACAAAAAAAAAAAAAAAAAAGAAGAGAAAGAAATGAGCTTAAAGTGCTGGAGAATGGCTACTGAAAGGTCAAATAAGATGAGGCCAGATAAATGACCATTGAATTTAGCAGCATGGAGGTCATTGGTTCAGGGACATGGTGGGGAGAGACCCCAGACTGGAGTGAGTTGAAGAGAGAATAGTAATAAGGAAGTAGAGACAAGCTCAGGCTACTCTGGAGAAAGTTTACTGCGCAAAGGAGCAGAAAAATGGGCCAGTAATTGGAGAGGGTGACGAGGTAAGGTATAGTTGTGTGTCATGGGGAGTAGAGTCAACATAACAAAAATTTACCATGGTAACTATTTTTAAATGTACAGTTCAGTGGTAATTAATACATCATAATGTTGTGTAACTATCACCACCATTCATGTCCATAACTCCTTCCACCTTGTGAAACTAAACTCTGTACCTATTCCCCATTCCCCTCTCTCCCCAGCCCCTGACAACCACCCTTCTACTCTCTGTCCCTGCAATTTTGACTAAGTATTTCATATAAGTGGAATCACACAGTATTTGTTTTTTTGTGATTGGCTTATTTCACGTAGCTTAATGTCCTCAGGGTTCATCTATGTTGTAGCATATATCAGAATTTCTTTCCTTTTTGGCTGGGCGCGGTGGCTCAGGCCTGTAATCCCAACACTTTGGGAGGCCAAGGGAGCCGAATCACTTGAGGTCAGGAGTTTGAGACCAGCCTGGTCAACACGGTGAAACCCCATCTCTACTAAAAATACACAGATTAGCTGGGTGTGGTGGTGTGTGCCTATAGTTCAGCTACTCGGGAGGCTGAGGTGGGAGAATCGCTTGAACCTGGGAGGTGGAGGTTGCAGTGAGCCGAGATCACAACACTGCACTCTAGCCTGGGTGATAGAGTGACACCCGGTCTCAGAAAAATAAAAAGTACATGAAAAGGGGTAGGGTTGGGTGTAGACTCTGGAAGGTGGATTTTGAGAGCAGGGCATTGCACCCAGGCTGAGGAGAGAGGAGAAGGGTGCAGTCGTCCAGAGAACCGGAAGTCTGTCCTCGTGTGCTGAGGGCTTGGATGCCAGGGCCAGGCGTAACGTTTGTCTGTTTGTCTCCAGTGCCAGCGCCAGCGCCAACCCCCCAGCAGGCCCCACCGCCTCCATCCCTCGTCCCCTTGGAGGCTACTGACAGCATGCTGGAGCTGCCGCACCCACTCCTGCAGCAGACTGAGGACCAGTTCCTGTCCCCGACCCTGGCGTGCAGCTCCCCTCTGATCAGCTTCTCCCCGTCCTTGGACCAGGACGACTACCTGTGGGGCTTGGAGGCGGGTGAGGGCATCAGCGACCTCTTCGACTCCTACGACCTCGGGGACCTGTTGATTAATTGAGTGGCCCCGCCTGCCCCCAGCAGCCTGCCCCTGACTCTACCTCCTCACAAACAGGCTGACAGGCCCTCTGCCTGCACAGGGACATTGGACACTAGGTGCTGCCCTCAGGGAATGGTGTCTCCTCGCCTTTCCCACCCCAGCCGGCAGAAGCTGTGTGGGGAGATGTGAATGGTACGGGTGAGGAGGGGATAAGGGTGTGGGTCCTCACCTTCCTAATGGAAGCTGGGCCTGGGGAGGCCCATCCAGTCTTCTGACCTCTGACCTCTCACGAGAAGGCTGCAGGTGAGGTGGCCAAGTCCAGGGAAAGGCCCTGCTACCTCCTTTTGAGGGGTAATTAGGACCCTCGACGTACCAAGAAGCACTTAATGCCTTTGTATTTATTTCAGGTTGAGTGGTTGGTTTGTGCTCCCTGAGTTTTAGCAGGGAGGTTGTTCTAGTTTTTAGTGAGGCCTCTGCAGACAGGCCCATCAGGGCCCATCGCTGTCCACGTTCCAGCGCAGGTCTGGGTTTCCAAGGGAGGGACCCAGGCCACGTCCCTGGTTTCCCCACAGTGGTGGGGCTGGGTCTCTGAGGGGCTGTCCAGTCGGCCAGAACGCTAATTGCACTTAGGCCTCACAATTCTAGTAAAGGGCAGCTGTGGGCCCTTTCGCCTCTCCCCCTGTTCTTGGCCTCACATCTCCAGCTGAGCTGCCAGTCTTGGCTTCCTGGTCACCTCTGTCCCAGAGATGGTTCCAGGGAGCCATCCTAAGGCAGGTAGCACTGTGGCTCCTTACCTCTCCCTCCCTTTGAGACGTAAAAATGGTCCAGCAGAGACAAGCTCCCAAGGAAAACAGACAGGAACATGGGGGCAGCTGTCATGGCTGTGGCGGGCACCTTTCCTCAGAGTTTCTTCCTTGGTCTGGTCCAGGAGCCATTTTGCACCAAGGACTTGGTAGGCAGAGGCAGCCCCACTGTAAAGAAGGGTCAGATTAAAACAAAAAACTGCCCAAAGCATCCCCTCCGCCCCCCGATGTGGCGCTGGCATCATTCTCTGCTTCCCTGGGAGGAAGTTTTTCACCATGTTATTGAAGGGGATGGTTCCTTAAGGACCGCTGCACCCCTCAGAGCTCACTCAGACCCCCAAGGACAGAGGTGACTGGGGCTTGGTGACTTGTTCACCCCTTTTTTCCCAGGTATACTGAAGGGGTGACAGAGAGAGGTCTTCATGGCAGACCAGGCCTTTGCAGCTAATGGGGAGAGGAACTCATGTTACCTCTTCAGGCCTGGGGTCCTAAGGGGGTCTTTTGGCTTCAGCCTGTTCCCCCAGAGGCTTGATCATCCCACATTGTCCCTGCAGCCCAGCTGCTCTTGTCCTCCACTCACCCTGGGATGTGGTGCTCTGGGCTGAACCAAGGCCGTGCCTTCTGGAGAGAGGCGCAGGGGTTGGTCTGAGAGGCCTGCCACCCACCGCTCAGGGAGCTAGGTTTTCTCAGAGGCTTGGCTGGACAGCACTTTTTTAAAAAGTCTGTAGCATTAAGCTGGTTTAAAATATGAAGTTGGTTTTGTTGGATGGCTCCTGAACTAACTGACTGATGTCTGAAGTTTGAGACGGGGGATTATTTCAGGGTGGGGCCCAATGTGATCTAATGCCCAGCTGGGGACAATTGTGCCTCCTCATTTGCTCAAATTCCTGGGCCCCCAAGTTAGCCCCCTCCCGGGAGTGGTCAGCAGGTCACAGCTGCCGCCACTCTATAAGCAAGGCTAATTTTGTACCCTTTACAGAAATGCTTTTGGTCTCTCCTCCCCAAATACAAGGGTCTTATCAGAAGCCCATCTTAAAGTCCAGCATGCTCAGGGACCCGGCGTGGGATCTCGTTTGGGGTGAGTGGGCTGCTGCTCTTCTGAGGTCTCCACCGGGCTGCCATTTAGCCATGTGCCATCCCTGGAGTCAGAGGTGTTTGACTCCCATCCCTTGGGCTCTGTCTGGAGCTTTCCCCAAGAATTACATCAGAGAAAAGGAAGAAGAGGCCTGCAGGACCCATTGGGAATGAGTTTAATACTGAAGTCTGGAATGTAAGCTCATGCCCTAAACACCTCTCCGTATGGCTGGACAGGGGAGCTGCCCTCAGGCTTGTGCCCTGTGTCCTCAGCAGCTGTCTCTGTCCCCCTCTGTACTGTCCCTTTCATGCCTTGCCTAGCCACGGGGCTAGACCTCCCAGGCTAAGCCTCAGATTCAGTGCAGAACGCAATCTCATGCACGCTTCCTGCCAGTGACACTTGAAGCCTCCCGACTTCCACAGAGCGCTTTCAGGACGCATTTTGAGTGGTATTTTCTTTTTTCTTTTTTTTTTTTGAGGCGGACTCATTCTGTTGCCCGGGCTGGAGTGCAGTGACCTGATCTCGGCTCATTGCAACCTCTGCCTCCCAGGTTCAAGTGATTCTTCTGCCTCAGCCTCCCAAGTAGCTGGGACTATAGGCATGCGCCACGACGCCCGGCTAATTTTGTATTTTTGGTCGAGACGGGGTTTTGCCATGTTAGTCAGGCTGGTCTTGAACTCCTAACCTCAAGTGATCCACCGCCTCGGCCTCCCAAAGTGTTGGGATGACAGGCATGAGCCACCAGGCCCAGCCTGAGTGGTATTTTCTTTAGGGACGAGGTAGACTTTAAAACTAGGGTAGGAGAAAAACCAGTTTCTTTCTGAGGTAAATAATTTCTGCCAGGAAACTTCCCAGCCCCACCAGCAGCCCCCGCAAAATCACGCATGTCCTCAGGGATGTCTAAAGCTTGGGGCTCCAGGAAATCATCCAGTAGAGTTGGAGATTCAGAGATTTCTTGAAGACGAGAACATGCTCCTAACTCCCTTCCCATTAAAGGTGTTAGACCAGAGGGTGTTCCTTTTCCACAGTAATGGGATCGGCTGGTGTGCCTGCAGGGAGGAAGAGGGAGGTGGTCAGGCTTGAAAAACTGGCTTTAGGATGGTTCTGACTTTGTTCTCCCTCCCCTAGTGTTCTCAGTCTCCATTCTGCAGTGTTTAGAGTTTTAGGGAAAGGGTTTGGGTGCCCCAGCATCCAGGTGTTGTGTGGCTTAGCTCACGTGAAGTGAAAACCTTTTGGGGTTGTTTGGAAGCAGCTTTCTGGTTCTTGTCATTGTATCCTGAGGTCCCAGAACCCTACTCTCCCACGAGGACCCTCAGTGACCATGATGGCCATAAGCCTGGCCAGCCTGCTGGCTCCTGGGTGAGCTGAAGAACCTTGCCTGTGGCACTTTTCGAGGGTGAGCTGGACCCGAGAGTACATGGTCCCCGTGCTGGGACTCATGCGGGTCAGTTCCTGCGGCCTGATTTCGCTAGTCCTTTCTTGATGAGCACCATGTAAGCCTCCTTGTATTGAGATAATTGGGCATTAAACATTAAACTGCAACTCTGGGCATCTTGTCTTTGTGGATCTGGCCCCCCCAAGCTGGGTGTTGGGGGCTGTCCTGGCCAGTGCCAGGGGCACATGATTGCCCAGTGGATTTCCCTCCAAGAAACAGCCTCTTATCACCATGCCTACAATCTCACCATTAAGGCATTGAAAAGTTCGCAGCACCCAGATCTAAACTGTGATCAGCCTTGCCTCTGTCACCTCCCATCTGGGTTATTTCCACAGCTTCCTGAATGGTCTTGCTGCCCACACTCTCCATCCCACCCTCTACATCAGTGGGTCCAACTGTAGTCCTCAGACCAGCAGCAGCAGTATCATCTGGAAATGTGAGGCATGCATATTCAAGACCATACCTCAGGCTGGGTGCGGTGGATCACTTGAGATCAGGAGTTCAAGACCAGCCTGGCCAGCATGCTGAAACCCCATCTCTACTAAAAATAAAAAAATTAGCCAGGCGTGGTGGTGGGTGCCTGTAATCCAAGCTACTGAGGAGGCTGAGGCAGGAGAATTGCTTGAACCCAGGAGGCAGAGGATGCAGTGAGATCACACCACCGCACTCCAGCCTGGGCTACATAGTGAGACTGTCTCAAAAAAAAGGCTGGGTGCAGTGGCTCACACCTGTAATCCCAACACTTTGGGAGGCCAAGGCGGGCAGATCACAAGGTCAGGAGATCGAGATCATCCTGGCTAACACGGTGAAACCCCGTCTCTACTAAAAATACCACACACACACAAAAAAATTAGCTGGGCATGGTGGCAGGCACCTGTAATCCCAGCTACTCGGGAGGCTGAGGCATGAGAATGACTTGAACCCAGGGGGCGGAGGTTGCAGTGAGCCGAGATGGCGCCATAGCACTCCAGCCTGGGTGACAGAGCGAGACTCCGTCTAAAAAAAAAAAGACCTTGCCTCAGACCTGCTGAATAAGAAACTCATGGGGTGGGACTCAGAATTTCTGAGGCTCCATGAATCTCCCAGGTGATTCTAATGCAGGTGAAGTTTGAGCTGACTTCTGCTACCCCACAGAGATCTTTCTACACTTGATCTTAGCCAAAAGGCTAAGAAGCAATCCCCAGAGAGATCTTTCTAAAATGTAGTTCTAATCATGTTACTCTCCTGCTTAATGCCCATCCATGACTCCTCTCTGCCCTCAGGATGAAGTTCTAACCCTTTTGTGTGGTATGAATGGCTATTTACAACTTTCAGCTGGCTTCCTCTACCTTACCTGTGGCCTCCCTGGCCACCCTTTCCCACCACCATTGCCACACTGGGCTTCCTTGTCATCTCCTGAAATCGACATGTCTTCCCTCTTCTGGGCCTGTCTACATGCTGTTCCTTCCACCTAGGATGCCCTGTGCTCCATTTCAGCTGAGTGGGCGCCTACTTATTCTTCAAGGCCCAGTTCAAGAATCTTTTTTGTAGTTTTCTTGACATAACGTGTAATCATTAGTACTTTGCACATGGACATTGTTACAGCTTATTGAATATCTATTACATGTTGGGCACTGAGAAGATAAATATGAATAAGACCTAGTCCCCATTTTCAGGATGCTCACAAAACACAAACATAAAAATGTAATTATAAATAATGTAACAATGGTAGTGATTGGTATACATTACAGGAGTTGGTGGGAGGGGGATTGGTCATTTTGGAAGGCTTCCTGGCCTTCATATACCATAATCTCATTTAATGCTCACAACAACTTCAGGAAATCAGAGTTACTCTTATAATCACTTTATAGATACGGAAACACTCAGAAGTTCCCAAGTAACCCTCATACATTGTTGAGGATGTAAAATTTGAAGCCACTTTGGAAAACAGTTTAGCAGCTCCTCAAAAAGATAAACATAAAACTACCGTAAGACCCAATTTTACTCCTAGGTATAGAATTATTCCTACTTGAAGTAGGTTCATTTCTACTTCAAGAGAAATGAAAACATATGTCTATGCAAAGACAAGACTTGGACACAAATGTTTCTAGCAGCATTATTCATAATAGCCCCAAACTGGAAATACCTAAATATCTATCAACTGGTGAACAGATAGACAAAATGTATTAGATTCATACAGTGGAATACTATTCAATATACAGAGGAACAAAGTACTGATACATGATACAATATGATCCTCAAAAACATGGTGCTAAATGACAGAAGCAAGTCACAAAAGATCACATATAATTCCATGTACATGAGACATGAAGAACAGAAAAATCTACAAAGAATAAGTAGGCTGGGTGCGGTGGCTCACGCGTGTAATCCCAGCACTTTGAGAGACCAAGGCGGGTGGATTACCAGAGCTCAGGAGTTCAAGACCAGCCTGGGCAACATAGTGAGACCTCGTCTCAACAAAAAACAAACAAAACTAGCTGGGTATGGTGGTTCATGCCTGTGGTTCCAGCTACTTGGGCTGCTGAGGCAGGAGAATCACTTGAACCCAGGAAGCAGAGGTTGCAATGAGCCGAGATGGTGCTGCACTCCAGCCTGGGTGACAGAGTAAGACCCTGCCTCAGAAAGAGAGAGAGAAAGAATGAAAGAACGAACGAAAGAAAGAACAAAAGAAAAAAAGAAAGAAAGAAAGAAGTAAAGAAAGAAAAAGAGAAAAAGAAAGATTGGTGACTGTGATTGCCTGAGGAGTTGGGGTAGGAATGGGATTAATTATAAATGGGGATGAGGGCTCTTATAAATAGAGATGCAAAGATTTTCAACAAAACACAAGCAAACCAAATCCAGCAACATATAAATAAAAAGAATTACACTTCATCGGACTTATCCCAGGAATGCAAGATTGGTTTAACATCCAAAAATCAATTAGTGTAATATGTGTATCTGTAAAATAAAGGACGAAAACCACATGGTCATCTTATTAGATGCAGAAAAAACTTGAAAAAATTTCACACCCCTTCATGATTAAAAAAAAAAAAAATCAAGAAACTGAAAACAAGAAACTAGGAATAGAAAATAACTTTCTCAACCTGATAAAGAGCATCTATGAAAAACCCACAATTAGTGTCATACATAATGGTGAGATACTGAATGCTTCTCCCCCAACACTGGCCCCAAGATCAGAAACAAGACAAGGATACCCACTCCCTCCATTTCTATTTAACATTGTACTGGAGGTTCTAGCCAAGACAATTAGGCAAGAAAATAGCATGGGGAGCAACTAGATTGATAGGAACAAGCAAAATCATCTCTATTTGCAGACAATGTAGAAAATTCTAAGGAATGCATTAAAAAACAACTAATAAATGAGTTTAATAAGGTTGTAGGATAAAAGATCAGTATACAAAAATCAGTAGTATTTCTATACATTGGCAATGAACAACCCAAATAATAAAATTAAGACAACACTGTCTTTTACAATAACACCAAAAATAATAAAATACTTAGAGATAGATTTAGCAAAAGAAGTGTAAAACTTATACTCTGAAAACTGCAAAGTACTAAATAATGCTTTGTATTTTAATTGAAAGAAATTAAAGAATACCTTAGTAAATGGAAAGACATTTTATATTCATGGATTGGAAGACTTAATATTGTTAAAATGGCAGTATTTCGCAAATTGACTTCCAGATTCAATGTAGTCACCATCAAAATTCCAGCGGGCTTTGCAGAAATTGACAAGCTGATCCTAAGATTCATATGGAAATTCAAGGGACTCAGAATAGCCAAGATAATCTCTCTTTCTTTTTCTTTTTTTCTTTTTTTTGAGACGGAGTCTTGCTCTGTTGCCCAGGCTGGAGTGCAGTGGCATGATCTCGGCTCACTGCAAGCTCCACCTCCTGGGTTCAGGCCATTCTTCTGCCTCAGCCTCCCGAGTAGCTGGGACTACAGGCGCCCGCAACCATGCCCGGCTAATTTTTTGTATTTTTAGACGTATATTAGAGACGGGGTGTCACCGTGTTAGCCAAGATGGTCTCGATCTCCTGATCTTGTGATCCGCCCACCTCGGCCTCCCAAAGCGCTGGGATTACAGGCGTGAGCCGCCGTGCCTGGCTGATAATCTCGATAAGAAAAACGAAGCTAGAGAACTTCCCGATTTCAAAACTTACACAAAGCTACAGTAGTCAACACAAGCATAAGGATAGACAAATAGATCAATGGAATATAATTGAGAGTCTAGAAATGAGCCCTCATTTATAGTCAACTGATTTTTAAGAAGAGTGCCAAGACAATTCAATGGAGAAAGAAGAATTTTTTTCAACAAATAACCCTGGGACAATTGGATCTACACGTGAAAGAATGAAGCTGGATCCCAGTACTTTGGGAGGCCGAGGCAGGTGGATCCCTTAAGGTCAGTAGTTCAAGACCAGCCTGGCAAACATGGTGAAACCCCGTCTCTACTAAAAATACAAAAATTAGCCAGGCATGGTGGTGCATGCCTGTAATCCCAGCTACTCAGGAGGCCGAGGCAGAATTGCTTGAACCCGGGAGGCAAAGGTTGCAGTGAGCAGAGATGGTGCCACTGTACTCCAGCCTGGGTGACAGAGCGAGACTCTGTCTCAAAAAAAAAAAAAAGAAAGGGAATGAAGTTGGACCCCCTAACTCACAACATATACAAAATTTGACTCAGAAATGCATCAAAGATCTAAATATATAAGCTAAAACTATAAAACTTTTAGAGAAAAGCATAGGCATAAATCTTTGCGACCTTATATTAGGCAACAATTTCTTATTTTTTTTTTTTTTTTTTTTTTTTGAGACAGGGTCTCATCTCTCACCCAGGCTAGAGTGCAGTGATGTGAACACAGCTCACGGCAGCCTCAACCTCCTGGGCTCAAGCAATCCTCCTACCTCAGCCTCCTGTGTAGCTGGGATTACAGGCACTACTTGCCTGCCATCATGCTCAGTTAATTTTTAAATTTTTTATAGAGACAGGGTCTTCCTGTGTTGCTCAGACCGGTCTTGAACTCCTGGCCTCAAGTGATCCTCCTGCCTTGCCTCTCAAAATAATAATTTCTGAAATATGGCACCAGAAGCACAAGCAACAAAAGGAAGAAAATAGATAAATTGGACTTTATTCAAATCAAAAGCTTTTTTTTTTTAGATGGAATCTCTCTCTGTCGCCAGGATGGAGTGCAGTGGCTCGATCTCAGCTCACTGCAACCTCCACCTCTGGGGTTCAAGTGGTTCTGCTGCCTCAGCCTCCCAAATAGCTGGGACTACAGGCGAGCACCACCATGCCCAGCTAATTTTTGTATTTTGAGCAGAGACGGGATTTCACCATGTTGGCCAGGATGGTGTCGATCTCTTGACCTCATAATCCACCCGCCTCAGCCTCCCAAAGTGCTGGAATTACAGGCGTGAGCCACCGCACCCAACCTAAAATTAAAAACTTATTTGTTGCAAAGGACATCATCAAGAAAGTAAAAAACCAACCTACAGCTAATTTTTTGATTTTTTATAGAGACAAAGTCTCACTATGTTCCCCAGGTTGATCTTAAACTCCTGGGTTCAAGTGATCCTCCTGGCTTGGCCTCCCAAAATACTGAGATTATAAGTTTGAGCCACCATGCCCGACCTATGTGATCTCACTTATATAAAATATCCAGAATAGGCAAATGTACAGAGATTCATGGCTACTTAAGGTTGTTGGGGAGGGGAGAAGAGGAATGACTGCTAATGGACACAGGGTCTTATGGGGCTGTGATGAAAATATTCTAAAGGTGATATGGTGATGGTTCCTGTGTATTATTTAGCAATCAGTGCAACCCTTCACATTAACAAATTAAAGGAAAAACCCATGTGACCATCTCCATAGATACAGGAAAAACACTTGAAACATTCAACGCTCATTCATGATTTTTAGAAAACTGATAGCTAAATAAGAATACACAGGAATTACTTTCTACAGCAAATATTAAACTTAATGGTGAACCTTTAGAAATAAGAGAAGGACATCCAGTATCATTCCTACAAATCAACATCGTATTAGTGATCCTGGACAAAGCAATAAAACAAGGAATAAGAAAAAAGCCGCTGCCAGTCTGTTTGGAACTTATGCAATTAACTACAATGTTGTCCCGAACAAGGGTCATTTATTTATCAGACATTTATTGGGCATCTACCCTGTTCCAAGGTTGGGTCATAACTACTGCTCCCTCCTTGTCAAGGATATTTACCTGCCTTAAGAAATTGTTTCCTCTTTCCCTGGATGGCCAAGGCCTGGCAGGTGTGCATCTGCAGCAGGACTCTTGAGGTGCCTCAAGCTCTGGGTTGCAGCAGGGATAGAAAAGCAAACCTTTCAGGGGGTTTTAACTGAGAGTTTCAAAGGGCTCAACAGTGTGACAATACTTTTTTGTTATGTATATTAAGCTGCTTACTTTGCTTTTAGATCCTTCCACAGATCCTAGAAGACAGAACAGGTAATAAAACTGAACTTTGGAAAATCTAAGATACTGAGAACCATAAAAAGAACCAAAAGGGCTCTTCACTCATTTGTTTCACAGAATTTTCCTTTTTTTTTTTTTTTTAAATTTGAGACAGAGTCTCACTGTGTCGCCCAGGCTAGCGTGCAGTGACGCAATCTTGCCTCACTGCAACTTCCGCTTCCAGGGTTCAAGCAATTCTCGTGCCTCAGCCTCCTGGGTAGCTGGGACTACAGGCGCCCACCACCACACCAGGTTAATTTTTGTATTTTTAGTAGAGACAGGGTTTTGCCATTTTGGACAGGCTGGTCTCGAACTCCTGACCTCAGGTGATCCGCCTGCCTCTGCCTCCCAAAGTGTTGGGATTACAGGCATAAGCCACTAAGCCCAGCCCACAAACCTTTCTTGAGCATCTACTATGTGCCTGCCTCTGCCTGGTGCTAGGGAAACCATGCCCCCTGACTTTATGGAGCTTACAGCCAATTCTAATTCCAACCATATAAAGTTTATGGATTTGAACACATATTTAAACAAACACCTTTGAGCCTCTGTGTGCTGGCTGGTAGATTCCAAACTTCAGTGCTCATCAGAATCAGAGGGCTTGTTAGAGTACAGCTTGCTGGGCTCCATCCCTAGAATTTCTGATTCAGTAGGTCAGGGGTGGGACCTAAAAGTGGACATTTCTGGGCCAGGTGTGGTGGCTCATACCTGTAATCCCAGCACTTTAGGAGGCTAAAGCAGGCAGCTCACCTGAGGTGGGGAGTTCGAGACCAGCCTGACCAACATGGAGAAACCCTCTCTCTACTAAAAATACAAAATTAGCCAGGTGTGGTGGCATATGCCTGTAATCTCGGCTACTTGGGAGGCTGAGGCAGGAGAATTGCTTGAACCTGAGAGGCGGTGGTTGCAGTGAGCTGAGATTGCATTATTGCACTCTAGCCTGGGCAACAAGAGCGAAACTCCATCTCAGAAAAAAAAAAAAGGGGGGGGCATTTCTAACAAGCTCCAAGGTGATGTTGAGGATGCTGGTCAGAAGGACATCACTTTGAGGACCACTGCACTGGATAACATGCAATGCCCACACTGGGATTCAGACATTGCAAAATGTAAAAAAGAAAGAAAACAATCCCTATTCCTGAGGAGCTCACAGCCCAGTGGATTCACTCACTTGTTCATTCATTTGTTCAACAAATTAGGGCCTTGTGTGCATAACATCATTTAGCCTCCAGCCAAGCGTGGTGACTCACGCCTGTAATCCCAGCACTTTGGGAGGCAGGTGGATCGCTTAAGCCCATGAGTTTGAGACCAGCCTGGACAACATAGTGAGACCCCATCTGTATAAAAAATACAAAAATTAGCCGGCCATGGTGGTGGCATGCTTGTAGTCCCAGCCCTTTGCGAGGCTGAGCTGGAAGGATCACCTGATCCCAGAAGGTCTAGGGTGCAGTGAGTCATAATCATGCCACTGCACTCCAGCCTGGGCAACAGAGTGAGGCCCCATCTCAAACAACCAAAAAAAAAAAAAACACAAACAAAAATCAGTTATTAGGTTGGTGCAAAAGTAATTGTGGTTTTCGCCATTAAAAGCAATGGCTATGTAGTTTCCAGCAAAACCCTATAAAGTAGGTATTGTTATTAGCCCCATGTTTACAAATGAAGAAATTGAGACTCAGAGAGGTAGGGCAATGTGTACAAAGTCACACAGCATGTGATGGAGCCCAGGCTGTGCATCCCCAGGAAGCCCTACTCTTAACCTCTAGCCAAACCTCATGTATTATAAATACGTCGTTTATTAAATTGTTATTAGTGCCACCATCAAGGAAGAACGGAATGCTCTGGGAGCTCGGATAGACTCCATTTATGGAAGGATGGACTCCATCTATGGAAGGATGGACTCAGAGAGGGTTGGGGATGGGCCTGAAGGAGACGTTTGCCAAAGGAAAGAAGGGGAGAAGGTTGCACAGCAGGCAGAAGGAGCTCTTTGGGAAAAGGCCAGGTGGCTCCATGGTTAAAATATGTAGAATAGGGCTGGGTGTGGCGGCTCACGCCTGTAATCCCAGCACTTTGGGAGGCTGAGGCGGGCGGATTGCCTGAGCTCAGGAGTTCACCACCAGCCTGGGCAACATGGTGAAACCCCGTCTCCACAAAAATACAAAAAATTAGCCTGGTGTGGCAGCATGTGCCTGTAGTCCCAGCTACTTGGGAGGCTGAGGCAAGAGAATCGCTGGAACCAGGGAGGTGGAGATTGCAGTGAGCCGAGATCACGCCACTGCACTCCAGCCTGAGTGACAGAGTGAGACTCTGTCTAAAAAGAGAAACAACAAAACAAACAGAATAGAGCGTCCCAGTACATCTTAATTCACTGATTCTAAGGCTTGTGCCAGTCCTCAAATGACCACAGCAAAGGGTGACCAGCAGGATGCCCAGTGTATCTGTTGGCTGGTGGTTGTGTTGACCTAGTTATGGCCACATACCCCTTCCTGGAGTGTGTAGTCCCTCAATTAAAGGGATCCCTGACCACTCTAAGAGTGTTTGCCTGGTCAGCACTTTCTAGGCCTCTGCCCAGACAGGTTATTTTCCCAGCATGGGGAC